>NW_008806280.1:0-539633 GCF_000400465.1 Wallemia ichthyophaga EXF-994 | reverse complement strand
AAATGCTTGTTCACCTAAGCCTCGGTACCGCGAGTCGAGTCTTGGGAGACAAAGCCGGCATACTTCCAGTGACGGGTGAGGTTATAGATCAGCTAAGTAGCAAACACCCTCAAGGTGAACCTAACCCTTTCAAGGGTATCAACGGGTATCGTTCGGGTCTTATGCCAGCTGATGGGGATAGCTTGGAAGCGATGAAAAGGATGAACACATCGACAGCGGCAGGACCTTCTGGCTGGACTTACAGTCTAACCAAGGAGGCGTACAAGGTGGATTCATTCAAGCACTTTATGGATCTGCTAGTGCGTCTAGTCGTACAAGGTACAGCCCCCGCTCAACAGATGCTCTGTGCCAGCCGACTCATCCCTCTTGCAAAATCGGATGGTGGTGTCCGTCCAATAGCTGTCGGTGAGATCTTTTATCGTCTAGTTATGAAGGTTGTTATGCGTACATATTTCAAGCCGTCCTGTCTCCATCCATATCAGCTTGGTGTAGGTACAAGTGGAGGCGTAGAGCCCATCGTGCTTGCGTCGCAACTGCAAGTCGATAAGGATGAAGGACAGTACAAATACATGATATCGTTGGACTTTCGTAATGCTTTCAACACTATCGATAGGAAAGTATTAGCATCCGCAACCTTCAAGCATTTACAGCCAATCACCAAAGCAGTCAAGTGGGCTTATAATCAACCTAGCTCACTCCTAGTCAACGGCGATGATACGCAGGCGTCCCTTCAATCCAGTCAAGGCGTTCGGCAAGGTGATCCGCTTGGCCCGCTACTGTTTTCGTTAGCGGTGAAGGATACACTCCAAGACTTACAAAAGATACTTGGTGATAGGGCAATGGTGCTTGCGTATCTCGACGACGTGTACCTTTTTGCAACCGAGGATGTCATGGCAGACGTCGAGGAGTTCTTCGCCAAGGTAACTTGTGGTCTACAGCTTAACCGCTCCAAGTGTTCGGTGGTATCATGGGACGATGTGAGGCAACATGGGCGCGAGATCCTGGGATCCATGGTCGGGCCGCGTGAAGCACGTGCAGGCTTCCTCCGTTCCAAGACTGCTCAAGTTCGTTCCAAGGTCGAAGCACTAGACGGTGTTCATTCCCAACATCAGCTCTTGCTTTTACTTAGATGCATTCAAGCAGAGCTACGTCATTTGCAGCGCAGCCTCAGGACTGATGACATGTTGGAGGAATGGAATGTGTTGGATACGCTTCTTCATGAAAAAGTGAAGAAGTTACGTGGGTCATCACGTCGTCAAGTCTTGGACACTTGGATCATCGGCATTCCTCAGCGCTATGGAGGTTTGGGTGTACCGTTACATTCAGACGTGGCTCCCATGGCGTATGCTTCGATGATGGAACAAGCTTGCGTTACGTTAGAGGCCATTTTTCATCAACGTAGTGGTCCGTATGAGACTTTAACGCTGCAGCGTCAACGTACTGGAGCTTTTTATGAGTTGGAATTCAACAAGAAGTTTGATACACTTAGCCGGGATCAGAGGAACGTCGTGCTGGATAGCCAATCAAAGCTGGGCCGGAAATGGTTATCAACAATACCATACAACAAGCAACTGAAGCTTTCGGACACTGAGATTTCGTATGCGTTACACATTCGTACTCTTTGTCCTGGTAAGGATAACAATTGCAGGAAATGTGGCATGGAGAATTCTGTAGGCCATGATGATATCTGTAACTCACGCGAAAACCTTAGGACGGCTCGGCATGATTATGTGAAAGGCCTTCTTATGAGATTTCTTGCAGCAGCTCCCGCTTCAACAATTACTCCTGAGCCAGCTGTAAGAAATACTCATTTAAGAACGGACTTTCGGGTAACTGGCCCAGCAGCGTCTAAAGGGAACTCGTGTGAGTACGACCTTACGATAATCGCCCCTACAGCCAGTGTGAAGACGGCAGCGACCCACCTCAAGAATCTTGGCCCATTGGGTCGGTACAAGATGGAGCTGTCGTTTTATGAGCGTGAAAAGGTCAACAAGTACGGGGACCTCACTGATACTTCCTTTGTTCCGCTTCTTCTCACTGCGGGGGGTTTCGTAACGGATTCTTCGAATGAAGTGTTTCAGAAGTGGCGAAAGATAACGCCGCATTATGAAATGCTTACAAGACTGTTATCATTGGGCCTTATACGCGCAAGGGCAGCGTATTTTGAGTTCTAAGCGATCATTTGGATTACCACAAATTTTTCATCTTTTTAAAGTATT
This sequence comes from Wallemia ichthyophaga EXF-994, assembly GCF_000400465.1. Classification (NCBI taxonomy): domain Eukaryota; kingdom Fungi; phylum Basidiomycota; class Wallemiomycetes; order Wallemiales; family Wallemiaceae; genus Wallemia; species Wallemia ichthyophaga. The sequence goes on along the minus strand of NW_008806280.1, from coordinate 537,414 downwards.
TTAGAAATAAGACAAATTGTATCGACAATAATTAAATGCTTGCTAACCTAACCTAACCTATAAACCTAATGACATCATGGTCGCTATGAGAACAATGAGAATAAAGAACAATGAAGATTATGCATGATTATGCACGAGGACAATGAAGATAACGAGACAATGGGAATAAAACCTAGAATTCTAAACTATTTAAACGACTACTTTTTCTTTTAATACATCTTAGACTTAATTCTTTTATTAATCTCAGCGCCTTGCTCTTTGTGTGCAGTTTCACCTCACAAAGATCAAGACGTTTACATATTCAAACTAGCTCAATGGGAGTAACTGATATCGAAAGGTTGCAGGTTCGAGCCCTGCGTCGGTCACCACGGCCGGCTGGCTCAATGGTAGAGTATTCGACTACGGTTATAATTTTGCCCTAAGTACATAATATACTTGAGTTTATAATTTTTTAAAATTATTGGACGATGTTGTTGTACCTTTGCTCCACATTATTTTTTGGCGTATAATGCTCTGGATCGGGTCGTTTGATTTAAATTTCAGCAATTTGTTGGCTTACGTTATGGTTGGGGTAGCATGGAGGTGAAGAGATTTCACACACGGCAGACCTAGATACTAAGACATGCAGAATGTAAGCCACTCGCATCTCACACACTCCTCACACAGTTGATCAGCGGAAAGGGTCACTTACACCTTTAGCGTTTGTAATGCTTAATAAGCGAAAATGCACTGTGGAATAGCTCATGTGTATTTAAAATCTCTTACTGTGCCTTACGGGCATCCTTTACTGCGTCACATGATTAGCAATGTCCGAGTACTTGCAAGCTTGGCCTGAGTTTGATACTTTGGGTGATTACGCGTTGACTTTCGATGTACTTGGAGACGCTATCGACGCTGGTACCCACGGTGCTCATGGTGCTCCCGATGAACCCGTCGCACCCACACAGGACAAGCCACCGAAAAAGAGACGCAGGAAAAGAAATAGTATCACCAAACCGTTGAAGTGAGTAAGCAACCTCCACTCTCATTACGTCCACTTTAACCAGCACAGCGCTTGGCTAATATTTCGGAACGAATTTCAGGACAAGCTGAAGTAAGTGAGCGCAAAAATCGATGGAAATATTAGCTAATGTAACTGCAGAGCTGAAGGATGTGAAGTGAAGGCCGTCGGCCAAGTTTCGAGTTTGGCCTCGGCAGAGTACTCCAAGCTCACGAAAGCGCAGCGCGACCGTTATAACTATTTGGCGAATATCGAGACTGAAAACCACAAGCTCCAATACCCTGGCGTCAAGCTCACGCGTCGCGCAAAACCAAAAAAGCAAAAGCAGAAGGAGCAGGGGCAAAAGCAAAAGCAGGTGGAGAACGATCAGGAGTGTGTAGGAAATAACACACACCTTGAAGATAAGACAAACCGTTGCACAGAATCTGCCGTTCCAGATGGATTGTCCGGCATCGACAAAACTATCAGCGCGATGCTTAACGACTTTTCCATAGATGATATGCATTCACAGCCAGCAAATGTTCAGATGGTAAACTCTTGCCAGGTGGATCCATCTCAGCTTCGCCCAAAGCTTTGGCCACCTAAACCACGCTCAATCAAGCCACCTGAGACGGACTATAACGACACGCCCTTTGGATGCTTTGCCGATGAAGACCCACCAAACTTTGAGCGCTCGTACTCTTTGATTCCCTGATTCTATCACGCTCGCTTAGTAATTAGCCAACTCTCTTTTCATTAAGTAATATAAGCCATTAAACCATTAATTCATGAGTACATTCGATATAAATACATTGTCTTTCTTCAGTTAGCCAGGTGGGGGAGATGGAGCGTATGGAGGTGGAGACTTGACGAAGGTGACTGAGGCGGGAGATGATGGCTGCGATTGACTTGCCGGAGGCGAAACTAGTTGGGATGGGGAAGGGGTTTTTCTGGGCACCGGTGTGACAGACTGTGGTCGAAAAGAAGCATGACTTGATGAATGTGATAATGGACTTGCAGCGCGCTCAGTTGGACTGGCAGTACGTTCATTTACACTCCTGACACTACCTTGGGAAGCTGATTGCGGCAAATTAACGCTCCCAAGGGAGGAGGAGCGCGGCATGATTGGTGCAAAATGAACAGTTGGCGGCGATTGTACGTAAGGTCTCCTTGGTGGTTCAAGTCCACGCAAGTCCCCCTCGTCTTCAGGGGCTGGTGTCGGAGGGAGATCTTGCATGGTGTTGACGGTGTTGGCGCTGTTTATGGTGCCAAATTGGTTGTTGCCGCTGTTGACGCTGTTCATAGCGCCAAATTGGTTGATACCACTGTTGACACTGTTTATAGTGCCAAATTGGTCGTTGCCGAAGGTGCCGTGAGTGTTAAGGGACGTACTCCGAGGCAGGATTGTGTATGTGGGTGGAGGCGTAGTGTCGTAGTCACCGTAGTTTAATGAAGAGTTGGCATACGGCTCATTGTCCACCAGCTGCTTCTCCTTTTCGCTCTGTTTGTTTGGAGCGTTGCCGAGCATTTCCAGCTTCTTCTTCCTTCTCATGTAGCGAACGACGACGGCAGAAATGATGATGATTGCGACGATACCAATGGTGAGTGAGGGTGCGAGAGCTGAGGAATATTCGTTGTGATTCTCGTTGCCATGTTGGTGCTGGTCGATTTTTGGCTGGTCAGAGTCAGGAGGGTCTTGGATATTGTTAGTTTGTTTTGGATGTACAAGGTAAGACTCACTTTCAGGGATATTGAAGACATCGTCTGCTTCATCTTCAGATTGACCTGCTTGCTTTTGTGTTTCACTATTGCCGGTGTTACTTGAACCCATCTTCAAACCCGAGCCTTCAAAACCATCTGGGAGAGTTGCTTGCCTGTTTGACAACTTTCTGCTTAATTTCAACCGCATCGATTTGCGATGATAGGGAAAGTAGAGTGAGAGGCTAGTGTTTAGCCTTTGGACTTTGGTATGAATACGTGCCTAAGCTAAGCTGAGGAAATCTCAATTAAAGTGAATGAATGCCAGATTTGCCACATTTTCTAGAATTGAGTTGTCGCTCTTCTTTTATGTACACGCTGCGAGAAGTCATATCTATCCAATCTAATCGAGCAAGGTAGACCAGTGTGATAAATAATAAAATTCCGTGTAACAAGCCTGATTTATACAAATAATACCGGTAAACACCTAATCGCACTTGGTGGTTTTGTTCACATAAACGAATGTTGATTCATAATAAATTTAGTACATGCATTAATTTCTCATTGTTTCTTCAAATGGCGTATACGTCTTTGGTGGGAGTACCATATTTGGATTAGCCACACTTGATCGATTGCTGCCTGTGCCCGCGTATGAATTGGCACGGCTATTTGATGCGGGCATACTCGTCACAGATGAACTTCTAGATGGTATTTGAGAGCCACCAAATCTCACTGTCGGCGCCGTGAGTGAGTAGTCAGAAAATTCACGGTTCTCGTCGTTGTCGCGATTTCCGTTAATAAAGTCCTTTCTCGTCGGTACGGATAAACTGCTACTTCTGGTATATATTGGCGGTGGACTCTCTATCCTATCAAACATGTCACCCTTGTAATCCTTGTCTGTTGAGCTGACTGTCTCCACCTCGAGCTTCTTCTGCTCGTCTTTCACGAATCTCTTTCTCCTGCGTGTCCAGTACAGAAGTGCCACTGCGACAAGCGCGATCACGATGAATATCGTCAGCGTCGGCGCAAGTGCTGACTTGCCCTTATCACTCAGCGTGTCACGATCCTGTTCTTGTGAGGATTCTTGTGAAGATTCTGGCTCAGGTTGTGATTCGCCTGTCGTAACTGATCACAATGTCAGTGATCGAGGGTGACCTGCTGACTATGACAACTCACCTGCTGAGCTTGCCGATTTCTCCGTAACATCTTGGCTGCTCGGATTATTCTGCGGGCTTGGCCAGTTTGACTGCCATTGGCCAGGTTGGGCTTGTTGGCGACGAGCTGGTATCATTATTTTTACACTTTTTCGTTATTGAGACTGTTCAATGATGCTGCACTTACTGTAAAGAGGTCGGAGCCTTTGCCATTTAGTAGAGGAATGCATTAGTGCGGGACCCTACTCCAACCCCTCAAACAGGAAGGTAACCAGCGGACCAAATAATAGCGCAATGAACACGTCAACTCCACCCATGTCCTCTTATTAATGTTGTCAGGAACTCACTCGTGGTCAAATGGTTAAAACAGCCCAGCTGATTGTCAGACTATAAATGTCCGTGGTCCGTTCTCCGTTCTATTTAAATACAACGACGAGAGCTTCTTTGTTTTTGTCCCACACTTTCAATCAAATCCATCTTACGGCGAAGCCTCAACCAACCTACCAATCTACTTAGCAGCGACGAGCAACAACAAAAGCAACAATGGCTAAGATCAAACAAGCAGTTATCGAGCACTTTAAAGTATCGAAAAACCCTGAACAGTGAGTGTCCTTGCTATCTCCGCGATATCCCAGCTAATATCGTATATAGACAGTACAGCTTGAATCCGTGGGTAAATTACATTTAGTTTTTATCCCCTCTTACATGACGGTTCAGCTTCAAGGTCTGCAAACATATGTGAGTCAATTCCATTCGTCAAGTCTCGTCATTCTTACCAAGACTCTCAGCACTTTTCTTGGCTGGATGCAATACTTGAGTGCATGGCTCTGTAAGTGTCACAAAGGTGCGAAAGAAGTCTGTAAGGCTGTAATTGATTGATAGTACACCTAAATCAGCCTCCGATTTCGTCGCACTAAAATTTTCTTAGACAATTTTCTGACATAAGCACGCAGGTTGGTTCATGGACGCATATGATTATTTCAGGTAGGCTGGATTATCGATTTGCGTAATGTCCGGCTCACATTAGTGTTACAGTGTTTCATTGTCTGTCACCCCGCTTAGTGAATATTACGAGCGAGACACAACGAGTATCACCACCTCAATGACTCTCACGCTTCTTTTGCGTTCAGCTGGAGCACTTATTAGTGGTCTGATTAGTGACAAGTTCGGTAGACGCAATGTCTTGGTCGTGACGATGGCGATCATCGGTGCTTTATCTCTGGCAACTGCGTACGCAAAAACGTTCTCGCAATTCTTGGCAGTGAGTTTGAACATTTATGTTTACACTTAGGCTGACAGTGCATTAGGTCAGGTCTCTTTACGGAATTGGTGTGTTTAGACAACCTCCACTCCCTCCAAACCATCTCACATTAAGTAGGAATGGGTGCCATTTTCGGACCTGCAAGTAGTATTGCACTTGAGTCTCTTCCCTCTGAGGCAAGAGGTCTTTTCTCGGGTGCGTCGGTAGCAACTAACAATATATTTCTAACAAAGCCAACCAGGTATCTTCCAACAGGGTTATGCAGTCGGATACCTAGTTGCTGCTGTTGTAAACCTGGGATTTGTGCCGGGATTGCCTGATAACATTGGATACCGTGGTTTGTTTTACTTGGGTGGGTTGTGTCTTAAATTATCAACACCTCACTCACACCTCACAGGTGCTGGTCTGTCATGGGCAGCAGGTATAATTAGAATGTTTGTCCCAGAAAGTGACACGTACAAGGCAGCCAAGGCACGTAAGAAGGAGCAGATCGAATCAGGCGATTATCAGCAAGTGTCTTCTAAGACATACTTGAGGGAAATCTGGAAAATGATTAAGAACTACTGGATTATGGCTCTTTACTGTTTCTGGGTGATGACATTATTCAACTTTTTCTCCCACGCCTCACAAGACCTTCTCACAAAGATCTTCGTGAGTGTTCAACTGATGTATAACACCCACCTCTTACCAGAAATACAGGAAACTGCAAAATGTAAAACCTCACATGATGCAACACTCCTCACTATCATTGGTAACGTCGGTGCAGTCGTTGGTGGTACGATTGCCGGTGCAGTGTCGCAAAAAGCTGGTAGAAGATTCACGATGGCACTATTTGCCGTAATTGCGTGTGCATTTATTCCACTCTGGGTCATTCCAATGGACTTCAATTCTTTGGCAGCCGGTGTGTTCTTTGTTCAATTCGGTGTACAGGGCGCTTGGGGTGGTGAGTTTGCAAATTCTTTTGCTATCATTTGCTAATTTGATTAATTATCTTCAGTCATCCCAATCTTCTTGCAGGAAGCATCGCCACCAGCATACCGTTCTCTGTTCTCCGGATTGACGTATCAGCTCGGTAACATGGTATCAAGTGCCTCAGCTCAAATAGAAGCCAGAGCTGCAGAAACAAGAACAATCATTAATTGCAGTGGTGAAGTTATCGAAGATTACAGTACGGTAGCAGGTATTTTCGTCGGAATCATTGGAGCTCTCATTTTCATCACCGCTCTCGCTGGTAAGGAGAATCTCGGTAAGGATATCGAGAATGCCAAGACTGCTGGTGAAGCCGGTGCGGGTGATCACGAGGATGACGAGGTCGGACCCATGGCCAACTTTGACAATGACAGACAAATGAAGAGAGTTGGAACGGATTCCATCTACTCCACTGAAAAAGGATCAGTGATGCACAATGAACGTGTTTAAAGGGGTATAGAAGGATTTTTCTTGTCAACGGATGAAAGTTTTACTCTCGCACGCTCTCACTCTCAAATGTATTTGTTGATTTTTGTAAACTATGGAAACATAAATGCGACTTAATTGGAAAAAATATTCTTTTGTGCCTACGTTGAGGCCCATTACTCCGAGTTTCCAAGAATGCATAACCACATATGGCAAAGTATTTATTAGAAAACCTCTAGAGAAGCAGGAAAAGATAGTATTTTTGGTATATAAGTTTATGCAATAATTCTATAAACGTCCGTGGAGTGTAATTCAAGTAGAAATTTTAATCACTCGTTAAATCCTCCGGTTCTAACTCTAAAGGTCTATAAACTGGATCCCACATACCAAATTTGATATGTTCGATGATAGCATCATCATCCTTTTTAAGATTAATATTGGCAACGCCTTCCTCCATAGCTTGCCTGACGACAGCAGCGGCGATCTGCAAGCTAACTTTTCTAACTCCAGCCAAGTCAGGCAAGAGTGGTGCATCTGGATCCTCCAATGCAGGTGACGCACTAGCTAAAGCTTTAACACCAGCCAAGATCATACCTTTGCTCATCTTTGATGATCTGGATGCAATAGTACCTAAACCTAAACCAGGGTAAATGAGTGCGTTGTTTGCTTCAGCAATAAAGTAATCTTTTCCAGTGATTGGGTTCTTGGCAGGTGGGAATGGTGAGCCTGTAGCAATTAGAGCTCTACCGTCGGTCCACTCGTTGGCATCAGCTGGGTCGACCTCGACGAGGGATGTAGGGTTCGACATTGGGAAGATGATTGGCCTTTCCACATGCTCAGCCATCGTCCTGATAACATCTTCGTTGAATGAGCGTGCGTTGGTAGAGCATCCAACAAGCATGGTTGGCTTGACTGCCTTTACCACATCGAGGATGCGCAAATTAGGTTGCTCTTGGATTTCTCTCGTCCAATCTCTAACCTCTTCGTCATCGCGAGCGTAATCATGTTGACTACCCTGCAATCTAGGATTGCTCTTGAGAAGAAGACCGTCTCTGTCGATGCACCAGAATCTGCTATTGGCTTCCTCTAACGTGAGGCCATCGACTTCTATCATGGCATCTCTAATTTGGTTTGCGATACCCATACCAGCGGTACCTGCACCGTAAACGACAATTCTTTGATCGCAGAGTTTAGATTTAGTGACACCGATAGCAGACATGGTTGCAGCAAGAGCAACAGCACCAGTACCTTCAATGTCGTCATTGAAACATGGCAATACGGGCTTGTAAGTTTCGAGGAGTCTTGCGGCGTTGTTCAAACCAAAATCTTCAAAGTGAACCAAAGCACCTGGGAAGAGCTCCTTGATGTTCATCATGAATTGATGGACAAAATGATCGTATGCAACGCCCCTAGTTCTGACGTGCTTGTAACCCATGTATAGAGGGTTGGCGAAGAGAGTGTGGTTGTCAGTGCCAACGTCGAGTACAACAGAGAGAATGCGGTTTGGATCAACGCCAGCACCTGCTACGTAGAGAGCAGCCTTTGAAGTGGAAATCGAGATACCACCGACACCCTGATCACCGATACCAAGAATACCTTCACTGTCGGTAACGACGACAATATCGAAAGGTCTCTCGGTGTCTGAATTTTTCATGCCTGGTGGATATTTGTAACGAAAAGCGGCATTGGCGTGTGATTGGAGTTGCTCTCTCATAGTGTGAGCAGTGGGTAAACTGAGGAAGCAACCAATAGGTCTTCTAAAGAGATCTGAGTATTGACTGACAGCTTCACCGACAGTTGGAGTGTATCTGGGGAGTAAGCCGAGTGAGCTAAAAATAACAGCCAATGAGAATGCTCACAATACCGGTAGCATTTCCTTGAGCCTGCTGCTAACCAAGGCATAAAACAGAATTTGATTTTGGTCTCTGAGTGAGGCTAAGAAGGCGTGCTGTGTAGGTTTTAGAGACAAGACATGGCTGAAGGGATGAAAATACCTTAAGGATGTTGCTTGGCTGTCTCTTAAACTGAGCATAGGCTCTAACCATTTGCTTCTCCAGGCTGTGTACATCGTATGGGATGTGTCCGTCTACCTGGAAAATCTCTCTCTCTTCTCTACTAAACGCAGAGCCTTTATTGAGGACGGGCTGCTGAAGCAAACCAGCGCCCTTTAGAGATGTCCTGATTGGAATGAGATTCTTAGTAGACGAGCTCTGTAAGCGCTTCTGCTGTAAAAATCTCCTGTGCATTCTCAATCCCAGTTGGTTGGCGTGCTTCGAAAAGCGTACGAGTCAGAAATCACGAAAAAATTAGAATTGTAATAAATGACATTTGTTGTTTTGATGATGGTGGTTGCCGTTAAAGGATTCTTTCAAGCGGGTATTTACCGTCGGTCGGTTTCGCCAAGTTAAGCCACTTGTCCCGTTAAAGACGCGAGGTGAGATTTATGGAGGAAGAAAAGGGCAATAGAAGTGATTTCTACGTATTCTTTGTATATTCATAAGCAGTGGTATGAATCCACACCGCGTTTCTTAGCTTACACGCCACCATGTTCAATCTCGATGTTTATAGCTACACTCGGCTAATAACTCACTCAGCTAACCTTAAAGAGATTTACTTGAATGCATCCACAGATCAGCTCATGGTACTCGCATGCGTATATAACACTATCTGGACATATAGCATTAGTGAGATCACCTCAAACGTCTCACAGGTTGATCGCGTATGGACAATTCTCCCGCTATTATACACCGTGATTCCTGCATTCGATCTCGCTTTTAAAACTTACCTTCAAGCACCCCCTTCAATTCCACTGACTTCAATTCTCTATTCAACCGTAAATCAAAGAGCCCTATTGCTGCTCACATTACAACTTATTTGGTCCGCGAGGCTAACATTCAACACCGCCAGAAGAGGTCTCATGGCTTTTGCTTCGGAGGACTATCGATGGCCCATTGTGAGGGGGAAGTTGAACTGGTGGCAATTCAAGCTTCTGAACCTCTTCTTCGTGGCGATTGCACAGAATATTCTCCACTTGATCACAGGTATCCCTGCACTTATCATCGCCAAGACCCCGCAATATGACGTGAATCGCAACGATTATCTCATCTTTGGATTGGGTGTTGCCAATATCACAGCCGAGTTCATCGCCGATAATCAACAATACGCTTATCAATCTTGGAAGAGAGCTTCTTCTACAAAGATAGCAAGTGAAAAGGATTTACTCACTCCAAAAGAGAAGAAACTCTACGCAGATGGATTCAACAGTTCGGGCTTATTTGCTATCTCCAGGCACCCAAACTTTGCATTCGAGCAGCTTAATTGGTGGATTTGGTCGTTGCTGGTTGTTCTAGGAACCAAATTGGACGGTGTAGATCTATTGAGCGTCTTCATATCACCACTGTCTATGTCACTTCTGTTCGAGGCATCTACCAGACTCACAGAGAGTATCTCTTTGTCAAAGTATCCCTCCTACAACGAGTACCGGAATCACGTCGCAATGTTCATCCCTCAGTTCACCCTACTCAAGAAGATTTTTAACAAGCTCATGTAATTTATTTATTATCGCCTCCTTGTCTTCTTGCTTCCATGTTGATAGTAATCCTCTTACTGAGACTAATTCTATCTCTGTCTACACGTACCTACTTCCAACCAGATGAATATTTCCAGTCTCTAGAAGTCGCACACTGGATGCGCTATGGATTTGGCTATTTGACTTGGGAGTGGGAAAATCGAATCCGTTCTGTAGCCTACCCAGCCATCTACGCTGTTGGATATACCTTAGGTGATTGGGCGAATATCCCAGTCCAAGTCACTCCAAAGATCCTCAACGCTTTATTCGCGGCTATACAGGATATCGCCTTGATCGCCTTTATGAGGAGAGAATACGGCAATGAGAAAGCCATGTCTTATGTGGGTCTCTGCCATCATAGGACACGTTCCTTATACCCAACCAGACTCTGCTAGCCTTCACCAATGTCTATGACCTCTATACCCGACATAGATCTTTATCAAATACCGCTGAAGCAGCTTTGACTAGTGTAGCTTTGTTTTATTGGCCCTTTCGCAGGTCTAGCAGAGGGCAGGTGATGTGTATATGATCAACACTTCTGACACTGAACAGCAAATTCCAGTTAACCAAGTCGCTGGTGGTGATATCTTTAGCGGCGGCAATACGCCCGACCAACGTACTCATATGGATACCCCTAGCGGCTGATTTGTTGATAAGAAGAACCGTTAACCGACTAAGCGCGCTCATGTTGGCAGTCGGAGTAGGGTGAGTGATGTGTTACTACCTATATCACCAGCCTAAAATACCCACAGGCTATTTGCTCTGATTTCCGTTGTGTCCCTCGACTCTATGGTATACGGCTCATTCACAATCACTCCGGTGAGATTCATACAGAGCAACATAATCAACTCGGTGTCGCATTTCTACGGAACGAGTAGCGCGCTCTACTACGTTACACAGGCATGGCCGATTCTCCTCAACACGAGCATCGTCTATACATACAAAGCGGTGGTCGATATGCGCACACCTACCGAGAAAGCGCTGCGAAATACTCTGATATTTGTCACAGGTGTTTACACGCTCATCGCACACAAAGAATGGCGCTTCATCCAGCCACTCCTACCAATAGCGATGGCGTTGACAGCATCGCGGATGAATTTGAGTAAGAAGACAGTCAAATGGTTGGCTGTGGGTGTGATACCTGCGCTCTATCTCCTCACCACACACATGCGCGGTCAAGTAGAGGTATCTGAGTGGGTAGGGGAAGTTAGTGGGGTGCGCAGTGTAGGCTTCTACATGCCGTGCCATTCTACGCCGTGGCAGTCGCACATACACAGACCCGACCTCACCCTCTATGCTGTCCAATGCGAGCCCGGTGGATACAACGAGGAGGACGTCTTTTACGCGTCGCCGGTAGAGTTTATGAGAAAGAGACATCTTGAGGATGTCGTCATAGTCTTTGAGGCTCTGCTCATCGATTATAGTGATTTGCACGCTGAGTTGCTGAAGCAATACGAGGTCACTTTATCCCTCTTCAACACGGTTTTGCATGAGGATAGCAGACGACGTGGTGATATTGTTGTGTTCCGACGGATGCATTAGCTAATAAAATTGTTTGTATTGTGTGATTTGTGCTTGGTGCTTGGTGCATATAATCCAAACCTTTGCAACTCGTCTCCTAACAACACCACCAACTCATGTTCCGCCAATTAGCGCATCGAGGTGTACAGGCACAGCGACAAGCGAACGTGAGAAACATATCGAAGAGCATCGCAAAGAGCCAGGGCTTGACTGCACACAGGACAGGCAGGCTTGCAGTGGCTGGAGCCACATCGATGCTCCTCGTGCTCGCCTACTACAGCCACAGTGGGTCTTGAGAAGATACTTGGCGCACCTCACAACGCCCCAGATGCAGATGCAGATACCATCAGATTAGACACCCCCAACACCCCGACAAAGCCCATCCTGGCCGGCGTATTACAAGACCTCGAATCACACTTGAGCAAAGACAGCGATACCGGGGTGAAGTTCCCTAATGAGGTTGCGAGTGTACACGACAGCGGAGCGCTCAAGCTGCTTGGCTTGGGTGTGCGTACCGTCTCTTTCCTCAGTATACGCGTGTATTCGCTGGGTATATACGCCGAGGAGAGCGCACACTCAGCATTGTCTGCCGTGGAGGTGGGTGGCGAAGCTGTCCACGGACTGCGCATCCCGACCTGACTTAAACCACTCCCAGAACGTCAAGGAGAAACTCACCAGGACAGCCTCGCAGGATAGCGACATGGTTGGCGAGAAACTTATGGAGAGGCTGATCACCAGCCCATACACATTTGCAGTCAGGATCGGTGCGTGGAGGATTAGACAAGACATGCACTAACTTGCTAACTTGCTGACGCAGTGCCCGTGCGCAACACAGACTTTGGCCACCTCAGAGATGGATTCGTCCGCGCTGTTCAGGCGCGTATGAAGACATCACAGCTGGGCGCTGAGGAGTCGCAGGTGAGTTTCCACACCCACATCGGCATTCACACTAATACCCCCCTCAAAGCAAGTCAACGAGTCGCTGCAGACTTTCAAGTCATTTTTCCCTCCAAGCAAGGTACCAAAAGGCGATGAACTGACTTTGACAAAGACAAGGAGTGGCGACTTGGTGTTGTCGTACAAGGTGTGTGTTGTGTTGTGTGGTGAGTGTGTATCTAACAACATTTATAGGGAGACACACTGGGACGACTGGACAGCAAATCAGAAGGCGTCAAGTTCATCTCCACGCAGCTCTTGCTGGCGTACTTTGCAGACAAGAACCCGATCTCACCCAAAGCCAAGGCGAGTGTTATAAATAGACTGTAGAGTACAAAAATCAATCTATGTATATTGGTACAAATTTATGTATTAAAATCAACTCAGTCGTCGACGTTGCTGTGGTGATTCGGTGATGTCTTGGTGGTTTGGTCTCGATTGCGGAATGATTTGTGGTTTTGAGTGGGTAGGCGAGCAGGCATAAAGAGTAATAGCGTCGTCGTTAGGTGTGTGTATATCCTCATCACCATCACCCCCACCAAGCGTATAGTTGGGATGGCTATTCACTAGATTCAAGTAATACTCTTCTAATTGCTTGTTATCGCAAGTGAGATTCCAGTCGATAATACGCAAGAACTCCCTCTCCAATAAATTCAACTCATTGAGTGAAATACCGCCAACCTTGGAGTAATGGCTCGCCGTGCAGAAAACATCGCATAGGGCTTTAGACGAGACGGTGATAGCAGTGATGATGAATCTGTGTACTGTCAAGCTTGTTATAGTCAACTCGGGTAGAATTACGCTTATTCTATCAATGTAAATGAGTAGAATTAGTAAACAGCAAGGCTTGAGCTGGTGTAAGCGTGAGAGTTACAATAGCACACCACCCACATCAGTATTCGTATACTTATGTATCCTACTGAGATAATCGTTGATTGATATTCCCGGTGCTCCCCTCGAATGAAATCTAGTAAGCTTATTTCTATCTAGCGGTAATTGATCATTATGCTGCACCAGCCTAGACAACATGAACCCAATCAGCTCCAAAAGGATATTCGTATCAACTCTCAAATAATTTTTATTTACTTCCATCTCATTGTGGGTGACGATGGGTGATGGGTGATACGTGCGTTCTACGCGACAGAAATACCCCCCAAAAGATATAAAGTACAACTTTTTTTTTATTCATCATGTAGTGGTGGTTACAAAAAATTTAGAAAAATAAGTTTCAAGTTTCGTTTTTCTTATTTTTTCATCTTTTTTTCAGTTTAGTTCATTTCATTGGATCAATTTCTTGTTCAAGTTGTACCTTTGTTATGTGCACTATCTCTCACTATGAACATGTCCAAACGGTAATCCAACTAGCCTTGCAAATGGCCTGCTTGATTTCGGCGCTTGCTGGATGTGTTCAAAAGTCTTTGTCGGTTTGTGCTTGTTATACGATTTGCTCGTTTGTTGGCTATCGGTCTCCAATTCTCTTGTTGGTTGTTGTCTTGACGCAATCGCTCTTTGTCCGCTCTCGTTTGCTCTATGCGTCGACGAATTGGTTGCCGATTTGGTGGCTTGATTGGCACCTTGGTATCCGTTGTTGTTGCCTTTTGTTGTTGGCTTGTGAGGACCGGTCTGCGTTTTTTGTTAATTTCTATTTCGTCAATTATCCCACCAATACTCACCTTAAAACTGGACGACTTGTACGGTACTTGCGATTGCATTTTACGTAATTCTGCTTGCCTCTGCCTGAAGTAGTGTTAGACCTATTGGCCTTTTTACTATCTACCAGTTTGGAAGTATTCCGTCTCCAAACTGGCAGTGGCAACTTAACGCACTCATTAGCATTAGCAGTGGTAGCATCTTTGTTTGTATTTGCATTCTCATTCACGTTCCCATTGTTATAAACTTTCTTCTCCCCATATCCTATCTCTTTATTATCTTTTTCCTTTCTAGCAGCTGGTGGTCTGTAAACTCCAACGGGTTTGTTAGGTGCTTCCTTCGATATCCCACCTTGAGCAGGTGCTGATGTATTCAAAGGTCTGAATCCCGGTTTACTTGGGGTAGTAGATTTTGTTGGACTTGTGTGGTTTGATGGTGTTGAACCATTTGGTGTAACATTTCCACCTCCACCTCCACTTTGATTCGCAGCTTGTTGCCTTTTTCCAATTCTATCCCTACGTTGTCCATATGAATTCCACGCAGTTGCCATCGTTGGTGTTGTCGTGTGTTCGAAACTTTCTCTCTGTACTTTAGTTGGTTTGTTCTTCTGGAATGACATTGATGATTTTTGTCCCGGTGTAATGTCGTCCCTGTCTTCAAATTCTAACAAGGCAGACTTGTTTGGTGACGATTTTGTCACTCTTGGAGTAGCTTCTTCAACCATTCTATTCATTTCGTTTTCAGATTCCAATTTCCTCTCCGGCATTGGTAATGGAGAAGGTAAAGTGTCATCCAAATCTGGATCAAAGTCTTCATTTCCTGTGGCAACCTTGTTAAGTCTAGGTGAAGATGTGTTTGCAATCTCTGAAAAGTTGTTGTTAAGTACATCTGAACGAGACAGCTTGACAGGTGATTGTGGTCTTGATGGTATATTCAAGGGTGTAAAACTATTACCAAGTACAGCTGGTCTGATGGAATTTGATAATGGGCTAGGTTGGTTTGGCAATTCTACATGCTTATGTAAATCTCTTGCCCATCTACCAAACTCTCGAGCACCAACTCTATGATGATCTTTAGTCTCTTCACATAAGACATTCTTTGCCAAAAATTCAGCTGCTGGTTCAGTTAAAGCAAATGCACCAGTCAAGAACATTTGAGGATCCTGGCAATAGTAGTCGAATGACTCATCTGCTTCAACACTTGGTTCGCCCCATGGATTACGCTTAAAGAGCATATTGAGGAGTACTATACCAAGTGACCATACATCAGCTGGTTTTGGATTGTAAGTTGGGTTAAGATTATTGCGACATTCAAACGCCATATATGACTTGCTGCCACAATCAAAGTCAGATGACTGAGTATCGAAGGTGGAAAGACCAAAATCAGTTAGCTTGCAAATAACCTTTCTCTCCTTTTTAGTTCTACCATCGCCAAGTTGAATGACATCCACACCGTCAGTCACAATAAAGTTCTCTGGCTTGATATCTCTGTGACTTATACCGTTATCATGACAAACTGCCACAGCTTCACACATTGATTCGAACATTCTTGAGATGAGTCTGAGTCTGGCTCTACCTTCCATAGTATTTCTTGTGTCAACATTTGCCAACAAAGAGGGAGTTGAAGGAGTTTTGTTGCCTACTCCACCCAAATATTTATCCATTAGAGAGTGACCGTTTCTAGCTAAAGGAGTAGCAGCTAACGTGGAGGCAGAAGGAGTCATTTCATTGGACATGCTGACTTCTTGATCAGATTCTTCATCTAAATCCAGACTAGATTCATCTAATCTACCTTGTAACCAATAGTAAAGATCTTGACCTGGACAGTACTCCATCAACAAAAATAACCAATTGGAAGTTTCAAGTGTGTGATAAAGCGTGACAATGTTTTGGTTTACCGGTAGAGATTGATGTATCCTCGCCTCATACATTTGAATTTCAAGTTGAGAATCATCCAGATTCTTCTTTGATAAAGCCTTTAAAGCAAACATTCTTGGTTGTCCACCCTTGTTAACATTTTTGTTAGGTACGCCAGATAATTCGAAATCATCCTCATCTGAATCGTGATCGGATTGAAGAATTTCTTTCATCGCGTAAACAGCAGCGTAAGAGCCAGTACCTAATTTTTTAACAACTTCCATCTTCTTTGGTCTGTCAGTTAATCTTTGTTGAGTTTGAGTGCCTAATTCAACAGATCTAACAGGTTGACCTTGAAAATCGTAACCTTCACCAAAGACATCACCGAGTTTAAAAATATCGCAGCCTTGATCATCGTCGCTGTCTCTTTCGTCACCGCCTTCATCTGACCATTTTGAAGGGTAGTCACTGAGAGAAGACCTTCTAGAAGAAAGACGAGATTGAGCGGAACTAGAGGAACATCTAGAAGAGGCGACGCTACCAGCCAAGGACAAAGAGACAGCGAGAGCCATAGATTGCCTGTGGGTTGGGGAAGTAACAGAGGCAATGGACGAACGTGGGCTATGAGTGATTGGGTTGAGAGGTCTCTTTGCTAGTGAAGGTGTGGCTGGTGGAGAGAGAGTTGCGTGTACAGCTAGCGGGGAGCTAACGACGGCGTGTGAGAGAGATGGAGAAGGGGCTAGAGTTGCAGGTGCTGGTGAAGCTGAACGTGGAAATGGTAGGTAAGATTCAGAGGAAGGAGTAATTGGAATTCCTGGGGCTGCTTGAGCTGCTGATTGCCTGCGATCGAAATGAGAAGCTTCGTGGATAGAAATGAATCGATGAGCAGGTGAGGCTGGAGGAGAGGAAAGTTGAGTTGCGGATGAGTCTGTGTTAACCGTTAATGACGTAACAAGTGTTATAAACCACGCCAACTCACTCATTTGCCTAAGAATTAAAGAAAAAGAGAGATACGTTGCTTAATCGTTAAGAGGGAGATTGACCAGTATTTAGCCAAATTTCAATTAAGAACTTGACTGGTCAATTAATTTAGTTTATTATGCAATTCAAGCGCTTGATGGTGGTTGTGTCCAAGGCATTCTGATTGCGCAATTCGTTCGGCATTTCAATTAAAATTATTTTGAGATTTTAAATATTTATATTTATTCATAGAGTCTATATGTATTTAATAGAGCTATATATCCCTTTTTCCACTTTCCCCCTATTTCCCCTATCTTCATATCTGCCCCAACAGTCTTCACGTATCTAAATTGGTAATTTAATTTATGCATAATTCGGATCAAGTGAATATTTCAACTGAAAATTTCTGTAATTTCTGTAATTTCTACAATACCTGATCAATTCTCTCCCCTCTATTCTCCCCCTCCTCACTCTCCTCACTTACATCCTCCCAATCCTGCTCGTCTTGATCAAAATCTTCTATTATATTCTCTATTTCATCTTCATCTTCTGGTACCAGCATGTTGGCATTATCTTGCATTACTTCCAGTATAAAATCTGAACTTTCGTTAAAATCTTCACAATTCATGCAATCGTACACGCACTTCTATGAGGATCCTCATTTTCAGGAGACTGCGGATCTATCCACTTACTACTATCATCCACTTCACCTGCGAATGAAAGAATTCTTATGTGTTTCGCCACTCCAATTCTCACCGCATTGAATAGTAGTGTGGCGTATGTAGACATGACAGCATCAGAGTGCACCGACATGTAACTAATCGGCACTGGAAGTTGTGCGTATGAGTTTGAAGGTACTGTTTGTATTGGTGGTGCTGTCGCTGGATTTAACAACTCTCCTTGAGGTGGTAAATGGAGGATATATATCCTATCAGAAACTTCGAATAGCACCTTTCCGTGCCTCACACTTAGCCAGCCTCCGAGATCAAACCTCGAGTCATCAGTCTCCGACTCAAGTACGCTGACCGTTTGCGATGCCAATGAGGGTGTTGCGAGTGTAGCTTCCCAATCTGAGCACAGTACTAATCTACCTGACCTACTTATTCCGACAAAGTACGGTCCATCTATCATACCTGCTCCCCAATCGTCACCTTGAAGACTTGCCATTTCGTGCGTTCTAGGTCTCGAAGGTGGATTTTCTTGGAGTGTTCCATTTCCGAGTCGTGTATTCTCGACATGCTGACTTGGAGCAGGTATATTCTCAGTACCAGCGCTACCACCTGGCATTGGTGGTTGAGGGTGATGGGCGTGGAAGTAGTTAGCAGGAGTGAGATTGCTTTCCTGAGGTGGAAATGTACCCATCAGTCTACCATCAGTTTTGCTGTGGAAGTGATAGCCATTTGTGCCAATCGAGAAGACAATAGCAGCTGGACACTGATCGAGGTGACCAATTGCGCCTCGTTCGATATCAACCTGACGGATTAAACTAGGTGTGCCTGATACGTCGTAGAGATATCCGTGACCTTCACTAGAAACAACGGAGAGGTGTGGGTAGTCTAATTGAAAACCTCTAGTCTCTCTTTCATGGGGTAGAATGGCAACGCGAGTGAAATGACCACGATTCTCTGGGAGCATCTCATCATGCTCACCTCTATAAGCATTTTCAATGTCATTTCTCCTCCAAACCTCCAAAGCATTTCCAAAGCGATCGATACAGAAGTGACCATTGGAATATTCGAGGTGTGCGTGCGGGCGTACTTCTTCCTATGAAGGAGTGAGTGAGGTGACATCTGAAACAAGAAATTTTTACCTCTGGAATTTCCCATAGAGCTTCTGAAGTATTTAAATCAAAGACTTTGACTCCACCTTGATGTGCAGTGATGACAACGAAATTCAAATCAAAATCCGGCTTAAATCTCCAAGTAAGGGTCATACCAGTGTTTACGAAACGCTCAAAAATCTTTGGATGATTAGATTTGATATTAGATTGAACTTTATTGTCATTGATGACTGAATATGGGTTTAGTTTTAATGCGTGAATATAATTATATAACTCACAAAGATCTCTCCAATTATTACACTTATCGTATCCCCCGCCAACGCTCTCAAGTGTATTCAATGCATCCTCAAACAATCTACCTTGTTTATCTCTAATAAGCGTGAAAAGAACTTCCTCGTGTACGTCTACAAATGTGTTCCAAGATTTACTGCATTCACGCATCGCTGATAAACTGCTAACATCTAATTCTGATATTATGCGCAGCACAAGCTCTGGTGGGAATGCTACAAGCGGATCCTGAAACCTCGTCATCGTCGACATCATCGTCATCGTTCAAGGGGGATATTACATTATAATATTCTTTATTTTATTTTACAATTGTATTTATATCTTGGTGTTTGGGTTTGGTTTGGTGTCTGCGTGTGTGCGTGTCGCTCTCTCCACTCCCACTGCCATCCAAATGCAAGGACACAATGGCTGCGAAAGGATCCTCAATGGGATTTTAGCAATTTTCATTCCAACTCTCAGCGTCGCTTTTGTCACTGGCTGCTCAACCAAAGGTGCCACACACGTCCTCATCAACCTTGTTCTATTTGTCGTGTTATGGATACCTGCGGTTATACACGCCTGGTATATCATACACCACTACCGCAATGGTTTTTATGAGGATGAGCCGCCTAAAATTGTCTATGTCCAAGGCGCACAGCAGCAGCAGCAGCAATCACACCAACCACAGCCACAGCCACAACCACAACCACAACCACAACCACAACCACAACCACAGCCGCCCACTCATCCCCAAGACTACTCCCTACCTTCTTACGACGAAGCCAATCAATCCAGAAAACGCCAAGGCGATACCAAACTGTAATTATCCCATGTATCTTACTTAGTAGTACTTCATTTATTGTTCCTTTGCTTTTACAAATAACATGCATTCAATACGCTAAACAAACAAGAAAGGCGTGGCGCCATATAGCACCATACTAGATGCTCGAATTCGTAGTATTCCCAGTAGTACTAGTATTACCATAGCTAGCGTCAGTATTCGGGCTATTACTCATGGTAGAAACTACAGACGATCTCTTTGTGCGCAAAGCCGCGCTATCGATTCCCTTCTTTATCTGCGTAATACCATCCGTTAATCTATTTTTCGCAGGTTTGTAATTACTCGATACCTCTAACTGCTGACCGACGAAATCCTTAGTAGATGGACGCATACGCAAGATTTTGAGTATGATATCTCCATGATCTGATTCTTGCAGCTTGTGATCTTTCTTCTTGCGCGCCTTGATCGTACCCATGTTCCTGTGCGATTTGACTGTCTTTCTCTTCTTGCGCAATGTGGGCGCCTTGCGCAGACCCATCTGCATCATCTTGACACACTCCTCCATTAGTGGATCACTGCAATTGTTAGTGTTAGTTGGAGTAACGAACATGTAACACATCCACTCACGTCGGCCAGTCGTAGTACAGCCGTATTGATACTATTTCGTTGTATTTTTGGTTCTGCAGCGTCTCAAGCGGCAGTCCTTCACCATCAGCGTAAAAGAAAAGTCTCAGCGACTGCAGCCACTTAAACACTATATCCACTTCTTTATCTGGAAGTGGCCTCATATCGCTAAAGTGCTCCGACAGCGGAGGTACGAGTAACCCCTCTATTGTCATAAGCACCTCCTTCCACACCCTCGACATGACTGTTATCTTGGCAGTATCAGTCAGCGTCGACGCCAGTACTGCAAAGTTAGCATCAAAGTAATCAAAAAGAGGTCCAATAGCATCCTCGATCTCCTCATCTGTCAGCTGATCAGTGCGATTGCGATTGCGCATCACTGCAGCTGTTGGTGGTGTCGGTGGTAGCTCATCTTTAGGCAGTGGTATCTCGCTATCCATCGACTGGTTCGTGCGTTGAGTTTTCCAATTTTTATAGTTGGCCGTGATATTGTCAATAGTCTTGGTCACCTGCTCCGAGTATCCACCCCCTTTGCGAAGAGAGCGCAGCACTGTTCTGTTGAGACACTGCTGAATGAACGGTGACATTTTATCAACTATCGTCCGACACATATCAGACTCTGCCCTCTTGAGCGATATATTAGCTCTGCCAAAATGGAACTGTATGTCATCCTTCTCGCCTTCCATGCTCACGCGCAGGAGCACAGCGCCATTATTAGAATCCAACTTCAGCCACTTGTCCTGCGGCAGACAATCTTCATACTTAGGAGGGTCGAGTTTGAGATAGCCCCTACCGATCAGTTTGTGTTCGCCGATTGTGCTCCTGTCCCAGAGAGTAGCGCCGATCCAGAGCGCCTTTGTGAGCGACAGGTCGACGCTCTCCTCCCAACGCGGGTTGCGGGCGTTATAGATAGTCCTGCTCTTGTAAATGCGATCACCACGCTCGTCGGCGATAGTAACGAAAGGATCCAATCGTCCTGGTGAGAGGTCTCTCGCGCGAAGATCCTCCGCCATGACGACCTTGATAGAGAAGAGGTAGCGGGGGTTATGTGTGGATGTGGATGGGGTGTTAGAGTACACAGCTTTACTCTCACCCTCACCTTCACCCTCCTGTAGCATGTTGGCTACCTCGTCAGCATCGCACAGAGTATACAGACTGTCGAGGAGCGATTTCGCAGACTCTATGTTGTTCAACTTGACGCAAGATTTTGCGTCAAAGTTGAACGGCACCGTTTTCTTTTCACCCTGTACGAAATGCTGCGCTCGGGCCACCCACGCTGATTGTCCAGGCAGTGGCGTCTCTGGTAGCGGGGCTGGAAACATCTCGTTCATAAACATATCCAGTAACGTCCTGCTGTATTGGTCGATCGCCCGACTGAGCGTTTTTGCCTGTCTGGTCATGTACTTGGCGTGCTCCACTTGATCTGGCCAGTCGAGGTTTTTAATGTTTAGCACACACGTTTTGAGCGATGCGAAGAGATCAACTATTGACGACGAGTGGCCGATATTGTCCTCCTGTTGGAAATTATCCGCTCTGATAGCCTGTAACGCGTCAGTTGCACTGTACTTTACTATGGACTCCCACTCCCACTCACAGCTTGCACCCACTGCTCTGTCTTGCGGCCAGACTGCTCCAAGTAGTGCTCCACAAATGGACCGAAGGCAGTGCTTATAGAAAAGTCCAGTTGAGCTCTGCTAGAGATGTAAGTAGAGTACCTCAAAATAACACCACCCTCACCCAGGACACGCTTGATTTGAAAAAGTAATCAACCTCCTCACCCTCGACATTAACTCAAATGCGTCGTCTATAGGAAATCCATTTGGCCTGCTTCGTAGTTGTTCCAAGAACATGGGTATCTTCCACTTGATATCTGCAATACACAAAGGCACAGCCTTTTCAATAAATAGGGGTACAATGTCGATGTAACTGGGGCTTGTTAGTGTGATAATCAATAATTAGGCACCCCACCCACTCAAGAAGGGGCATTGGGTATAGTTTGTCTAATTTCTTTCCTGTCTTCTGCACCCATTCAACTAAAGCGAAAGCGGAATCCATTACGCTTAGACGGTTTGTATTTTCAACAGTCTTTCGTTCAGCATTGTAGGTGTTTTTAGCGAATTCTGACACTCTCCCTTTGATTCTATCAAGTTCGAACTGGATATCCATGCCACCTTGTATAAGAAGTCCAGTGTCATGTAGGATGGGAAGAATCTCTGTATCAGTGTAAAGATCATCCGCACTAGAAGACAAAGCGTCATCGAGTCTCTCACCAATTCTAATCAGTGATGTGTATGCTACTCGCTTGTATAGACTAATAAGAGAATTGCGATCGATTGTTGGCCACTGGTCTAGTTGCCATTCACCTAGTGTTTTCTGTACTCCTCTGATTGCCTCATGTATGCAGTCAATTGGTACTTGGTCAGTCTCGAATCTCATTACCATCTCATTGACAAATGCTGCCGTCTTTGATGGTGGGCTAATACGCCAACGTACTGCACATTCAGCGAGTAATTCTAGATGGCGAGATGAAATAATACCCAACGATACTTGGTCATCCTCAGACATGTTTTGCATCGCATCCAAATCGAAAGCCATAGACTGATTGAGCAGACTTGCATAATAACTTCTTGGGGATGGTGGAATGATAGTGTAATCATGAGTTTGAATCGCTTGATGGTAATTTGCATTCTCACCGCTCTTCTCATCTTCATTCGATGTAGTTCTTGAGACTGCATCAGCTACTGAGCTTAAAGAGAATCGTGAGGTCATTGAAGGCTTGCGTGAAATTGAAGCGTGGGTATTACGCGAAAGGGTGTTTAAGTAGTCTTCTTGAGAATTTGAATTGGATTGCTGAAATGTAGGTCTTGGTGATGGCAGAGTATCAGAAGGGCCAGACTTGGCAAGGGCTGGGTTTAGCTGGACCATCATTTTCATAAGCTGAGTGAGAGTTTCCATTTCGATCAACTTCCAATGATCATATGCCTGCTCGGAGGCAAAGTCGGATACCTTGCCTGTGATAGCCTCATCAGAGCCGAGATGTTGGAGACATGTCTTAATATCGTTGAGAGCAGCTTTTTCAGAGACAATCAGGCTGATGACGTTGACATCTTCCTGGAGGGTGAGGGGTGATTTGCCGTAGAGTTCACCGACAGTGAGGACCATAGGCATATCGCTAACCAAATGACTGATCCCGGGATTTGGAGTGGATGGAATAGGGCTGCCTGGTTGTTTATTTGGGGTGTCTTTCATAGCGTCCCTTGTGCCCTCCCTAGTAACATCTCTCGTGCTGATGTCATGTCCAGGATTAAGTTTAGCCTCATAACCTTTAATACGATCGAGGAGTTCCGTGGAGACGCCGGAGATGGACTTAAGCGTGTTTGAGATAAGCTGAATAAATTTGACAGACTGTAGTATAATCAGATTCTGCCAGTTATCAGGGGATATTTTCTTCAAATGAACCACAGCTTCCGAGACAAAATGCATAACTATTTCTTCAATTTTGCGATTAGATTTGTAAGTTTGCTTGTTCCTGCTGAATTTGCCGTAAAAGACGCCGATGATAGCCCTGAAGTCTCTGTCATTGTAGCTGCGGGGTAATTAGAAAGGCAGGCCTTGTAAAATTAGCAACCCACATTGGATCCCTGCCCATAGCCACCTGCTCGCACTTCTTCTCCAACGCTTTGACGAATTTCTCGGGGAACTTGACACCTTTGCTGTCCCGAGTGAGAGAATCCTTGAGAACGTCGGAGATGGAGATGGAGGATATGGATGCTAGGTGCTTCGAAGACGTCTGCTTGTGCGGTGACGTGAAGGCTGCCGTCTGTGAAGGCTGGGAAGGCTTTGGGGAGGTGAGATGTGAGAGATACGCCACTCTGAGCGCGTGATTGTATACGCTGTCTCTATCTGCGCCCTTTCCCTTATCGATGATGCTCATTTGGGATTAAGCGGCGGATGAGGAATGACAGGAGTTGAGAGGTGGTGGCAATAAAGGGGTAAACGAATAAAAATATTTGGGGTTTCCGTATTTCTGTGACTTTATTCTATGTTTATTATTCGTAACTATAATCTGTGTAGCTCCCATGGCTTGCTTCCATTTTCGGTGAGTGCTACGCGTTTAGGCATTAGATTGCAACGTTAGGGGTCATGCACCACTGGAATAGCAAAACATTTTGTTCCTTTTAGACGTTCGTTCACCGTGTTTTAGGGGTGCACAACTACGCTCCCCAGAAAATTGTACTTTTCAGACATCAGACATATAAAAACAAAACATGCTTATCGCATTTACAAATACAATCACACTCGCCTACCGCACAGCCAAGCGTCCTCTTTCGTTCCTCTCATTTGCATCCCACAGTTCCAGGCAGAGGTTTGCCATGAAACACGGTATTGACTCTCTCTCATTAACCCAGAACCTTAGCAAATCCTCTACACCATCAAGCCCCCCATCTTCCACTTTCATAGTCCCCTGGTCGTCTTCATTCGATTGGAAGAGTATTCCCCCGCTTTCTGAGGCTGCATACGCCGAGTTGAGTCGTACGCGTCCGTTGGGGAGAAATTGTACTCTGTAACCCAGCAACGAGTATATAGCTTCGCGAAATTCAGCAGCTTTGTCTGAGAAAATGCCCTTGAGGCGCAGCATACGCTTGTCTTTGTCGGAGAGCTGCTGCTCCAGTGTCTTTATTTCCTTGGTGTGATTGAGGGTTGTTTGGAGGGGGAGTGACGGATGTGTCGATTGCACTGATTGCATCGCATTCTCCTCCCTCCCCTCCTTCTCCTCCAAAAGCATTCTGTTCTCCTCTCTCAACGCACTCAGCGTCTCGCTGCGTATAGCGTAGTCTTGGGAGATTGGATTATCGCGCATTTCTAGCACGCGAATATTCTTGCAATTGAACTCTCCTCTGCCCACTTTATGCTCGAGGTGTGCCACTTGCTCAGCCAATTTGTTTATTTCCTCCTGCGCTTCAGCTTTGAGGGAGACGATTGTCTGCTCAGCGTGGTCTATCTTGAGTTGGAAGGCTTTCTCATTACTCGTGTCAGTCGTTGTGCTCTTGGACAGATTGAACATCTCTCTTGCCAGCTTCTCATTCTCGCTTTTGTGCTGCTGCAATAGCCCCTCCAAACCAACCATTCTGTCGTGATGAAGAGTGTCAAGTTTGTGAGCATTAAGTGTCTCTTCTTCTGATAGTATTGTGTCGAGTTGTTTCTTCAGCGAGGACACTTCCTGTTGTGACAACTCTAGTAGTCTGTACTGGCTTGTGGTGGAGGTGGTGAGTTTCTCAACGTTAATTTGCAGCTGCGCTTCTGCCTTTCTCAGACTGTCGATTTGGTCCAGCAACTGAGCTAGTTCTGTAGAGTGACCACTCTTATCAGCGTTGGTTGATCCTACACTCTCTCTGAGAGTGGCATTCTCCAGTCTTAGCTGTGCAATGAGGGTGGTTACAGTGGCAGGTGATTCACCTGGTTGTAAGACATCTTGCCAGCCTTCCTTTTCTTTAAGTAAGGAATCACGCTCCAACTCCACACTGGACAACTGCGTGCTTACTCTATCGAGCATCTTTAGTTTAGAGGAGAGCGCCAATTTCTCCTCTCTAAGAACGTCAAATTTAGCAGACTTCTCTTTAAGCCCGTTCAAGTCTCTGTTCAACGATTTGTTCTGGGATTCCAAATGTTTGTTGATGGAGGACTGCTTAGAGAGCTCATCGCGCATGAAAGAGGTGTAAGCGTGTGAGGAGTCAATGTTACTCGATGACTTGTCTTGTTCGAGGGTATCCAACGACCTGCGGGTATTTTCGAGTAAGGATTGTCTCAGATTGGAAGTTTCGATGGCAGAATGAAGATCTTCTTCTAGAGAAGCACACCTATGCTCGATTGAACTAATCACAGAATCCTTGGAATGGATTTGGCGTGTGTACTGTGATTGAAGGCTGTCCAAATCCATTTTCAATTGAATATTCTCCTCTTTTAATTGACCAAGCGTGTATCTGTGCTGGCTCTGTGTTTTATCATTCTCCGTCTTGTTCTGATTAGCCAGTGCAAGAGCCGCGTCCTTCTCCTTGTGCGCTGTCTCCGCCTTGTCCTTATAATAAGAGATATCCTTAACCAATTTTCCATGCTGCAGATTCTTCTCCCGCATCGTTATCTCGAATTCTCTCTTTGTCGTTTCAAATGCCAGTAATTTACGCTCATACTGTGATTTACTAATGCTAGTCTCGTAAGTGCGCTGCTTCAACGACCGCGACAAATCATCTTGGTTGTGATTTCGTTTAAGTGATTTACTGGGACTGTCCATTGTATTTGATCAACCGCCATCAATGCTCGATAAAGTTCCAACTGAAATTATTCTCGATTCTTTATTCCCTCTCCTCTCTCCCCGCGATATTCTTGCTATTGGCAGCTCTTCACGCTCTCTCCACGCCTTGATCCTCGATGCCCTGATTTGGAAACGCAAGCTCAGCGCACAAACAAAGTATATTGCTTTACGTGTATTAACTCAATCATCCCAATCTCATAACCTCGACTGGCAGCGCATCTACAAGCGCGCCCTTTCTCCTCAGCTCTACGTCTGGGGTGTAGCCACCAATGGGCGCCTCGGTATTGATTTCCACGATCCACGCATAGCACGCGGTAACTGTGTTCCCACTCCCATTCCCATACGCACCGGTATAGATCTTGTCCAGGTCGTTGCTGGTGGCTGGTCATTCCACGCTCTCGGTCGCAACGGACAAGTCGTCTTCTGGGGTCAGTTCAACGGTGATATCGTCCCTTTCGGTCATGTAGACTACAGGAATCCTGGCGCGCGCGTAGCCACTCCATCTACTCTCGAACTCCCTTTCCGCACCGTCGATATGAGGTGGGTGGACGGTGTGTGTTGTGATATCTACTAACCTATTAAATTCACAGCGCAGGTCGTGCTCATATCCTCCTCACCGACGACAAAGGCCGCGTCTACCAGTCGATATCCCCCGCGCTCACGCAGCGCATCACGCACGCATGTCTCGAAAATGACGCAATTGCTCAGATAAGCGCTGGATGGACGCATTCCGCACTACTGCTCACCAGCGGCGCCATTCTCGTTTTTTGGCCTCATGATTGTCTGTTGCGCGAGGAGTACAGGGTGGCGCACGACGCCGGTCCGCGACAGCATGCACATGGTCGGGCTGATGGGGCTGGGGGTAGGAGGACTATCCTTGCCTCAGTCTTCGACTACACACCAGACGCCGTCACACTACCTCACATACCCGGCCAGTCTGTCGCCCAGATTGCCAACGCAGAAGACGCTATGCTCGCCCTCACTGCTTCTGGTAGAGTTTACAGGATGGATCTGTCCACACGACGTGGTTTGCGCGGCAGCGAGCGGGTGCGTGACATGCACGAGATGTTTCTCGATGGTAGTCGGCGGTGGAATGAGGTAGGTTGACCATTGATTGGGTGTTGCGGGGTTGTATAATGCTGACACACTACAGCTCACTCATTTTGCTCCTGAGAACCTGCGGAAACTGCTTCCCGACGGCGATGAAGCACCTCATCTCAGCCACATAACATGCTCATTCCGTCAGTTCACCCTTTATGCACCCTCCATCCACCGCAATTTTGCCGTATTTGCAGGCGACGCTACTAGAGATGACAGTCAGCCTACGCTCGTTGGATTGGACAATGTTGTAGATGTCGCCAGAGGTGATTACCACGCTCTCGCGCTCACGCGTGACGGACACGTACGTGCTTGGGGGTCGCAGAAAGGTGGTAAACTTGGTGTAAACGGTTTGGACCACCTCCGCGATGGCGATGTTAGTGATCCTCTCCCCGTCTCCTTCAAAAGCGATGGTGAAGGTGACGGCGGCACTCGCAAACGTTTCTTCGCTTTCTCCGTCGCCGCTGCTGGCTGGCATTCTGCCGCTCTCGTCATCGATCTTGAGGGCGATGATGGCGATGATGGCGATGGGGAGGAATATGAGCAGGAGCAGGGGAACGAGAACGAGGAGGAGCAGAAAGGGCAGCAAGATGAACAGCGTACGTACCTTCCTCTCTCTTTTCTTTCATTCTTACTCACCTCACACCATCCCCCCACACACAGCCGAAGCAAACAGTCTCACTCAACATGCTTATTCCTTTGTCCAGCGCTTCATCGGTATGAGGACTGGCATGACACAGAGATGATGCTACGATTTCGTTAATTATCCATTCACCAATTTTGTACTGTATCAATTTATGAAAAGATGACGTCAATCATTAGGAAGAAATAAGTTCAGGTACATTATGCGAGGAAGTATCAGGTCATGGTCAAGCAGTGGTGATTGCTAAATTTTATACTAAGTATTCGCGATTTCAAATTGGCCCCGAGAGATTTACCCATTTCTAATCATTACACTTTAAGCTTTGTAGCTCTGGACTAGAGCAGATAATACCAAACTCTTCATAGAACCGGTTTTTATTTTTTTATTTTTTCTATTGACTCCTTGAAAATTGCTTCCGATACCCCCAGTCGTCAGCATCATACTAAAGTTCGACGATCTCTTCCCAGATCTTTATGGGTAATTTGTAATTGTCATTGGTTGGTATATTTAGAGCTGAGATTGCTATTTGATTCGTTAAGATTACCTGGTGGATGTTTGGTATCAATAAATTGCACGTAACAAACAACAAAATAAGCGATAAATACATTCATATTGTTACAGCTGAATTCACTTAAGTTTCCTCATCTGAATCCGGTGGTATACCAGGTTCCACTGGCGCAGGGAAGAAGTACTGCTCCAGATCATCATTTCTCTCAACATCCTCATAATACTGCTCTATGCTCGTCCAAACATGAGGAACAAAGTCTCTTATGTATCCCTCTAGTCCCTCACCAGGGGGCATATCACATACCAATTGGTCCAGATCGAGCCTCTTGGCTATCTCAAGCACCGTTTCAAAATCCACACATGTGAAAGAGATGTTGAGTGCTTTGAGAGAGTTGAGCGATGTTAAGTTATGGTTTTGTACATTCAGCAGTCGATCCACCCAGTGAACCAATTCCAAAGGGGAACCCTCCAAATTAAGCGAAATGATATTAGGTAGGTAGTGATAATAATAAGGAGTTTCAGTGCGTATGACCGCCAGGTGTTTAATTGAGTCAGGCATGACAGCTAAATCATTAGACTGGATACTGAAACAATCAGCGAGTGTCAGTCTCTCCAAATTCGGCATGCGAACATTATAAAAAAAGTCGCAGTGGCTATTGCTAACAGTGAGTGATTTGAGCTGAGCCATGCTTTTATTCGTCGTCCACGTCGCGGCGTCTGAATGAATGACTGTGAGAGATTCGAGCTTCGGACTAGAGAAGATAACATCGAAATGTTCATCGTCGTATGCCGTGGCGCAGTCTCTAAAATCATCTCCAGTCCACTGATTGCTTTTCATAATAGCATTCGTTCTACCCACAAAGTTCGACCTGGCAGATCTGAGTGATGTCGATACATTACCAGTGTATATATCAGGATATCGAAGCACCACATCCTCGCAATCTACCGTCTCCACTGTGTTATTGAGGTGTAGGGCGATAGGATCAGAATCTTCGTCGAGGCCCGTGTGCCGCGCAATGATGTGTTTGGCTGGTATACTAAATAGCTCGACATAGGGCTGCCCAGAGGTGAATATGAGTGTGTCTAGTTGCAGTAAAGTGAATGGATTCAACAGATTGTCGAGAGAGTAGGTATGAAGTAGCTTGTACTTTTTGTTTTCGGGTGCATAGAGAATATCTAGGTGTATGTATTTCACGGAATGCTCTGATCTCTCTTTGATTAAACTCGCCCACGCCTCATACGACTCCCTGATGTCGCTATCGTGATCGAGGAGTTCGACGGCCTTGATGTAGATTCTGCGCCAGGGTATGGGCGTCGATAGTAATTTTGATCTTGTTTTTGTATTCACTTGAGCCAAGTTGCTGCCGATAGCCCAGTCATCAGCGATAAAGCACCATTCAAGTATTTCTTCCCAAATCTCTACTGGCACTTTGTTAACGGACATTTCTTGATATCTTTATTGCGCAAGTTGATGTCAGTTTTGAGTCTGAGTGAAATGGTTGTGATATGTAGAGGAGAACTAGCATAGCAGCGCAAGGTAATAACAGCATTCTTGCAAAGACAGACTACTAGTATTGTTTACCTTGTACACGAACGACTTATTCGGTCATGTTCATTATGCGATATGATGCGCTTTCCAGCATCTTGTAGTCTATATCGTTTTTAGAAGAATAATAAATTTGTTCGGCTTTAAGTCAGCCGTATTGCTACGGAAATTTTGGTCAATAAGTTCTTCCTCAAGACCACTGCCATATTCATACTGAGTGAATTGTATGCATTCATGAACTTTTTGTAGAGAAAGATAGCAAAAGATATAAAGACAAATGAATATAAAAGCCATTTGGCTTTCTACACTTTCACAATATTCACAAGTGGCCTGCTTCAGCGACCGCGTGAGACACCTCGTCTTGCGGAAGGGAAGATATGAGGAGCAGGATTATATGGAATGCGCGAATACAAACATTACTTGTTGATTTCTATCGCAGCTATCGCACACGGCTATCATTAACCCCACCAAGATGCTCGATAGACTGCCACCTGAAATCGTCCTCGATGATATCTTCCCGCTGCTGAAAGCTGGCGATATTCTCGCTATTGGAAGCTCATCGCGCAGTCTCCACGCGCTCATCTTAGAACCAACCATATGGAAACGCAAGCTCAACGCACACTCGCCCTACATCGCACTGCGCATCCTTGCGCAATCGCAGCGTCCGCTGGACTGGCAGACAATATACAGACGTTCTCTCTCACCTCAGCTGTACGTATGGGGTGTAGCTGCCAGTGGTCGCCTTGGTATTGACTTAAACGATAAGCGCATGGCTAGAGGCAACTGCGTCCCATCGCCAATTTGCATCGATGCTGGTATCGACCTCGTCAAAATCGTCGCGGGTAACACCTCGTTCCATGGTTTGGGCTGCAAAGGTGAGGTCGTCTTCTGGGGCGAGTATGGAGGTGATACCGTCCCATTCGGGAACCCTGACTATAGAAATCCTGGACTGAGGGTCACGAAACCCACTAGACTTGACCTGCCTTTCCGCACAGTAGACGTGAGGTGGGAGTGGGTTACGAGTGGTGTGCACTGCTGACTTAGTCACAGCGCCGGACGTGCTCATGCCCTGTTCTTGACCGATAATGGACATGTCTATCAGTCAATATGCTGCGCTCTCCCACATCGCATCGTTCATCCTTTCCTTGAAAATGACTCAATAGTACAGATAGGAGCGGGGTGGAGACATTCTGCCATTCTCCTCAAGAGCGGCACCATAATTATCTTCTGGCCTCATGATTGTTCTCTACGGGAGGATTACACGGTTGGATATAGAGCTGGACCGAGGCAAACTGTACAAGACGTCTTTCATGGAGAAAGTCTCAGTACGCGTCCCTTCGACTTTGAACCGGACAGTGTGACACTCCCACCCATCAGAAATGAGAGTGTTGTGCAAATATCCAATGCTAAAGATGCCGTACTGGCTCTCACAGCATCAAATAGGCTTTATAGGATGGACTTCATATGCGGCAGGCCCGATCTGAGGGGAAGCGAGAGAGTACAAAATATCAATGAAATGTTCATAAACGGTAGCAAAAGATGGAATGAGGTGGGTTTTGCGTTAGCGAACGCGCAGTGCTGACAAAAAGTTTAAGATGAAGAGCTTTGCTCCAGATAAGCTACAAAAATTACTGCCAGAGGGCGCTGAAGAACCCCGCATCAGCCACATAACATGCTCACAAACTCAATTCTCACTCTACGCATCTTCCAACCGGCACAACGTGCTACTGAAAGGCATGGCAAACACAGATGACGCTCAACCAAAGCCTTTTGGAGTGAATAATGCTGTAGAGTTTGCGAGAGGAGATGGTCACGCTTTGCTACTCACGCGTGATGGCGAGGTGAGCGCTTGGGGAGAGCAGAAGGGAGGGAGATTGGGTGTGACTAACTTGGATCACACCCGCGATGACTTTATCGCTGAACCACTTCCCGTGTCTTTTTCATGGAATAGGCGTACCTTTGCTTTCACTGTAGCCGCTGCTGGCTTCCAATCTGCCGCTCTAGTGATTGATCTGGATGGTAGTGATGAAGAGTTCGACGACGAAGAAAAAAGGAACGAATGGCAGCATTTCCAGCAGCGTGAGTGTTTGGAAATTCATAATAGCTTGTCTAATCATCCATAAATATCAAAAGCACAAACTCTCAGTCAACAAGCTCTAAATTTTTGGTATCGCATGACAGGTTCGAGACCTGGAAAGATACGAATATAATACTAGTATGATCTGTGATTTCAAGCTGTTCGTTCTGCATTTATCATTTTACGCACCTTGGAAGATTAAGACATATTTGACAATACAGTGCAAATCTATATATATTTCAAGCTCTTTTCTTCTGACCTTTCGAATCATCACGTAATTATAGATGTTACATTTATTAATCTGCAGCGCGTGTCCCACTAGCGTTCTTATAGACGTGAGTTAGTCTTTATTCAACGTGAAACAGCCTAGCACAGAAGCCAGAATAGCGCTCAACTTATTAGTCCTATAGCCTCACAAGATAACCAAAGAAATCTTTGCTATTTGAATATGAGCAAGTTTAACGGGTAATTCACAAACGCGGTAAGCATAATTCGAGTTCGCAAACTTGATGTACGGATGGCATTGAAACACTTCTAATAACATTGTCAATGTCTGTTTCACAATTGACAATCTTCTCCGTTAGAAATACACTACTCTAACATTCGATGTGCGCGTATAAAGGTTTAAATTCATTAGTCAAATACAATGCAATTAGTACTGATCGTTACTTTTCATAATTTTAGTTGGCAGTAGAGCCGGTTGGTGCACCGCCAGAAACTTCGATGTTGCCATCAGCACCTGCAGCACCAGAGTGGGAGTCTGTTCCGTGAGATTTGTTGTTGACATCGATACCAGTCACGACTGGGGCGTCGTTGATGACTGGTGCTTGCTTGAAGGTTGATTCAGCTGGCTTGGCAGCTTCGTGGCCTGGTCCAGTGCCTAGAGTTTTATTAGATGGCTACTAGGAGCTTAAAATGCACCCACCAAGTCCCTTCTTCTCAGCCTCGTGCTTTAAAGCTGCATCAGATGCGCCACCGGAGAATTCGTTCTTAGAGCCAGTCATTATTTTATGATGAGAGTAGTGTAGAAAGACAAAAGTTTGGCCGTGTCTTATAGCCCACAGCTCACTCCAAAAAGATGACGTTCACTGATCCCACACGATATTATGATTTTCGCCACTCCATAGGAAGGGAGCAGAATGGTAAAGATGGTCAAATTTCATAATTCTATTTTTTGTAATCCTGTTTAGTTGGACTGCGCAGACCTACTTCCAGCCCCCGACACACCTATAGTGGAAAGAAGTCCTATGACGCAATGCGATATTGTCGAACATGACGATAAATTTTGATTGAATAGTCTAGCCGACTGAAGATTTCGCGCATTTCCTAGTACAGCCCTGTGGTTCTTCTCTTTGATAGGGCTTCAATCAAAATTTGCAGACGAAACCCGAGTCGGACATCAGCTACTCTCACATGGCACTTGCCGGTAAATAAAAGCCATGCGTTATGAGCCTCTTATTTCAATATTTCATATACAAACACAATGCAAGTCCTCAAAAACACATTTGTAGTGTAAGCGGGTGACCGACTGAGACACCGCAGAATCTAACAAGATGGCAGAACTGGCGGCCTCGGAGGTGCTGGTAAAACCATTGCGAAAAGCGTAATAGACCAAGGTGGATATGTAGTGTTACTAGATCTGCTCGAACAGAAGGCTGGAGAGGAAGCTGCGTCAGGTATCAGCACCACTAAGGCAATCTACGTCCAGACCAACATCACAGACGAGAACAGCGTCAAGAATGCGATGCGCATTGCATCCAACGCTTTTGAGAAGAGGCTCTCAGGTCTCGTACACTGCGCTGGAGTGTCAATGTCCCAGCCCTGGACCAACAGACTGGGCGACACGATCGATAGGGTGCGCAAGATGACCGACATAAATTGGATTGGCACATATATTACCTCTGCATTGTTTGCAGATGCAGTCAACGAGCGATACGAGCCGGAGAAGATGAAGAAGGGCGAATTGTGGACTACTAAGGAGGAAAGAGGCGTTATCATCAACTTCTCTTCCATTGCAGGCGCTCAGCCCGCGTCGCGCATCCTCGGATATAGCCCCGGCAAGGCGGCCGTGTCGGCATTCTCAGTCGCTCTAGCAGACTTCCTCGGTCCTTCAGGTGGGTGGGGAGTAGAGGCCTGCTACTATCTCTGACAACCAACAGGCATTCGTGTGAATACAGTTAGCCCTAGTGTCATCAACTCAGCTATGATGGGCGCAAGACTCCCATACTTTATCGCGGATCTCTCAAAGTCTGCTTCTTTCCCGGCTAGGCCTATTGAGCCTGAAGAGATTTCAGTGAGTCTGATTCGGCATTTTTTGCGCTGTTAACCCTTCGAAAGAGTGCAGTGTCCTTCCTGATTAACAACTCGATGATGAATGGCCATGACCTCAAGATTGACGGTGGATGGCGCGTATTCACGGATAGAAGCGTCGATAGGGAAGACCCGCGTGTACTTGCACCATCCTTGGAGTAATCTATTACCTTGTACAGATAAATCCAATTTGCGACATACAAAGATATATACACCCTATCACACCCTCAAAACCCTAATACAAATGTACCAACAACATGTTTGAACAATTCGAATTTGTCAATTCACCCATTAAAGCGGAAGCCTAGGTGGACCTACAAATCCATTTTCAAGCAACAAGCTGGTTCTTTTTCAGCCTTGGACCGCTCGTGTAGCTTTAAAAGTGGATCAAGTGGAAAATATATTTGATAGGCGCAGAAATCACCGAGGATGCATACCGGATAAGCAAGTGAGTGTTTGAGGTCAAGATTGAAGATTTTCACATCCACATGGGGGTAATTGACGAGTATTCATGGGCTCAGCCTCAACACATTCTTTCCTTCTTTACAGGTTTTTCAAATTTATTTGAGGACACGTGGTGGACACTGGATACTAGTTGAAGATATTGAAACTACTTGCCATGGTTGTCTTGGGGATTGTTCTTAAATCATGGGTTGTGACTACCTCGTCACTGGTCTGTTTTCTCGGAAACCTATGCGCGCTGTCCCTGTCAATTGCCTTCTCTAACACACTCCACAGAACCTGGCTGATCCGTGCATGAATGACAGCTTAAATGATACAAGTTTACGAAGCAAGTTAAGAAGATATGAGCTGGGTAAGAGCAGTGGTATAACAAAGTGAATAGAAAGAACGAAAAAAAAGCAAACAACTAACTCATCCCATAAAGAAAGGGGAGGAGAAACCTCTCGAAGATCTTTTATTAACTCGTGGATCGTTAGCGTTTGAGAGACTAGTTGTGCGTTCTGGGGGTGTTGGTGTGGGGCCTCTAATGATGGAGCTTGTTCTGCCGGTGGAAGTGCGCGAGCTCGTATCAGAGTTTGGAGTCACGTTCCGACTATTTCTAGCAGCGTTTCGGGGAGGTTTTGTTGGCGGGATAATCTCGTCCATGTAGGCTGTAGCATAAGACGAAGAGCTTGTCAGGGAGCTTGCCAATGAGCTTGCAAAAGAGGGTTTGTTAGCGTGGTGGAACACCTTACGTGAATGCTCCAGCACTTCCACACTCCCAGTCCCAATAACCTCCTCGTCATCACCCTTACCAGCGCTGTTCTGATACCTGATTGGGGACTTCTCCGGACGCCGGACACCCAAATTTGTGTTCACATTCACATCCACATTAGCGTCAGGTGCCATCCAGGCATTTGATAGTCTTGCATTCTCTTTTTCAGCTTGCGCGAGTGCCTTCCTTTCCCAACGCTCCTTTTCGGCGTGTCTGATGCGAACGTTTTCCAGTCGCTGGGTAAGCGCTTCGCCGACACGCAGCATGACTAGCTTGGTCCGCGATACGGCTTGCAGGCTTACATATAGCTTAGCTTCCACCGCTATGCTGGCTTGGTGACGGATGTAGCGCTTGGTGGAGATTGTCGAGCGTGCGCTGGCTTGTATAGCCACAATCCTTGCTAGCAATATTGACCGCAATTTGTCGAGATGAGCCAACACACCAACTCGCATAAACACCTTAGTTCTCCCAATGGCATATAGTGTCTTGTTGGTGATTGTCCCCTCCAGTATCTTGAAAGATGCTTTTCTGTCGTTGTTCGATTTAAGTTTCGTTTCGCGTTGTGATATCAGTATGTCGTATCTAAAATTGTCAGTCTTATAAACTTCAAACAAATCACCCACTTTTCAACAAATTTGTCGAATGTCATCTTGGACGGGTATCCTGCTCTGCTTATTCTGATAGTTTCGAGCACGCCAGATGCTCTTAATTGCGATAATACTTTTTGGTTGTCGAATGACCATGATGCGTTTTCTTGATTGGCTGGTTTGATACAACGTATGTAGTGTGTGTCAGTGTCGTTTATCGTTGTCATTAGATTATTCAATGACATTTTAAATGTGCCTCCTAACGTTGGCTGTTTACGCAGAGTTGGCGCGCTGAGAGACGGCGAGCCAGGCGATGCGGGTGGCCAACTAGGCGGGATTGTTGAAGGTGAGCGAATATGACCTTTGCTGAAAGCGCTAGACAGTTCATCTACACTAGACCTTGACGGGGGCGAGTGAACTGCTTGTAAAGGTGTTTTCAATGGTTGCGTAGGTGTAGAGACAATGCTTGGCGGTGTCGTCGGTGTGAGATCGGCTGTACAAACTTCCTTAACAAATGAATTTTGAGCTTCATTGAGCAGATTTTTGTGCTCCTCCGGTACAGAATCTCTATTCTTTTCTAGAAATCCGTCTACATCGTAAGTCACATCTTGGGCGTAGTGCGCGACCGTGAATGCACCTGCACCTAGCGAGTTGCTCTTGCTACCTGAAAACAAAGCCTTCTTGTAAGGCGAGCGCAGCATTTCATCCATCTTGGTGCGCAGTCCTGCGTCAGTGCCTGCAGGCAATCGACACTGCTCGTCGAGAAGGGCAAGCAAACCAACTCTAGATTCTATCATTTCAATGCAGGGTTGGTTGTCTGGGTAATTGATGTATGCGACCTTCAATCCCTCGCGATCATACTCTTCCTGCGATAGTTTAAAGGTGTGGTTGTAGAACTGTGAAGGTGTCAGTGTTACCTCATGGAGCACAACTCTGAATGAGCAAAATACACACCTCCTGCTGCAGCTTTTCGTTTGCGTAGTTGATGCAGAACTGCTCAAAGGAGTTCTTATGGAAGTGCTCAAAGCCGTATATGTCCAACACACCGACAAACTGTCGAGCACTATCCGAGGCACCAGACTCTTTTGAAAGAAGGGTAGAATTGAGCTTAATAACAAGCCAGTCGAATAATCTGGTATAAATATGTCTACCCAGTGAATCTCTCGCAGTGGTGGCCTGATCTTTATTGAGCGACGTGACAATCTTCTCAGATTCAGCTCTTATTCTTCCAACACCGATAGTTTTATGCATCAATCCTTTTTGAAATGCGATTGCTGATATACCCAACAACTCTGCGGCATGCAGTAGGCTTGAGTCGGTGATTGAGACGGATGCATCTTGTCTGGTAGAAGAAGTTTGTTTGATTTCGATGTTACCCAAATGCAACAATGCGGCGAGTAGTCTGAATATTTGTTTTTGTGTACTGTTATCAATACCTAATGAGGTCATGGCACGCCTAGTAATGTCAAAGTTGAAAGCATCATCAACGCCAGGCAGTCTAGAACACTGGCCTTGATTGAGGTAGTTGTATTCGTCAGCCGAACCGAGCTTCAACTCCCTCTTGAGACTAAAGTCTGTCTTGAGGCCTGCGCAGAGCTGGTAAAAAATGTGAGTGTTACGTTCGTTGTGCGGTTGATAAACCAGCCTCGACCTCTCCAGCAAGAAAATGCGTATATGTGCACCAACTATACTGCTCTTGTCATCAAAGTATATCTGCAAGTAACGACCGAAACGACTACTGTTGCTATTCCTGAGTGTTTTGGCGTTACCAAATGCTTCCATGACAGGGTTTGTGGCTAAGATGCGCTCTTCTGTTGAAGTGATGGTGTTTTTATCCTTGGTTTTACCTGCAACAGCGAAATAGCGCATGATGTGCCTCGCTGAGACAGTCTTACCAGCACCAGATTCACCGCTGACAATGATAGTCTGATTGCGCTTTGCGTTACAGATACCGTCGTAAGCTGATCGAGCAACAGAGTAGATATGAGGCTGGCTCGGAGGATTATCGGAGGCGTAGTGGAGTATATGATCGTTTGAGTAAATTGAGGTATCTGCATATGGATTGAGGGCTACGAGAACTAATCCTGAGTACGTATAAATGATTCTGCGCTCGAAACGGCTTCTTAGTGTAATAAGCACTGATAGCTGTCAGCGGGGTTCAAGAAACGCGGTTGTTTCGATAAACACACAATTTGGCTCGTTTAGTAGATGAAGCTGAGTGAGATCATCCACGAAATTCTGCTCCTGTGTAAAACTCCGCAGAGGTGGATGATCGTCTGTGTTGTTGACAGCGATTTGAGTTGGCTGGGTGGTTTGTTAAGGGATGAAATCTCCGCGGAGTCCGCTTACGCCGTTGGAAGTCCGTAAATGAACCAATTCATCTGATTTGCTGCCTGCGGATGTTCCAGTGACAGCGGCACCAATCCATCCGTGTACCGAGTCCCTGAGCCAGCTAATAGGTGTAAATTAAATAGCTCATTAAAAACATCGCCACGCTTACACTCTCGTACCAGTTTCTAATTTCATTTTACGTGTTCACTGTTCTTCCGCGACGTCCATCTTGCCATCTCCCGGTGAGTAGTCCTATCGGCAATGATTATTATATTAGGAAAAGGTCAGAGCGGCTCCAGATCCACGAGCAGCGTGCCGAATAGATGCCGGTGGTGTGAGTCGCGCCTAACGCCCACGTGCTTGCTCGCAGCCATACATCCATCATATAGGAATCTGTCTGCATTTCAGGCTGGGCTGCTCAAGGCCAATAGCAGCTACGGCAAAGGTGCTCTCATACACTTCACCTAGTCAGCCGAGCCCGTTCAACCGAGCCTTGTTGATTTGGGTGGACGTATTTGGTTATAGCTATGTACTCGCTATATTCAGCGACGCGTGTTTTACTCCGTACGCGATGTCGTGAGGATGTGAGTGGATAAGGCACGCTGTTTCGTGAAGGAGTCCGCTATGATGGCAACAAACCTTATGAGCCTTTTCTGTCTCACTTAGAATCCCTTCTAACCCGCTCACTTAGCTAGAACATGGATCTTATATTCTACTTCGCACCGCCTATCATTGAATCGTACGCTCTCAGGGCATTTTACAAGCTCAGACCGGATGTGAAACCAGCACCAAACCATCCATACAGAGCTAGGTGCGCCATTATTGGCGCATACATTGCTTTCACATTCATCAAAATGGCTTGGGGCTATCATCCAAACGTCTTTAAGCTGCTTAATGTACCAATCGACGCAGACGATACGCGTCTAAATAAGGCATGGAAGGCTTATGCGCGTAAAAATCACCCAGATCGCGTCGGATTGAACAAAGACACGACAATGTTTGTCCATGCGCGTGAATCTTATCAGTTGATTCAAGATCCAGTGAGAAGGATTGCTTATGAAAGGTGTGTTTGATCAGCGTCTTCCCCTGCTCAGCTTTTTACAATAGTTACAGATTCGGACCATCAATAGCGCAATGGAGGCACTGCATTACTCTCCAAGACTACATCAAAAGAGGTCTTCCTGCTGTGTTCATGTATTACCTCGCTACATTTGTCTCAATGATGGTTATGTCGCTCTTCAATGCGTCTTACAAATCCACAGCATATACTCGGTTTTCTTTATTCTTCGCAATGCTGACAACAGAGCTCCACTTGCTCACACGGCCGATTCCAGGGTTTTTGAGGCTGCTAGGAGTAGCCAAACCTATGCCGTTTGAGGTTAT
Organism: Wallemia ichthyophaga EXF-994; assembly: GCF_000400465.1. Classification (NCBI taxonomy): domain Eukaryota; kingdom Fungi; phylum Basidiomycota; class Wallemiomycetes; order Wallemiales; family Wallemiaceae; genus Wallemia; species Wallemia ichthyophaga. Next base: position 496,976 of record NW_008806280.1, on the reverse strand, counting down.
AAGTTTCATGCACACAGTTTGGCTGATGCTGAACATTGCGATTGCACAGCTGGGACCTATAGCGAGCACAAAAAAGGGCATACACGGGGATTCAGCAAGACAACTGAAGCCATACCTCGACGATTCGCAGAAACTGACGATGAAGAGTCTCGAGGAGGTCACGCGTGCACTGGAGATCAACATCAAGGCACTTAAGCAATCTGGACAACCAAAGGAGACAGTGAGAAAGGTCGTAAAAGAGGCTTTCATAAATGATACCATTTGAGTAATTGTAACTTGTATTATACGATAATTTAATATGCCGTTGGTGTCATGACACAGTGGAGCGGCAAAAGTGAAAAGAATCAACGCGGGGTAAACGCGCTTTATACGTATGATGAGGGAATATACTGGGACATAATACAGTTAACACTATTTTACACGGCTAAAATAGCCATTTCCGTCCTCGATTTACGCGTTCATTTTTGGCGACTGCCTCTTCAACCGCGAACAGTCGTTATATCTAAATTCAAAGGCTTTTAAATTTAAATAAAGCTTGTAAATTAGAAGCATTTGTGAGTTTTCAATAGGGAATTCTATAAATCTGGCCAACTAACACAACCCATCAGCCAAATCACAGTCATTACAATGCCCACACCCACGCAGCCATTGCAAACATCCAACTCACCACAGCTACGGTCTCCTGGAACGCCTACGCGCAAGGAGCGCGATAGAGACGCTATCATATCTGCAGCTTCACGCGGATGGTCGAATCGCAACCAGCCATCATCCAAAATAGCGCTCAAGGCGCACTCAGTAATGTCACCAGACGCGGAGTTTAGTCCGAACAGGCTATTCAAACCAACTCAGCAGTCTCCAAAGTCATCTCCTAAGTCTCCAACCGCTGCTGTCGCTGCTGCTGTAGCTGCAGGTGCAGGCGTACAATCCACACAGCGGAGAACTTCATCGAGTTTTTCACATGTCAGAAACAACTCCCTCGTCCAGAATTCCCCGTTTAAGCAACACACCAACGATTTCCCTTCTCCACAGATCGACTACACATCATCACCGGTGCCAGAAGAATCTCCGGCGATGGGATTGGGACTCCATCCATCGAGATCGCCTCACAGACACATTCAAAGCCACCATACGGTCCAAGAACGCACTTCATCGCCTAAGCCTAGGAAATCGAAGGGTTACAACCTCCTTCCTTCCGCTCAACGCGTCACTCAGTCACCATGGAGGCACCACAGCTCCGCTGGCTCGGAAGCTGATCACCCGGCACACCCATCTTCTGCTTTTTCACCACCAACTCCAACCGTTGCGCAAACAAAGCCTCTGTCTGTTTCTAAGAAAGTAGAGGAGGAGGAGCAAGTAAAGCAATATGATAAATATGATCAATTTGATCAATATGAGCAGGAAAGACCACCTTCAGCTGGAAGCACCCTCTCCAGACGCAAGACAGTCACTTTCGAAGAAAACCCTGATATACACGAGTTCGAGCGTGAGCCTGAGCCTGATTCCATTGCGACGGGTGTATTCAGCCCAGAGTATGATGATAGGTTGGATGAATTCGACGGTAGCTACGAATACGATGACGGAGAGGAGTATGAGGAAGTTGAGCATGATCTGGAGCATGATATTGATCTGTATGACGCGCAGAATGCTCGGGACGCTCTAGTCGGCGCTAGCTGGGAAGACACCCCTCCAATGCCTCCACCGTCTAGCTCACTAGTCGAGCAGCATACGCTAGGTAGAAACAGACAGAGTCATACTCCCACTCAAGATAGCGCCGAAAATACACCCGAACTCGCTCATGACTATGCCCACGAAGGTATCTTGGAGGAATACTCCCACGAATATCCTCATGAGTTTGGAAATGAGGAGTTGGAAGTTGATACAAGCTATCAGGCCGCCTATCCTGAAGAGTCCCCTAGTCTCTACGACGAAGAAGATGAAAGTGGGCACTTTGCAGAGAATGAAAATGATGATAGCGGGCACTACGATGAGAACTCGTCAGTGATCGACCACTCGTTCGACCAAGGCGAGCATCCTTATGAAGACGCAGACGAGAGCCACGATCAGGAACGCACCCAGATGGAAGACCTGGTTGACTCTATTTTGAAAGATGAGCTGCTAAGAGATAGTGATCGTAGAAAGTCTATTGAGGAGCTCAGGTACTCTAAAACTAGTCCATTAAGAACTTCGACGAACAAGCGTCAATCAACACCTACCAAGGATACCACGCCTAACAAAATGCGTCAGCTGGGTATCGGTAGACCACAGTCTATGCCATCTCCTAACTTGTCCGAATTGGCTTCTCATGAAATGGTTAAGGATGAGCCAATGATTAGCCATATTAAAGAGGAAGAGGATGCGCTGCCTGAGTCTGAATCAGAGCAGCTACAACAGTCTGAGCTAGAGCACTCGCAGGAGTACGACTTAGAGCAATCTCAAGAGTACGAAGTTGAACAGTCGCAAGAGTTCGAAATCGAGCGGTCGTTAGAATCTGAAATTAAACATCCACGTCAGTCTAAACCAGAGCCAGCGCAAGAGTTCCAAGTTGAACAGCTACAAGAGTCTAAGCCAAAGACAATACAACAATTTGAACCAGAACAATTGCAAGATTATGAGCATCAGCCACGGCAAGAACCTGAAATTGAGCAACCGGAGGAGCATAAACCTGAGCTGCTGCAAGAACCTGAAGTTGCTGAAATGGAGCCAGATCAGTCAAGTGATGATGACTTAAAGGATCGTTCAGTCTTGCCAGAGTTACCACACTCATCACCTCTTTGGGCACTCTCTCCTCCATCTGAAGAAGTTGCAAAGATGCCAAAAGTACCTCAAATCGAACATGAACATGAGCGAGCTCACCCGTTGCCTCAACAATCAGAGCATTCAGACGACACACCGAACATCAATAGCCTGATCTCACCACTCCTTTCACCTCGCTTCGACGCCGCGGGCAATCCAATCTCACCAAATGCAGCTGGAAGTATCAATAGACGCCGCAACCTCAGGGAGGCTGTTCAAGAGAAAATGAGAAAAAAGAGAGAAACTGAGGAGGCAAACGCTGCATTGCTGGCTCAGCGTGAGCGTGAACGTGAGCATGAAAAGGAGAACGTTCAAGATGTTTTGGTAAGTGACGCACAAGCTTACATGACAATCTAACAAATACATCAGACACCCGAAATTCGAGCACCAGATGCACACGATTCTCAACCTCCATCTCCAATCAAGGCTGCTATTGCTGCAGTTGCACCATCCCCAATGAAGCATAACAGACAGTCGTTTGAGGAGGCCGTGGCATTTCCAAGCGCTCCTGAAACAGCAGCACCATCAGAGGCAGACCAAGAGACGGAACATGCACCACCTCAACCTCAGCCTCATATTCAAGCTCAACCCCAACCCCAACTCAAGGCTGAGCTGCAACCACCAACTCAAGATGAGGAAGCAACAAGAGACTTGGAATCTTTCGCACCTTTTGTCTCTCCAAATCTTGATGCAATTCCCCCACAGAGACAGCAATCGATGCGTGGTAACGCCAGTTTGAAAGATCGTGAAAATGCCATTCTGCTATCACGGAAGAAATCTCGCGCAGATAGAGGAGAGCGTCCATCGAGGCGGCGAAGCGTGTCGGCAGATGCAGTCGAGTCACCAAGGAAGAAAGCGATATTTAGACCATCTAGTGGGTTGCCGACACCGGGAGCACTCAATGAGGGAGACTTTGGTGATGATCTTGACAGAGAAATGAGAGAGATATTCAAGGACTCGGACAGAAAATACAAAATGTTCGAACATAACGAGGTTATCAGAGCTTCATCGCAAGAAGAGACAGTGCAAAAGCCCAAGATTAGTCACCACGCAAAGGCAGGTGATATTGACACTGGTAAAGCATGGAAGGTAATTAGGCGTCCGTCTGATATGAATGAGTACTCTCGACACCTGAAAGAGGTACGCAATAAGGAGCCTCTCAGTGAAGCTACAGGCAAGGTGTTTGTCAAGGTTGCTGGATTGCGTGATGTTGAACTCCCGATACCTGTTGGCAAACAAACATTTTTCTGCTGTACACTAGACAACGGTATCAATCACGTCGCAACTCCATACACTACTCTGAGGAAAGAGGCCCCACTGGGACAAGAGTTTGATTTGATATTGAACAAGAATCTCTTTTTCACGCTATCATTCAAGTGCCGCATGGACGAACACCTTCAACCACCACGCCCACAGCCTCGCTTCAGGCCTGCCATGGCCACTCCAACACAGCCGCCGACGCCGTCGAAGAGCAGATCTGGTTTCAGGTCAATATTCAGCTCACCTAAGAAGGAGAAGAGGAAAGCGCAAGAACAGCAGGAGCAACTCGAAAGGCAAATTGAGCAATCTAAATTTGAAGAGCTTGATGCCGTCGAACCTACCGAGCCCATGCTTAACTTTTTGCAGAAAGATGGCACTTTCGGTAGTACGAGAGTCATCTACAATGAAGTCGCACCTAGGTGTCAAGGCAGAATGGTCGAGCTCATTCTTCCACTGGAAGGTAAATTCACCAAGAATGACGGCAGCGTGACCAAATGCATTGTCGGTAAACTGGTTTTACATGTGCTTGGAATACCGACTCTGCCGGGTGTTGTTCAGAAGGATTTGCCTTCGTCTTTGGAGCACACTGTCAAGACTATGAAAGAAATGCAGTGGCATAAGAAGAAAATATGCCAATCAGTTCTCACTCAGCTCGGTGGAGGTGTCACTGTGAGTTTTGGTTATAAAGTATTAACATCGTACTGACAAAGACTTCAGTCTTGGAGGCGTCGGATGTATAGCTTAGTCGGTGGACGAATTATAGTGTTCAACGAAGTGACAAAGCGTGCTATCGCCACTATAGACTTAGCAACGGCGAAAGCAGTCTTAGATTGCAACAACGCGTCAGCTGAGGCGGTCGAGAATGGATGGGTGGATGAGGGAGATGCTAGCGTCGAGAGATCATTTATGCTCGTACTGCAAGACCAGAGTGGTGAAGAGAAGCTACACTTCTTCAGTGACACAGATGAGGATAAAGAGGTGTGGGTGAAGGAGTTGAGGGGTATTATAGGACGCATACCACCTAAGCCACTATGGGCGCAGGCTTTGGAAGAGCGCCAATCGCCGCCGCCATCTCAACTACCACAACGTACAACGTCAAACGTAGTGAACCTTGTTACGTCACCAAACCAACACCAACCGCGCCAGTCGCTTTCGCCAATAAAGGCATCACCTATGCCATCTGCGCACGCGTTGCACACATCAAGCCGCAAACCACCTCCAGCTCCTTCAACTGGCAAGGGCATGGCACAGCCTGGTCTCATGGCTAGTATAGCATCTAGGCAAGACAGCTTGCCGACACCAACCAAAAACAAGAACGGTCCAAACAGTGTCCAGTCATCTACTAAAGGTTTAAATCAATCCACTTACGACAAGAAAAGCTTCAGAGGTAGCATATTTTCTAGTCTCGGAAGCAGATCTGCAACACCATCTCGCTCATTCACACCCGACACGAGCTTGAGGTCGACCACCAAATCATTCTTTGGATTCAAGTGACAGGGGTCTTTTCTTGTTATAATTTTCCATCTTGCTGATAAAAATTTTCAAGTATTGTATTAATTCATTTATATAAAGAGAACAATTCATTAGTAAACGTTGATTAAAAAACAGTCGTAGCGATAGCGAGCGAGAGAGTAGCGAGTAAGAGTGAAGAAACGGCAGCCGTTGTAGCAGAAGAGTCCTCATCGTTAGCGGCCTGGCTATCGGGATCTGCGGAGCTTGATGGCGCATTGTGAGTAGGGTTAGGGATTGAGTGTGAAGTAGAAGAGGATGACTTGGAGCTTGAGGAAGATGGCATATTCATCACGCTAGCTGTGCCTGAGCTTACGTATGACTTGGATGTCCTGCTTGCGTCTTCATCTTCGGTCTTGGACTTGTCGTCGTCTTTGTTAGACTTGTCGTCATCATTGTTGGACTCCTCAATGTTGTCCTCGTCGATTTCATCGTGGTCGCTTCCCTCCTGTGCTGGTGGTCTTGGTGCGTCCTTCTCACGAATGTTGAAGTCAGATGAGGATGTGTACACATTGTTGATGTCGTCTACCTGCACGAATTCGATTCTCCAGCCATCGCTGCAGATGTGAGTGTGAGCATGAGTTTGAGACAAGGTGAAACACCCAAAATACCAAAACACCTACCTTGGTTTGACATAGTCTGGAAGCTTTTCAATCTTGGTTGAGCCATCAGTAGTCTTGACATTGTTTGCAATACCAAGATTGTTCCCGTCTACATTAGGATTGTCGTTCTTGAGGTAAACACTGAAGGCTTCTGGGTTGTCGTGTCCGTCAGCGCCCCACTTGATGGTGTTGGTGTGCTTTATGCGCCAGTATGCGTCTCCACCCTCGACAGGGTTCTTGATCCAGATGCCGTTAGCCAAGATGACGGCTGGGAGAGCTGCAAGGAAAATTGCTGACTTCATGTTGTTTCTCTTTGTGAAGTGTTGTTGGGAGGCAAGAAATGTACATCTTTGAATATCGTATTTAAATTTTAGTATTTTTTACTTTAGTGCGAATCTTTGCATTCCAGTCAAAATTTTTTGTTGAAGCTAATGCAATTCACGTGATCACACATGCGGACGCAAAGTTGGCAATGATGATTCTTATAAATTCGAGATATAAATACATGTATACAATATCCTTATAGTATATTTCCGTTGAATGATAGAAGAAAAAAAAAAAAGCAAAGGAAACAAGTCAAACTCTTATTATAACGCTGCGCTGCTGAATTAATGTGACGACTAAAATATAATAAAAGAACCCATATCACCGCCTCCTAGAGAAGACAGGCACATTGGGCAATTTGCGCGAAGCGGATGGAGGAGGGCTGAGGCTAAACCTCGATCCAGGCATGCCCTTTTTCTTGGAAACTAACTCGGGCTCCTGCTCTTCTTCTTTTTTGATAGCTTTTCTCGTCTCTTCCTGATAAGTGAGCGCTCTAGCTCTGGCTTGAGAAGCCAGCTGGTCCTGTTCGAACGCCTCCACCTTAGCCTCGAAATCCTTTTCGCGTTCTTTGGCCAGTATTTCATTTATCTTTTCCTCTTCTGCAGCCTCGGCTGCTTCTGCCTCTGAATCTCTCTTAATTTCCTCCAGGTTCTCCGGTATAGGTTCCGGCGGTGCAAAAGTCGCTGTTGACGGGAGGGGAGTGGAGTGAGAGTAAGAGTATGAGTGCACGACGGAGTGCTGGTTTGGCAGTGTAGGTGGCCCTACACCGTTATCCAACGACTGCTTACGGGCACGAAATCCGCGAGCTTTCGTTGAGCTGCTCCACGAATGCGTCCTCGCCGTTTGTGCACCATCGACGTAATTTTGACGCACTGGCGGTGGTCTTAGCGGGACCATATCTGCTTTTCAATTACTTGTTAGCCATCATAATGCAATTACTCTAGTCAACTCAAACTCACGCTTCCCATCACTCAGTTCTATGTCTTTGGGGTATCGGCTGTCTGGGAAATGGTCAATCATCGACGTCGTAGCGTCGGTGCCGTGGTCTTGACTTGATAGTGTGGGTGATATAGATCTCATAGACATAGACGTATTGGCGGGGACGGGCTGGTGTGAGTAAGTCTGCGTTATCCTCCCTGGACCCCCAGAAGCTGTCTTGACTACTCCCATAGGCATTGTTATGCTGGGTGCTCTCTCTCTCTGTTTTGGCGCCGGTGGTGCTTGGTTGGCGCTTGTACTGCTATTGCTATTGTTGCCTGCGCTACCTTTGGCCGATGACCAGAATTTAAATCCCTTTATACCTAACCCATCCAATCCTAATGCCTCCTTTGAGCTGATGGATCTCTTGGACTCTGTGCTGTTCTTTCTGTCCACTTTTTCCATCTTCTCTACCTTGTCTGCTTTGTCCATCTGAATGGACTCCTTGCGACGACCGCCAAAGGTAAGTGAGGTCTTGGTTGATCGATTCTCATCAGCGCTTGTTGGAGTTTTTGGCAGATTGAATCCAGACCGTGGCGGTGATATGTTGGTTGAATTTGGTGGTGCTGTTTTTGGTCCAGTACTCCAGGGTGAGGAAGGAGTTATGCTGAATAGGGGATGTTGAGGGTGAGCTTGAGGGTGAGGATTAGTTTCGATACTGAGATGTGGTTTAAATGATGGTTTGGGTGGTGGAGTGTATCTAGACATATCAGTCTCTGTTGCTGGAGTTTCAGTGAGAGTGTCGTTTTGGTTACTGTCATCCGAGTTAGACAGACTGTTACTCCTCGACTCCATCGACCGTGATGGTGATTTTGGGAGATCAACAGGCTCGTCATCCTTACGATAGCCTTGGCGTGATCCGACGGTATTGACTGTGGTGTTTTTTGGTGCGTTGATTGTGCCGTGCTGTGTTTGCTGCGTAGCTATATTTCTGATTAGTAAGCTTAGAAGTCATCAAATTCTTCACCCACTGCAATTCTCTTCCTCTTTCTCTTTCACCTTCTCATTGATCTCATTCTCGTCTGAAATTTCCTCAAACGATTTCAAAGTACCATCATCTTTGCGTGGCATATGGAAACCGTCCCTGTTGCCAATCTTTGATAGAGTACGAGCGGCTTTCTGTACAGCATCACGGCGCTGCCCAAAATCCTCCTGGAGATTGATAGGTTTTGGACTGAGCTCAGTAAGTGCTTTTTCGAGCTCGTCGAGTGTGTCCTGCATAACGTGAACAGATCCCCTGTTCTGGTTTTTGTCTTGGTTTTCATCTGGATTTTGGTCGTAATTGGTTTGTTGAGAGATGGACTGAGTTGGGGAACTGTCTCCGGAGTGTGGATTCAGTAAAGAGTGCAGTGTTTCCAACTCGAATGTACGGTAAGGTAGTGAAGAAGTAGATCGTGGTGATTCGTTCTTGTCGTTGGTATTGGTATCGAGGGTTGGGTTAGAGGGAGCAGCAGGAGTAGGAACTTGAGAGCTGTCTTGGGTGTTAAATGAGATTTCTTGTGCTGTGTCCTTATTGTCAAGGAAGATTTCTTGCGTTATTTTCTGGGTGTCACGTGTTTCACGTGTACCTTGAGTGTCATGTGTGTTATGTGTACCTCGGACGCTTTTACTATCCGAGCGCAGCTTAAACTTTCGCTTACCGTCAGCTAGTGGAATCTGAAGATTAGGGTAATGCCAAGACCTATACCAGTTACCGGCTTTTGAATCCGTGTCGAAATCAAATTCAATTTTGCCTGCAATGGATTGATGAGTGGAAGGTATTTTGAGTGAGGGTGTCGCTCTAGGGTGATCGTTTGGTATTTTATCGGGCATTCTTTCCGAGAAAAAGGGAGAACGAAGGTGAGATTTCCAGAGAAGATTCCAGGACTCGTCGTTTATAAGAGGTCCTGGGTAATCGATGTAGTTATCAGGGTCTTCAGAGTCCTGAGACATATTCTCCACTAAATAGACAACCAAACCACCCGAAGAAGGTAGATTGAATTCTCTGGCAATAGCAGCTCTCATTGCGGGTAAAGAGGGTTGTAATGGTATAAGAATGCCTCTACTGAACTGTTTGCTGTTATTAGACTTGGATTTAAGCGATTTGGGAGGAATAACAGTGAGTAAGTAACCAGAATTGAATGTAACTGGTGATGGTGAGTGGTTGTGATTGTATCCAAGTACATTTGCCACCAAAGATAGCTTTTCTGGGTGTAGCCTGGTGCCCTTAACGTTCCTAAGCCATTGCGGTGCGTATTCTCCTGCGTCATCTGCATCTTCTGGGACAACTTGAGATATTGAAAGACCTTTTAGCTTCCTGGGAGCGTCGAATAGGCCATTCATTAGATTAGAATTATTTAAATTATTATTCAAGGAATTCCCTGTCATCTCCCTCTTCGCCGTTGCCAACCAAGAAAGAGATATAACCGTGTCTGTGCGTTGATTTCAATTTCAATGAGTGAAACCAATTTCCATAAAAAATGGATAAACAATTTTAAATTATTTTCTGGTTTGGGATTGTCTGAAGATGATTACGCTGCTTGGATTCAACTTAAGGATTTTGAAAGATGCGACAAGTATAAGAGATCTCTGTTGCAATCATCTCCAGTTATTATATTCTTGGTCGATCATCTGCGTAAAATTGGCGTTGACTTTAATTCAAATTCCATTCACTGCTTTCCCTGTTCTTCTAAGCGTGGTGGTGGTTTTTCCCCCGATACTGGCATTTTGTTATGCAGCAATAGAATTTTCAGTTATGAGCACATGGAGAATACTCTGGCGCATGAATTACTTCACTCATGGGATCACCACAGATTTAATGTCGACTGGAACAACCTCCGTCATCACGCGTGTTCCGAGATAAGAGCCGCGAATCTTAGCGGTGATTGTAGATTCTTTAAAGAGCTCAAGAGGGGAAACATGGGCTTTAACAAGCATCACCAAGAATGCGTTAGAAGAAGGGCAATTTTATCAGTCGCTGCAAATTTTAACTGCAAATCTACTCAACAGGCTGAATTGGTTGTTGACCAAGTTTTCAGCAGCTGCTTCAACGATACAAGACCCTTTGATGAGATATACTGAGTTAATTTTCTAATCATCGTAGTCACTTGTGTCTGATGAGTGATTACCGTGATTAGCATCTTTATCTTGATCAAAGCTAGTAATTGCACCTGTTGTACACCTATCAGCAAAGAAATAGACTAACTCCCAACTCACCCATTTCAAACAAACGATTTTCAAGCATTTTCGTCGTAAACTCATCAGATTTTCCGAGGTCTTCGAAGCCCACGAGTCTGTATGGTGGGTTAGAGGGTGTACATGCACACGCCACACACACCTATCTCTTGCCACGCCCTGTCTAAACGTAATCACACATGGCAGCACCTTTATTCTCAACTTCTCTACCAAGAAAGGCACATTCTCGACGTGTACTTTGAGGAACTTGGTGCCTAGATGTTGGTGAGCAATGAGCTGGGGTGGTGGGTGAGTGATTTGAGTGATTTATGAGCTCAACGCTCACCTCCAAGTGGGTATCCATTATCTCGCACCGCTTAAACCGTGGATGAAAGAAATGCACCACAGCCTTGGCCTCTTTCAGCCCAACGTCCATCACTTCCTTCTCGGATGTATACTCCCTGTATCCGCCTCGACTAACGAACTCTGCGTTTATCTGGCGGCGAGTGATGTCTGATTGTATTTCACGTATACGCTGTTCCCTGTAATCATCGTCTTCCAATCCCTCCAGCAACTCCGAGTCGCTTGGGCTGTCTTCCATTTCCATGTCTGCCCTCTCTTGCTCTGCGACGCCCATCGGTATATGAGAAGAAGGATGCCACAGACGCAGAAAGTGGATGTAAAGGATATTTTCGCGGCGGATCCTCCCCGCATAGTGTACAAGGAAGGTCTACGCAGTGTACAGCCGTACTACTACGTCTACCAGACATACGCCAAGCAACGGTGGTTTGGGCGGAGGTTAGTGGAAGTGTGTACGACGGAGTTCCGCGACCGGTCCAAGTCTTATTACGAGTGGGCCATCCAGACGGGCATAGCTACTATCAACAGCCAGCCCGCAACGCTCGATTCTGTAGTGCGCAATGGCGACCTCATCCAGAACCGAGTGCATGCGCATGAACCACCAGTTGTAGCTGAGCTGCCTGTTATAATCTACGAAAACAAAGAGCGTGGCTGGCTCGTTGTGTCCAAACCTGGCTCTATGCCTGTGCACGCTGCTGGGCGGTACAGGAAGAACACGCTGCTGGAGATCCTCCAGGACGAATACAAAATGAACAGCCTCTACTGCTGTAATCGTCTCGACAGGCTGACTAGCGGTGTGATGGTGATAGGCACGCGCAAGAGCGCAGGTCAGCAACTCGGTGCAGCGTTTATGCGCGGCGTAATAAAGAAAGAGTACATTGCACGCGTCCTGGGTCGATTCCCAGACCGCGAGACTGTCGACGAGCCTATCATTACCGTCGATAGACAGATGGGACTCGTTATTCGCCACGAACACGGCAAGCAGGCCAAAACAATGTTCGAACGTATGTCGTATGATTCTGTCACTGATACTAGCATCGTTTATTGCCAACCTCTCACTGGTCGCACTCACCAGATTCGCGTTCATCTTCAGTACCTAGGCTATCCGATCGCTAACGATCCTCTCTACTCGAGCTACGAGGTGTGGGGCGTGAAAAGAGGGAAAGGGGGATGGCCGACGTATACCACCGAGCGCGTGCTCGGTGAGTTGTTGGAATTGGACAGGGAGCACGATCAGGAGCAGGAACATAAACAGGGGCAGAATCAGGAGCAGCGCAAAGAACAGCCATTAAACACATGTCATTCCAAGGACGTAGAAATACTCGAGAAACACCTCGGCGATAACGCCAAACATTTCATTCGCAGCGACGACGATATCGGGTTCAACAGCCCAGTCGAGCTACACGAGGAGTACAAGGAGGTGATACGACGTCTACGCGCGCAGAAAGACGAAAGCGACGGCTGGGCGAGGTGGAGAGATGCGCTGGGTTTTGGGAGCGACGAGCAGGAGAAGCAGAAGCAGAATCAAATAAAGGAAGATCAACAACAACAACAACATGGCCACAATGATACAAACACTGACGCTCATAACCTCAACAGCGTCACGCAAGGCCTCGGCGGATACTGCCCCACTTGCTTCATCCCCCTCATTCCAGACCCCCCGCGCGAGAAACTTTTCATCTATCTTCATGCCACACGCTACACGAGTCCCGATTGGTGCTTTCAGGCTCCTCTCCCTAATTGGATAGATGAGGGTGGGAGAAAGTGGTGGGATGCGAATAACGAGCAGCGTAAGCAAGGTATAGTGGAGAGTGTTAATCAGCTCGTAAAGGAGGAAGAGGAGAGGAAGGCGGCGGAAGAAGGAGGCTAAAGAGGCACAGACACAGACACAGAAATAGGTATAGATAGACACAGACACAGACACAGAAATAGGTATAGATAGACACAGACACAGACACAGAAATAGGTATAGATAGACACAGACACAGACACAGAAATAGGTATAGATAGACACAGACACAGACACAGAAATAGGTATAGATAGACACAGACACAGACACAGAAATAGGTATAGATAGACACAGACACAGACACAGAAATAGGTATAGATAGACACAGACACAGACACAGAAATAGGTATAGATAGACACAGACACAGACACAGAAATAGGTATAGATAGACACAGACACAGACACAGAAATAGGTATAGATAGACACAGACACAGACACAGAAATAGGTATAGATAGACACAGACACAGACACAGAAATAGGTATAGATAGACACAGACACAGACACAGAAATAGGTATAGATAGACACAGACACAGACACAGAAATAGGTATAGATAGACACAGACACAGACACAGAAATAGGTATAGATAGACACAGACACAGACACAGAAATAGGTATAGATAGACACAGACACAGACACAGAAATAGGTATAGATAGACACAGACACAGACACAGAAATAGGTATAGATAGACACAGACACAGACACAGAAATAGGTATAGATAGACACAGACACAGACACAGAAATAGGTATAGATAGACACAGACACAGACACAGAAATAGGTATAGATAGACACAGACACAGACACAGAAATAGGTATAGATAGACACAGACACAGACACAGAAATAGGTATAGATAGACACACACACACACACACACACATGCTCTGGATACTGCATATATTTATAACTTTTCCTCAAAACAACACCAATTCCTCACTCAGCTGCCATTCGTCGATCTCTTTAAACTCACGTATACGCTTGAGCTTGCGCGGGGTAAGTTGGGCCGTGTACCTGTCCCTGTCTCTCATCTTGCGCTTTGTTTTGTGCGGTGGCGATGGCGCGGGCGAAACTTCTGACAAGTGCGTAGCTGCGGCTGTTACTTTGGTTACGTTGTTGCCGTATACACTCCCCGAACCCCAAGCACTCCCACTCGTGCTCATCGATCGTGTGTGCCGTTTGAGATTCTCTTTGGTGAGTGATGCGTGATGTTTCTGTGTTTTCTTAGCGGATGGCTTCTTCGTCTGGCGTGTTGCGAGCGTTGGGGGCGTCTTATCAGCGCATTCCCCGCTCTCCTCACTCCCAACTCCCCTATTTCCCGCATTCTTGTCATGCAGCGGCTGTCTGTGGATTACATCGGAAGTATTCCTATCTCCCCTGTTTGAGACCATCTCCAAAATTATCCGAAATGGCGGTTGATAACCGACGATCACCACCATTTCGATGGAAAAACACGCGCGGCGGATCCACAAAGTTTTACGGCACTGCGAGGATCTATCGGACAGGATTGTGGGGAGAACGGGTGTGCTATTTGTCACTTTCGCCGTAGCACTGCTCATACCGTGTACATTCTCTTTCTGTGGGTGCAGTGCTAAGTGTGCGTATCACACCGCTCACACTATCCCGCAAACGCAGTTGAAGTTATTTTTCCACACGCTCTCGCTCACTCAACTCCGCTCACGCGTCGTCTGGCTGCCGTGTACTGCACCTGGCATGCCGCTGTGATCTTCTTCAACTACTACAAGGCTGTTACTGTGTCACCGGGCTTGGTGAGCGTGGGTGAAGATGAAGTGGCTGCAGACACCGCACACAGATCGCACACAAAATGCTCCAAATGCTCAGCCGTGAAGCCGGAACGCGCCCACCATTGCCGCGTCTGCAGCCGCTGTATACTCAAATACGATCACCACTGTCCGTGGATCAACCAGTGTGTCGGGCTTGGCAATGAGCGTTATTTCGTGCTCTTTATGTGGGTTTTGCTTTGTCGAGTGGTGTACATGGCGTATATAGGTGATAACTAACACGCGCACACGCGCACATAATCATACAGGTTATACCTCTCTGCAGCGTGTCTGATAGTGGGGGTGATGGGCTATGGCGCAGTGTTCGATGAGGTGTTGCCTAATCGAGGTAGTGATGAATGGACACAGCGCTACTACTCGCCGCCCTTCTTTGCAGTGCTGACTTGGCTTCTCGCCCTACTTATTGGAAGCGTTGTCGGTGTAATGGCTGCGTGGCAGCTCTCGCTCGTGTTTCAAGGCCTCACTAGTGTCGAGTACGAGGATCATAGAGCGTACAGAAAAGCTGTGAGGCGGGATCGAAGAAATGGCGTGAGTTGCTTATTTGAGATATGGTGCACACTCATACTCACACATTCTCTCACTACCCAGCTTCAGCCTGCTTACACTGCTATCAACCCCTACGACTTCGGGTGGGCGAAGAACTTGTCGCTCTTTTTCAACATTGGTGGCGGTCGCAGGTGGGTATGTGGCGCTCTTCTCCCCTTCTCTGACAGCCTCTCGTAGACACTGGACTGTACTCCTCCTGCCTATCCCCCACCCGCCATGCGGCGATGGATACACGTTCGCCAAGAGAAACACACAAGGCCTGCAGCTGCACTTTGACAGCGAGAGCGAAAGCGAGGGGGATGTGGTGTGATGTCAAGTGTCTCACTTTCTACGGTAAATAAATATAAAATTACATTCAAGTGGTCTATTCGAAAAAATCGTCAGCGGAGAGATTGGCTTGGTCATCTGAATCTTCTGATGGCTGATGGTGGTGGGATTTTTGGGATTTATGGGATTTCTGGGATTCCTGCGTCTGGGGCTTCTGCTTACTCCCCTTACTCCCCTCTACCTCGTTGACATTGTCAGATTGAAGACTCTTAAACACAATTAGCTCTGGAGTACTGCTGATATCGCCTGCATTCATCTTTGACTCAACGTCATCAAGTTTTTCTTGTCTGGATTTTGTGTCTGCCGAGTTGGAGGGTGAGTGAAGGACAGAAATATACTTGATATTCGTTGGGTAGTTTATTATGTAGTTGAGTTGCTGCCTGTATTTGAATAGAGCTCGCTTCGAATCCGGGTGAGTGTCATTCTTATTAATTTTATTATTTTTAATAGAATTAATCAATCTAAACAATTTCCTCTTCTCGATAAATTTAATCTTGTGATATCTCGAGCTCATTTTCCTTGAGAGCTCATCTTCTTTGACCTTATTGAGCTCGTAATTGAGGCCATCGAGTTTCCTGGAGATGGACTGCTTGGTCTCCTCATCAACGCCCTTATCTAAGCGCCTGTGGTGAGATCTGATCGCTGCCTTTATTTTGGAGATGGCCATGATGGATGTTGGGCGTAACCATCACCATGTCTTCAACGAAATATTTGAATAAGGAATTGAGTTTATTTGAAATTGGCGTGGATTATAAGTCACTTATTAGTAAAATACGGCAGCTGTCGAATGCAACGACAAGCCAGCAGCCATCTATAAACAACGAGTGGTTTGAATTGCTTGATAAGGTTATCGACCAGCTCAAATCATCTTCCTCTTCTTTCGCCTTTAGAAAACCTGTTAGGAAATTTGAAGCGCCTGACTATCATTTGGTTATTACCCACCCAATGGACCTGTCCACTATAACCAAGAAGATTAAGCAGCGCCAATATAAACACAAGCAACAATTCAAATCAGATTTGGACTTGATATGGACTAATTGCTTAGTGTACAATACTGATCCAAATCACCCACTCAGATCACATGCTATTCACTTGGAAACTAAGTCTTCTCAGTTATTAGAGTTTATTCCTGATTCTCCAAACTCTTTATTGCAGGATGACGATGTTGGCGCTGGCAGATCACTCACTCCCTCTCAACCCATCCACAAACGTCCCCACAAAAAGCGCAAATTGGACAGCAACGCTGTGATTAGATCCGTTTCCCCTACACATTCACCGACACCATTCCCAACGACCACATTATCCAACCCTTTTTCAGATTCAATGGCTATTTTACGCGGTAATGATATGAGACATATCGATCAAGACGAGATAGAGCAGCCTTGGCAACTGTTTTTTACTCACGAGGAAGATAGTACAAATCAAGACAACACTTCCACTCCCAAGACTTGCTCACTTCTCATCGACTCCCCATCGTACAAAGAGAGCGTGCGGAATGGCATGCCATGTGCACCACCCTCGCACACCTACTCCACTCCTTTCGTCATCCCCCCACACATGCCCTCATCACTGCAGTCCTCCTTCAGCACGCAGCTGTCTCTGCTCACCAGTCTCAACAAGTCGTGCGACAAGGAGAGCGACGATATGGACATAGACGGGAGTGGGAGTGAGGGAGGTGAAGGTGGCGATAAGGGCGAGGGTGAGAGCGACAGCGACAGCTACAAATGGGGTTCATCAATGCTAGACCCGCTTAGCAGCCAGCCCGGCACCCTCGATGATAATGTGGCCGGCAGCGTGCTCCATAAGGTCGCAGTGGCCACCGTTCTCCACACTGGGTTCACCTCTAGCACCACCACACCAGTCAGCCTCCTCACTCATCTCTTGCACACATACCTCGCTAAGCTGTGTGACACCCTCAAACACACTTGCGAGTTCTACGCTCACTCCCTCTCCCCTCACCAACTCATCGGTCATGCTCTCTCTTTGAATGGCTCATCTGTCGACGCTTTAGAGCATTTCATGATTCATTCTCTAGGCGATAGCTATACTAGCCGTTTGAGAAACTCTGTCGATCAAGGTGAATTTGACGGCAGTGGGGAAGAGAGTGAGGTGGAGGGTGGTGAGGATGGCGATGGTGATGGTGAGGCTGAGGCTGATGGTGATGGTAATGCTGATGGTGATGGTAATGCTGATGGTGATGCTAACGCTAATGCTGATGCTAATGCTAATGCTGATGCTAATACCGAAGAGTAAGTCAACGCGTGTGTTGGTTAGTGCAACATCTAACCATCCCTCAAGTACCACGACGTAAGAAAAACACAGGCATACAATCAGCATTAATACACCCACAAACCCCATTGTACATATGTAATAATCATAACAATAGTCATACACTACACGAAATAGTCATCCTGCACAATACCCATATTGTTAAGCTTGGCAGAGGAAGTGGAACGACTAACGAGCGTGGTGAGGTTAGCGCTGGAGTTATTCCGACTGCTGAGACTAGCTCGAGGAGGGGTGTGAGAGGGGTGCGAGGGATTTGAGGGATGAGAGGCGAGGGTTTGTGGTGGATTCAGTTGGAGTTGGGATGAAGGATGCTGTTGCTGTTGCTGTTGTTGCTGTTGGAAGCCCAGTTGATCGACGTGAACACTACTGCTCGATCTATCAAGAGGGTTTCTAAATAATCCCAAACCAGTCGCGTGTGGTTGTTTCTTTGTGTTTGTGCTTTTGTCGTTGATCGCACTGCCACTAACACCTACACCTGCATCTACACCACCACTACCAACCCCACCAACGTCCACATCCACATTCTGGCTGTTTTTGTATGCGTGCAGCCGCGACGAGCCACGTTTGGGCGTTGAAGGGGCACTCTTGATAGTCATGATGGCCGGACTGCTCGAGGTGTGCTGGAGGGGTTGACTGGTAGGATCCGAGGGCAAACCACCGCTATAGCGCAGCTTCGGTGTGCGCGAGCGGGGAGCAGATGGTTTAGTCCAGTCTCGCCAGCTCCAACTCCAGCCTGGCATAATTCTAGCGAGGCGACGCACGGACCGCTGCAGTTTGCCGATAGCGGCAGCACCTCTGCTACCCACACTTGCTAAACTGCCCAAACTACTCCCACTCCCACTGCGACTCTTGTGCGAGTATGCCTTGTGCCCCACGTCGTTGAGCGAGATCGCCTCAGTACCCTCCTCCATCTGGGTGGGTATGGCGGTGTATCGCTGCACATTACTGTCGCTGTCACTGTCGCGGCGTCTGCGCGAGCGTCTGCGATACACATACCACGCATACCACCCTACTGCTAGCAGAAGGAGGGCGAGTGCAGCCAACACATACACCGCACGCACACCCGTCCTACTCTCCAGCGCTAGCAGCTTGCCATTCACACCGGTGAAGGTGAATATGTCGTCCGAGGTGCTGTGTGGAGTGTTGGTGCTGTAGGCGAGGAAAGGCGACTGCGATCCAGATGCTGTGAGGAGTACTGAGCCTAGTGTCCATGAAATTGGTACACTGTCTATGGCATTCACCGATTGGAATATGGGTTCGTGCGAGGGAGCGTGTGAGGGTGCCTGCTCCTGCTCCCGCTCACCCTCGCCATAGCGCAGCCCTTTCTGACCCGCCTTCTCGTTGGCCTCTGTGAGAGGATCGGCGGTGGTGATGTTACCTCCAGGATCTACGATACGCGGAATGCCTATGCCTGCGAGTGGCTTATTGTTAGCTCATGTGTCTTGATTACTCCCTTGACTCACCTTGGTGCAGCACCTCTACGATCCAACTCGCCTTGAAACACTGCATACGCAGGCGTGGGAGGTCGATCTGGTCGCCCCACTTACCGCTAGTGCCAGTAACGTTTCCCTGCTTCCACTCTCGCTCGAGAGCGTGCCAGTCTTGCGCGCAGTACTCCTCGGCAGCCCTCTCGAAGCGTACGAGATCCCATGCGCCGCCTAGACCGAAAAGATGTTCGGACGAGAACCAATATTCGCTCACTCCGACGAACCGGTCGAGGGAGAAGTCTATAGGTGGTACACGCTGCCCACCGAACAGACAGGGTGGGTGTGGACAGAAGGCTTCCCGCTCGAGGAGGGGCTCCAATGCGCGCAAACACCCCGTAAAGGAGCCTGTGCCGTGGATGTTGTGCGATGTGTACACATCGACCACGTCCAAGTTGCGCGGTAGACACGGATCCTCGATCGTTAGTTGAGGTGCCTGCGTTGAGGGTATATGCAGACTGTCGTCGTCGTCGGGTGCCTCCGCGTCTGCGACAGTGTCTGTGTAGGATATGCTATTGATTTTGTTTGTATCGCTCTCATTGACACTCTCCTTCTGCTTGATCAGGTGGCGCACGTGGCGGTCGCGCGCCTGGTTGGTGCCGTAGCCCAGCCACGTCGCGACGAACACCGTGTACGGGCGGTGAGTGCCATCGGACATGCGTAGATTGAAGTCGATCAGACCGTCATCCTTCTCGCGGGCTACGTCTCCACCCCACCCGCGCGTCGGCTCGAAAGCGATCTGCGTCGATGCGCCGCCCATATCGAGGAAGCCCCAGGAGTGAGAGTGTGCGGGTGACTGCAGCTGCGGCTGCCTCCCGTGCCTGTCGACGAAGCCATCCATAAGGTAATTGACAGCGAGCCACCCGAAGAAGCCTTCTTCTTCGCCAGAGATGATGCGAGAGGACAAGTGGGCGCGGTGGTGAGGCAGAATAGCGGCGAGAGCGTCGTCTGCGCTCGAGAGGAGGGCGTGAGCTTGCTGCGGGGCGAGAAGACGCATCCCGGCAGTCGCGAGGACGTAGACGGGGGTTGTGGGGCGAGCGCTGGGCGGAAGGAGATCGAGAGCGGGCTGGATGAGTTGACGCAGATAAAGCTCGAGGGTGGAAGCGGTCGGGGAAAGCGCGCTGAGCCCTGGCTCAACTTTCCAGCCCGAAGGAGACGGCGCGTCGCCGAGGGTATCTCCTGGTGCTCCGCGGCCCAAGCCCAGCTCGACGTTGGGGAGAAGCGCGTGGGCGTATTGCGCGTCCCCACGTCGACCCAATTCCCAGCTGTAGATCTGGGACCGGGAGCCAGATGATCCAGCATCGATTATAATGGCGTAGTTGCGTGTGGGAGAAGCTGGCGCCATTTAGTGGTTCTCACCGATAAGCGGGTGATGGTGGTTAGTGATCAACCACCAAGTCGTGGCGATTGAATAAAATAAAAATGGAATATTACTGCCACGCGTGTACATCTCAAGGGAGGCTGGTTGGCGGAGTCTGTAGCCGCTGCCAGAGCGAGTTCGTTGAGGAGATACGTCATGATATCCCGGGCACGGAGGTGAGCACGCCAGAGTACAACACTATAAATCCAATAGAGGAGTTCATGAGGGGGCTCTTTGGTGGACAACGTGTGCAACGAGCGCAATCGGGGCGATCTGGGCGATCAGCGCACTCAGGGCATTCACATTTCACTCCACCCAGTCCACCCGCCAACTCAGCCACTCATCCAGCCAGCAGACGCGGTTATGTGATGATAGGCAGTGGCGCTAATCCCATGACCTTCTCGTTTGGAGGGCAGGCCACAGAGAACAGGCACGACACAGAGAATCCAGAGAATACACAAGACGCACGCAACCTAGAGAACCCCACTTTGAGCGACTTCCTCGCCAATTCATTCCAGCCACCACCAATACACTCGAGTACGCGGCCAGACAGCAGCAGTGATAACACCAACAACAATAACATCGGTGGCTACATCCAAAACCTCTTGTCGTCTCTGCTCGGATCGAGTGATGTGCCTTCAATGTCGTTTAGCGGTGGAGAAGCGCGTTTCGGTGACTACATACTATCGCAGGGTGCATTTGATAGGTTCGTTGATGAATTAATGGAGAATCAGCAGACATCCTCCGTTATACCCGCATCAGATGAGCGTATTGCGCGACTCGAGCGTGGTTTAGCTGATATGGGCTGGATACGCGCGCAGGAAATCACAGACTGCTCAATATGCAAAGAGGACTTCAAGGTGGGCGATGAGTGGATGGCCATGCCGTGTAGCCACGCGTTTCACCCACAGTGTCTCGCTGGATGGCTCAATATCAATGGCACGTGTCCGATTTGCAGGTACAGCGTCGCAATGGAGAGGCAAGAGTGGGATAGACGGCGGGAGAATACTCACACTCACACTCACACTCACACTCAACGCCCTCGTCGCAGCTCTGACCCCACAACTAACATGCCAGGCTCGTTTGGCGGTACAATTGGTCCATCAGATAACGTACAATCAGAAGACGTAGATTAGTTCTAGAAGACGCGTAAATAGCATTAGAACACGCGTAGATGGATGAATTTGATATTTGATTTGTGCGTGCGTGCTGTAAGCTGAGCCTTCTTCTCAACGACCAAGCGACGAAGAATAAAAATGTCGTTGCCAGGAATGATGGTGAGATTTCCAGTATAATTGGATTACATTTAACAGATATACCAGCAACCACCGATAATTCTCCTCAGAGGTGAGCAGAATCCCCACCACTCAAACCTTCTGACGTCTTCGATTAGATGGCACAGACAGCTCACAGGGAAAAGGACAGCTGCTGTCTAATATTGGCGCTTGTTTGGCTGTTGTCGACTGTGTGGCTTCCACTCTCGGTCCACGTGGCATGGATAAGCTGATAGTCAGCAACAGAGGCGAGGCTACAATCTCCAACGACGGTGCAACGATCCTCAAGCTGCTTGAGATTGTCCACCCAGCTGCTAAATCACTCGTTGACATCGCCCGCGCTCAAGATGCTGAGGTTGGTGATGGAACTACTTCAGTTACCCTCTTGGCCGGTGAAATGCTCCGAGAGTGCAAGTCATTCATTGAAGACGGCGTTAATCCTTATATTATCATGAAGGGCTATAGAAAAGCAACTCAAGTCGCCCTCGATGAGATAAAGAAGCTGGGAATCCCAATCGATAAATCTGATCCAACTCAATTTAGACAGCATCTCCTTAAGTGCGCTGCTACCAGTATGTCTTCTAAACTTATCCAGAACTACAAACCCTTCTTCACCAATATGGCTGTCGATGCCGTCATGTGTCTTAACCAGGACGACCTCAACCAAGACTACATCGGTGTTAAGAAGGTTCCTGGTGGTGGTATGCAGGACTCTTTACTCGTTAAAGGTGTCGCCTTCAAGAAAACTTTCAGTTACGCAGGTTTCGAACAACAGCCAAAATCCTTCACTAACCCAACCATTCTCTGTCTCAACGTGGAGCTCGAACTTAAGGCTGAGAAGGACAATGCTGAGGTGAGAGTGGAGGATGTGAGCGAGTATCAAAAGATTGTCGATGCTGAATGGGACATTATCTACAAGAAACTGGAAGCAATCGTCAACACAGGTGCAAAGGTCGTATTATCAAAACTCCCAATTGGTGATCTTGCAACGCAGTATTTCGCAGACAGGGATATTTTCTGTGCTGGTAGAGTAGCTGCAGACGACATGAAGCGCGTCACTCAAGCACTCGGTGGATCAGTCCAGTCGACAGTCTCAGATATTGACACAAACAAACACCTCGGCAGTTGTGGTCGCTTTGAAGAGCGTCAAATTGGTTCAGACCGTTTCAACATCTTCACTGAATGCCCTGCTACTAAAACATGCACTATCATCTTACGTGGTGGTGCTGAGCAGTTTATTGCTGAAGTGGCAAGATCTTTGCACGACGCAATCATGATTGTTCGGAGAACCATCAAACACAGCACTATCGTTGGTGGTGGTGGTGCAATTGAGATGGAGCTGTCAAAGAGATTAAGAGATTACAGTAGATCTATTGAAGGAAAGCAACAATTAATTATAGCTGCTTTCGCCAAATCATTAGAAGGCATACCCCGTCAACTTTGCGATAATGCTGGCTTCGACGCTACTGATATACTCAATAAGCTGCGCATGCAGCATGCAAAGAATGATTATTGGGCAGGTGTCGATATTGAGACTGAAGGAGTCGGTAATAGTGTAGAGCAATTCATTTGGGAACCTGCTCTTGTCAAGATGAACGCTATTGCTAGTGCATCTGAAGCAGCCTGTTTGGTTCTCTCTGTAGATGAAACTATCCGTAATCCTCAATCTGAAGGTCAGAATCCAGGTCCACCAATCGATCGCCAGACTGCTCAATCTGCAATGAGAGGCAGGGGCGGTATGAGAGGTGGTAGAGGTAGAGGCAGGAGATAGATGAGTTGGTACAGTCAGACACAGGAGTTAATTAGGTGGTTTGCAAGTGGCATAGTAATGATAATAGCACAACAAAAATACTTTTACTTGAATTCATTTTGATTTATTTTACTTTGTGGGTCTTGTCGGGGTGGTGCACTCTACGATGCCAGCATATGGAGAGCAGTCTTGGAACATGTCATGGTGATGCTCTTGGTCGTGGTATTGTTGAATATCATGGTCAACCTCGAGTTGTTGTGAAGGTTGATAATACTCAGAGGGAGAGGTGGATTGGTCATGCTCGTGGTCGTGTTCGTAGTCATAATCGTAGTCATGTTCATTATCTTGGTTTTGGTCGTTGTAGCTATTCCCAGGGTGATAATCATCGAGCTGTCTTCTTTTCTGAATTGATTTGTGCGTTGGAAGGGGAGTGATGATATCGTAGTCGTTACTTCTATTTACCATGTTTGCCATCAGACCCAGCTTACCCTTATTAGCCAACTCAAAAGCAATTGGTATGTGAGTGGACATGCTGCTGCCACCTAAATCGGATGGAATCGAAGTGCTATAAGGAATCCTTTCAAAACTGAAGGATTGTTGAGATGAGTGTTGATGGTGAGATTGGGAGTGTGAATGGAGTGAGTGAAGTGAATGTGTGGGTGTGGGTGGATGTTTAGACCTATCGAAGCGTGTATCGTGAATGGATTGCTGAGTAACGAGATGCAATTCCTCGTCTTGCTTGATGTGGAGGGATAGATGGTGGTATTCATTGAGACTGTTTTGAATTTCTTCGATAAGGGCGCGAGTGTGGTGTAAAATGAGTTCATCTGGGGTGTAAGTGTCTCTGTAGTCGTCCAGAATACCAGCAATCTTGTAACAATCGATGGAGAAAGCGATGGACTGGTCGCGTTGTAGGCGTGAGGAGGAGGCGGTGAGCTGTAAGGTGTTTAAGGAGTCTTTGTAAGTATTGTGGAAATCAAGACATGCTTTATAACTATCAGTGAATTCGACCACGTCTAACTTATTATAAATGAGACAATTGTTGAGCAATTCAAGTGAAACTTTGACTGAATTGGTTAGATTAATTTGGGCTAATTGATGAGAGGAATAAGAGTGTTCAAATAGACCATCGTATAAGATCAAAATGGGTTGATACTTGTGTTCAAATGATTCAACAATCAAGTGATTTGAGTTGATCAACTTCAAGTAGAGTTTAATGAACAGCTCATTATAATCAACGATTACCGAGATAGTCTTTGCATTATTTATAGCTGCTGCGAATATATCCACCTCCACCAATACCAACATCAAGTATTCCATGTCCATATACTCCGTCTTCAATCTACTTTTAACGCATTTAACCAAATCCTTAACGTTATCATCGTTTATTATATTTATTATGTTATATAGATTATATTCACTCTTATCCTCTATCCACCTATCCAGATTCCCTTCTACCTTGCTCTTTAACCACTTCATCGACGTAATCAACAAAATCATTTCTTGTTATTCATTTAAATTAAAGTTAAAATTTGCTACATTTGACTAATTCTACTCCACCTTATGAACGTAGAAACCCTCTGCTCTTCTTCTGCGTCGATTGCGCTCCGCCTCCACCTCTCTCCGGTGTCAGTGGCCTACCCGACTCCAATCTCCTCCTCTTATCATCCAACTCCCCTCTTTGCTTCTCTAGCGATTCCTTCATCTCCCTGTGTCTCGCGTAGAGTTCTTCCTCACTTTGTCTCAGCTTTGCTTCCTTCTCTTGTACCTTTTGTTGGAAAACCAGCTTCATCTCTGCTTCCATCTTGCTAAGCTTGGCATCGTGCAAGGTCTTCTCTTCAACCGCCTTGGCTGTTGGGTTAACCT
Organism: Wallemia ichthyophaga EXF-994; assembly: GCF_000400465.1. Taxonomy (NCBI): domain Eukaryota; kingdom Fungi; phylum Basidiomycota; class Wallemiomycetes; order Wallemiales; family Wallemiaceae; genus Wallemia; species Wallemia ichthyophaga. The sequence goes on along the minus strand of NW_008806280.1, from coordinate 471,503 downwards.
CCTTGAACACCGTTGCATCCTGTTGAACTCCCATAGCCAACATCTTCTCTGATCTGTAATTCTCGTAAAGAATCCCGGTATTCTCCTTCAACTCCTCCATGTGTGTTCTAATCATCATTTGTCTTAACTTTGTAAAGTCACAGTGTTCCTCATTATCAACCTCAACAACACCCCATGGATATGATCTACCGCGAACACTTCTACCGTCTCCTGTTTGAATCGTCTGCGTTGAGCCAACAATCGCAAATGGTATCTTTGATTCAATTTCACTGTTTTCTTGTATTGTCTCATCATCTTCCATCTCATACGCAGGTGCTTTGAATATCTCGATCTTGTGATATTCAATGTCTGCTAGAATGCGTCTCTTGAAAGAATCAACCTCTTCCTCACTAAGCGTGTCACTCTTTGCGATTACTGGTATCAAATTTACTTTCGTGTGCAATCTTCTCATGAACTCTATGTCAACTTGACGGAGCGAGTGTCCTGTTGGTTGAATAAAGTATATGCAAGCATTAACGCGGTTATCGTTGAGCTTTGCCCTGTTAACTCGGTTCTCCTGTTCGAGGTATTGATCGAATCTCGACTCGATTGAGGTGACTATAGGATCCCAGGAGCTGTCGTTGTTGATAAAGTCACCAAAGCCAGGCGTATCCACCACTGTCAACTTTAGTCTTACGCCATTCTCTTCGATATCTGCTGATATATTCTCTATACCAACCGTAGAACTCAACTCGGAGCCCAACTCTGGCAGTGTCTTTGGCTGATATAAGCTAGTTTCGAACAACGTGTTCACCAGCGTCGACTTGCCCAATCCTGATTCACCTACGACCATGCAAGTGAATGAGAATCCCTTGCGCACAGACTTGCGGTGTACTTGGTTTGGCAGATTGGCGAATCCGACGAATCCTCCGAGCTTCTTTCTGACTATGTTTGAGACTGCTGGTGATTGCTCTTTCGATACGTTAAGTGGTGCTGTTTGTGGTATAGGTGGGGATGGCTGTGCGCTGCTGTGAGCACCGTGTGCGCCGTGTGCGCTGGCAGTCATCGTTTCATTCTCTACACTCCCTTCACGTTCAATGGGCGATGTGCTGTGTGAGTTGCTGTTGTTGCTCATATCTGCGTTTCTACTTGTTGGCCGTATCGGATCGACCTCGCCTCCGCGCACGTCCCCTAGCTTCAGATGCATTCTCACCACGCACGCACTAACATTCCTCGAATTAAAAATTACTTTTATTTGAATATTTGAATATATTATATTATGAACATTCCTATTCACTCCTCTCCCCAGCTTTCTCCACCTCTCCTCGCTTCGTGGCGCCGTATTGCCCAGGACGCACCGACATACTCCGCCTGCACATCCATCCACTCAGCCGGCGACATATTCTGCCTTACTTGCACGAGTACCTCGAGTGTGCGATGATGCGCGTGCCAATTCATCTGGTTCCCGCCTTCTGCTTCTATGTCATCCATGTATTTCAGCAGATCAATTTGTGCATTGTGTACGTTGTGTTCATTGCGTGGCGTGGGTGATGGCAGCAGTGGAACGATATCACCATTCCGTTTCTCCCGGTCTTGTCGCATGCCTGTGGTGTTTGTCCGGCGTATTGCTGCTCTGTTCGGCTGTGGTGTGTCGTCTACTTGATTTTCCTTCTCCTTGTTGCTCTCGTTTTTCTCCTTTTCCTCCTTCTCCTCCGTGTCATACCAACTATACACCCCCTTACGCCGCTTGGTAACATAAACGCGCACGATCCGCTCGAGCACCGCAAAAGCGAGCCGGATATCTCCAAGTTTGGCGAGAGCAACAGCCAGATGATTCCAATTATGCGCATCCAACGCAAATCCGCGTTCGCGCACCACACGGAAAGTATCATGAAGGTCTGTCAGTCTGTGCTGCATGGTCAGGCTGTCCATGTAAATTGATAGCGGGAGGCACAGCGTATTGCGGGGTGGCTGTGACTGAGTTGACTGAGTTGAATGCTTTGAATGTCCTTCCCGCTCCCCCGCACTGCCTAGTATGCTTCCCCAGATATCGTCCACTACTGCATAGTTGCCCACGCGACGATACCCATCCATTAGCATGGTCAAGTTGGTTATGTCCCCAGCCCCGTCGGCGATATCAGCCATATACTCAAACGTCTCACGAGCAAGCTCAGGCGTGAATTTCTTACCGTAGTTCTGCAGGAATGGCCTGAGGACATTGGAGAGTGTGCGCGAGTGCGATCTGCTGGCCTCCATCCAGCTAGCGCGAGTGGGAGTGCTATTGCTATTGCCATTACCATTGCCATTGCCAGTGCGACTGCTATTGAGATTGCTGCGCGACTCATTCTCCTCCTGACCTAATAAGTTGGCCAGGGTAACTTTAGCTACCTGCACGTTTTCCTCGCCGCCACGCGCGAGATAACTAGCGAGGATCACGCCATAAGTGACTGAATCAGGTTGAACAAATTTTTCCTTCATGCGTCCATACCACTTGCGCGCATCTGCGAACTGCCCAACGCGCAATAAAGCAGCGATAAGGATAGTGTAGTGAATAGCGTTAGGTGGGTGCACGAGACCCTCTTCACTCCATTTGCAATGTTCCTCATGTAGCGCGGTGGCTGCGTCGATACGTCCCATATCGCATGCGCTCTGCATAACAAGCGCAAATGTCGTCTCATCGCCACGCACGCCCATGGCGAGCATATCGCGTACGACTGCGAGCACATTCTCGAACGCACTGCCCAACATAACGTACGCCTTGATGAGAGTGTTGCAAGTGGGTGCAGTGAGACGGAAACGAGCGCGGATTCGCTTGTATACCCCTATAACGCTGTGCCAGTTGCAAGCGTTTGCGTGTGCATTCATCACCCCGCTCCAACATTCGAGGGAGGGAGAAAGGTGCATAGTGTGGAGAGTGTGCAGGGCAGCTGCATCGTCACACCGCCGCGCGTGTAGTGCGATTAGCTGCGCATAGTGGTCCAGTCGCACGGGTAGGTGCTCGGCACGCATCATGTCAACCACCTCCATCGCCCCATCGACATCGAGTCGACGGACGAAGAGAGTGAGCAGACGCGTGTAGATCGATCGCCGACTGAGCCCTGCACTTGCGCCTGCACCGCGACCAGTACCCCGTTCTCCTTCCACCTTGCGCACCCAGCCTAACGCACCTTCCAGATCGTCTCGCTGCACGTAACACAACAGCACGGCTTCTCTGTCTTTCGCGCTCGGGTGGCGGATGCCCGCGTACACACTCAGCACCGTGTCCAGATGGCCGCGCTGAGCATGTGCGATGAGGGTGGTTGTGTGCGACACACCACCACTCCCACTGCCTACGCCGTCCAAGCTTTCTAATGCGCGCGTGTCCCCGTCGCGTGCATACGCCCTAGCGACCATTTTCTTCGTCTCCAACGCAGGTGACTCTATAGTGAAGTAGACAGTCTTGGCACCGTTCACGTCACCCTTTTTGATGAGATGGTGCATGAGTACTCGCGCACTGCCCTCACTTACGCGCAGAGAGCGGGCAACAAGTGTTTCGTAGATGCCTTGCGCGGCAGCCGTGTAGCTCTCGCGGGCATTAGCGATAATCATGAGTATTTCTGCGTGCGCATCGCTCGTTACAGCCCCAGCTAGCTCGCGCAGAGGGGATTGGAAGAGGGCGCGGTAGAGTGGGCGGACGAGCTCGCCGTAACCCAGTGGACGCCGTATGGTGGGAGTCTGGAGGAGAGTGTGTGTGCGCGATTTCAGCAGCAGCTCCTCGTCGAGCACTAGCTGGAGGAGGGCGAGGCTGCTGATACTCCCGCTGTGCGATACCTCCTCCATAAACACAGTCAGCGCGTTCACCGTGAGCGCGTCCGGGAACAACTGTCGACGATACACTACACTGCTTTGCGTGCTAAATATCGCGTTCAGCTCGCGTAACGCTCCGGGTACGTCGTGTGCGCGGGCGTAGAGGCGTATGCGGTGGAGTAGAGCGTGGCGGTCGTGGTGGGCGGATGTAGAGGGAGTGGCTGGAGGAAATGGGGTAGAAGGAGTGGCGGGTGCATCCATCGCTAGCAGCGCCTGTGTGGCTCGCTGTGTGGTGGGAGTAGAGCTACGGCCACGGGACAAGTGAAGGAGATGGTCAGCGTCGTCGTGGGTATTGGAGTGCGCTTGTGAAGTCCTGTGGCTGCGAACGTACTGCCGGTGCGGCTGGAGATGGCGTCAGAGGGAATGGAGGAGAGTGGTGTGTACGCACGGGGTGGCTGCTGTGGTTGCTGTGACTGGTGTGACTGGTGTGACTGCTGTGACTGATATTCCCACCGCCAACAGCCCACTTGAAGAGCTGCCTATTAAATTTCAAGCCCATCGTCGTGGTTTCTCTTCAAAGACTGTCATGGTTCAAATCACTTCAGAATTACTAGCGAGCACACCAAGTAAGTGTATAGCTATTAAATATCCACGAGGCTTATAAATTACTAGTCAGGATAAGTCCAATCGAACCCTCGCATGAACTGAACCTCAGTGGACTGAAAATACCTTCAATTGAGAATCTCGGTGCAACCAAGGACCAGCTGTCGACGATTCTGCTATCTCACAATCTCATCCACTCCATCCCCCTCCTCCCACGCCTCCTCAATCTCAACTCGCTCATCCTTTCCCATAACCTGATTCAGTCGATATCCCCGAGCATCTCCAAATCCACTCCCAGGCTATCCTCGCTCATCGCTGACCACAACCGACTCCAACTTGGCGAGCTCAACTCGCTCGCAAACCACCCCGGCCTCACCTTCCTCGACCTCCGCTTCAACCCGGCAACTGAATCCCCCAGGTACAGGCTCTGGCTCGTGTACATCCTCCCCAAACTACGCGTATTGGACTACGAGAGAGTGTCTGATAAAGAGCGCAGTCTCGCTAAAGACACGTTCGAAACGGACGATGGCAGACCCACAGCCGCTGCTCTTGAAATTACATCCTTAAAATCAGCTTCCGATGACCACACACAGCATGATAACACCTTTATCCCAGGTGGTCAGCAGCACCAGCACCAACACGAGCACAAGGGTAGACTACTCACCCCTCAAGACAGAGAAAACATCCGCAAGTCAATCATCGAGGCTTCTTCGGCCGATGAAGTTGCGCGCCTTGAACGCATGCTTCGCGATGGCTTCATACCTGGCCAGCAGTAGCAATTGCAGTAATAGTCGTATCTTTATATTTATATCGTGTCTTACTTTCTTACTCTGTCGACTCCTCCTCTTACCACCATCTTCCTCCAGTACTCCTCATTGTTTTGTACCTCGCTCTCCACAGCTTGAACTCTATGTTATCCTCGGACATGTTCAATATCATGTTCCAGTCTGTATTCGCCTCCCTCGTAACACTCTCATCAGCGTACAAGTTGTTGAATCAACAACTCTCATAGAGTCCACACAAATCTCAAGTCTTCGTCCCGTAAAGATCGTCGTACGAAGCAAACACGATTGTTTTCAGCTTATGTTTCCGGTTGAGACGCTTCATGCACTCAACCAGCCCATATTTATATAAATCCCACTCGCTTTCTTCGTTGAAATCCGTATGGATGTTCCCAAACAACTTTATGTGTTCCAAATTCGGGTATTTGACGTAGAGCAGTTGCGCCAACTGCGGCGTAGATGGGCCCAAAGGTATACGGATGTGCAGTGTGAGTGAATTGAGCTTCTCAAACGAGTATAATCGCTGAACGCAGCCAAATTCCTAATGGACACGTGCAAACACTAGAGATTGACGAGGCGATGTAAATACTTGCACATTTCCAGATCAAGACTGAAAAGCACTTTGGGAACTCCGGTGTTTCCAGATTGACAAACACCTCGCGCACAGCCTGAGACACGGGCGAATGTCGCATATCAGCGATAAAGCTCAGGAAACGGAGGTGCTCTGTGTACTTCTCCTCACTCGCATCTTCTAACGCCACCTTTGTGCCGTATATAATGCCATATGCGAGCGGGAGTCCGGCTTCGTAAAGATGTCTGCATGTCTGGTACAGCGTGCCGTTTGTCGACGCGATTACGCCTTTTATGTGCTCAAAGATAACTTGAATTGTCGCTGGCATGATTTCTAGCTTTGGAAGAGGTGAATGACACCGCAAACCACCGCCAATGCCCAGAAGAGGAAGCTGTTGAATCGGCGCGAAACAAGATGCTGGAGGTGGCTTAGAGGGAGATGCGACAGTCCTGTGAAGAATGTACAGCTTGATTTGGGTATCAGAATTGGATTCTTTGACAACTTCTTTCATCTGTTACGTTTACGTGAAAAATTTCAAACGTCCATGAATATTAGGCTAAACAGCATTATAAAGCAGCCCTTGCGCTATAGCGCCCATTCCACACGCTCAAAATGCACCATCCCCTCAGATTCTGTCTTGAGGAGATACCACCATCATCTAATGGCGCACACACACACGCGCAAGCTATTTAACCAACTCTACGATTCACCGGCTGTAACATCAGCACAGCTACGTCCACTCGGTGATTCCAGCAGCGCCAACCATGCATACGTAGCCCATCTCACCCAGACACAACCCCACACACAGCGCCAAACGAAAGTGAAGACACAGCGGACGCTCCTCCTCAACGACTCAGATGAATCTATCCACTCCACCGCTGCTGAGCTCGTTGACGTCACCGACCAAGCTGTCGACAAGCACGGAAACCGCCAGGCCATATTGCGCACTTTGAATGGCAGCAGCGGCAGCGACGGAAAGAAAACGCTGTATGTCGATATCTACAACCTCCAATCTGGTCATCGGACGCATTCCATAAACGTCACTACCTCCCACGGCCTCTTCTGCGCTGATCCAACTTTCGGTCGTGTTAGATGGTCGCCGTGTGGACGTGCGCTGGTGTACACAGCCGACAGACGTAAGCAGAGCGATGGAGATGATGACGCTGTCTCTCTCTTCGAAAAACGCCGTTATGTGCCGTCATGGTGGGTGGTTTGTGTGTATGTTGACCTGAGGCTGATACTTTGGTAGGGGCGAGCAGTTCCCACCTACGCTGCAGCAGCCTCGCGTTTACTACATGGATTTAGACAAGGCAGACCAGTTACACACACCAGACACACCATACCTTCCCGTAGAAGTAACAGCTGACCTGCCCACCCACTCTCTCGGCCAGCCGCAATTCGGGCGGAGTAAGAAGGAGGTAATATTCACAGCCTACGCCAACCAACACGACGAGAGCCGCTTGGGTATAATATACTGCCAGAACCGACCTAGCGCGATACATGCGGTGGATGTGGACACTAGACGCACAACGCAGCTGTCCGATGCATCTCGCTCAGTACGCAGCCCACGGTGCACCACCCTCAGCAACGGCAGGCACGTGGTTGTGTTCCTCTCTAACGAGCTTGACGGTCCACACGCGAGCAACTGCAGGGTGGAGTGCATCACTACCGACGGCAACCCTTATGGCATGGGCTGGTCGAGGATTAACAGGCATGACACGAACGATCCAGGCCTTTACATTGATCAGCTCCCTTACGAACCCTTTCTCTGGGATGAAGTTGATGGGGGGAACGACGCTTTGCTTGCCACGTCTATCCTCGGTAGTAGGAAGACTGTTCTTCGTTTTGAGTTGATCGGTGAAGATGTGCAGGATATTAGCATTCTTGCAGACGCGCAGCAATCCCACACCTCACGCTCCTCCCATAGTAGCTTGGACTGTCTCGCTGCGTTCGGATCTCGTGCGATTATCTCGCAATCCACCTTCACCGCTGCGCAGCAAATACTGGTGTGTAGTGGGGTGGGCGCGCACGATGCAGCGCAAGGGCAAACGAAGACGCTGCACCGCCACACCAGTCGTGCGTTCGAGCAGATACTCAGCACGCTCGCCGTAGAGTTTGATGCTCGCACCAAGTCATGGATTCTCTACTCACCCACGGGTAAGACGGAGCGGGGAATAATCTTACCGCACGGCGGACCGCACTCATCGAGCGTGCCCATGTTTTCACCCGCCCTAGCAGCTCTTGCGGCAGCAGGTATGACGGTGGTGCTGCCCAACTACCGCGGATCGACAGGGTATGGCGGCGGCTATCTGCGCAGCTTACTCGGGCATGTGGGAGAGCATGATGTCACCGACTGCCTCGCAGCTATGGATATGGCTGAACGAGTGTACGGGGTGGAGTCAGGTCGGTGGTGTGCTTATGGTGGCTCGCATGGCGGTTTCCTCGCGGCTCACCTCACAGCACAACATCCAAAGCGCTTTGCAGTTGCTGTCATGCGCAATCCAGTCATCAGCCTCGCGTCGAATGCTACACAGAGCGATATTCCAGACTGGTGCTTTGTGGAGAGTGGATTGAGCGGGAGGGGCAGTGTGAGTGGACAGGCTCCATCGGCGGAGGAGTATAGACGGATGGATGCGCTATCGCCTCTCCACCAAGCTGCCTCCGTTACCGCTCCTACCCTCCTCTTGGCAGGGTGTGATGACCAGCGAGTACCGAATATGCAGACTAGACACTGGTTTCACGCTCTTAAAGCCTCGCGGAAGATTGTTGATATGCTCACTTTCAATCGCACTGGCCATCCTCTCGACTCGGTGGAGGCTGAGACGGCCGGCTTCGAAGCTACGCTGCAGTGGTTTGAGGAGTATTTCAAGTGAGGAATGTGTTTGTAGTATATATTAGCCTTGTAAATGTGCCTTTTGAATGATTTTACGCTGTCTTCTCTCTTCACATTCAATACACCCACCAATGGCAGAACCTGCAGCTAAAAAACAAAAGTCAGATAGCAGCACTAGCAGCACTAACAAGACAGCGATTGAAGATGTTAGTGAATATTTCAGCGACGGGCTATTTGCGCCATCCAGTGCTCAAGACTATCGCGCGGCATACAAGCAATCTTCGCCCTACAAGCACGCAGTGATTCCAAAGCTATTCGAAGAAAAACTCCTACTCAAGGCTCGAGAAGAGCTATTGAAGCTGAGTTTCAAGGAGAAGGAAACGGATATATACAAGGTGGGTTCGTTCTAGGTCAGTGGACTGTATTAAGCGCTTGCAGATAACACAAAGCGGCGACTTCTCGAACATTCATCTTCTTCCTGAAGACGAGCGCGCTGAGTTGCCCACGCTGCTCACACTGCGCAACATGCTCTATTCAGCCCAATTCAGACGCTTTCTGAGGGAGGTGACAGGGTGTGGGCCACTCTCTGGAGTAAAGACGGATATGTCGACGAACAACTACGGTTCTGGCTGCCGTGGGTTTGGGTTATGTTTGTGCAAACCACTCTAACGCCCTACGCAGATCTTCTCAATCACGATGATGTCATCGGCACACGCAGAATATCATTTATCCTCTACCTCCCACTCCCAGAACCGGCATGGGAGCCCCAATTCGGTGGTGCACTTGAGCTGTACCCGCTTAGCTCACCACCAACAAATCCCACAACACCTGCACCGAAACCAAGCGTCAGTATCCCACCGTCATTCAACCAGTTTGCTTTCTTCGAGGTGCAGCCTGGACACTCATTCCACTCTGTCGAAGAAGTCGCTTTCCACCCGAAACTGCAGCATAAATCGGTTAGTGGGGGAGTTGGCCAGCGTATATCTATTAGTGGATGGTTCCATCGCCCTGTACCTGAAGAAGAGGAGTATGAGGGCGCGCAGCCTGAATTGACCAAGAGCTCGCTTGAGCAGTTGGTGGGTTATTATGTCTTACTTTTGTCGAAGCTCACACACGCAGTACGCAGCTGCTCTCCGTCCATTAACTTCATATGGTGACTCCGAAAAAGCGCCAAGTTATATCCCCGAGAAACTGGATGATGAGGAGGTCAATGAGCTCCAGCAACTCGTTAATCCGATGTATCTTGATATCAAGACCATAGAATTACTTCAGAGCAAGTTTCTAGAAGACTCTCACGTGCTTCTGACAGATTGTATGTGGTGGTCTTGTTTGGTTAGCTATTTGGCTCACCCTCACCTCAGTCCTCAAGGAAGACATTGCAAACGCACTCCACGAGCAGATAAAGAGGCGCGATCAAGTAGACAGCGTGGCGAGAAGCAAACGCGTAGAGAAAAACAACTACGGCACTAGCTACAAGATACCTTCTCACACAACAGGCGAGGATAATGATTGGAAGCTCGTCGGACCGCCACACATACAGCGCTATGTATCGCTGACGAGACACGATAACGATGATCTGTTTGCGAGAGTCAATAGACTATTTGCTAGCAAGCCATTCAGAGCACTCCTCTCAATACTCACCTCCTCAATCCCCGAAACACATCTCATCGAAAGCCGAAGATTTCGTCCGGGATTGGACTACACTCTGGCAAGAGGCGAAAAGAGTACATCAGAGACGTCTAGATTGGATGTTGGGCTGAATCTGACGGACAATGACGATATCTGGCAATCAGGCGCCGTTGGTGGATGGGACGTTTGGTTGAATGGCGAGGAAGACAGCGACGAAGCTACGTATGGCGATAGCGGTGATGGCGACGAGGACGCGCCATTGCTCTCTCTCCCACCCCATTTCAATCGCTTGCACATCGTACTACGTGATGCTGGATTGCTGCACTTTGTCAAATACGTCAGCACACGCGCGATGAATTCTCGCTGGGATGTCACTGGTGAATGGGTGACTAGATTTTTGTAGTAAAGTGTTTTTATATTTTACCTTTCTTAATCTCCAACCGTCATCTGCTCATCTCGCACGCAAAACATACGCCACTCGAACGCCGATGGAGAAGACGCAAGAGTCCAGCGATAGAGCACTAGCAAGCCCGTGTCTTTTGCATTCATACCTCGACCACTGCGCGGCAACGGTTACAGACTTTGACAAGCGCACTCCACACGATAACCTTCAGATAGCCCCAAATCTCGTCGGCAGCAATAATCAAGTGCTAGAGAGCATAGCGGGGGAAGTCGAAGGTGAAATGGACGATTCCGATGAAGCTGCACACGATCGCCAGAATCTCACTCGGCAGCTCGCAGAGACGGCCGTCGGAGTGCGTGAAATGTCCAAGCAGCTCGGCCGAGCGAGAGTTAAGAGCAAAATCAAGTCAGTTATGATCATCACTAAAGCTAGAGATCATCAACTTATACGTCAGACTCGTAAATTGGCGCTCTATCTGATGAATACCCCTAGAGACGATCTCAAAGGACATGGAATGATTGTTTACGTAGACAGTCAGCTACGCACTTCGAAACGATTCAATGTTGCCGGTATTAGAGAGGACTATCCACATTTGTTCTCTCCACGTTCACAAAGTCGTTCAGATCTCTCTGCTAATCTGAGCAGTACGAGCATTTCACCAGAAAGCAAATCTTCACAGCATCCACACGAAGGACAGCTGCGTTTCTGGACACCTGATATGTGCACCAACAGTCCCCACCTTTTCGATCTCGTAATCACTCTCGGTGGCGATGGTACTGTGTTGTTTGCCAGCTGGCTCTTCCAGACTACCGTCCCACCCGTGCTGCCATTCTCCCTCGGAAGTCTTGGATTCTTAACGAATTTTGATTTCACAAACTCGGAGAAGGTGATCAATAGCATTGTCGATGATGGCATTAGGGTGAATTTACGAATGAGGTTTACGTGCACGGTTTATAGGTGGGTAGATAGACCATATTCGTATAAATGACAGTTACAGTCCGCTAATGCATCCCCTAGATCCGAGTACCGACAAAAAGATCCGCAATCTGCTAATGCGCGTAGACCAGCCTTCCGTCGTGGTGCTACTGGCGAAATACTGATGCGCAACGTAGAAGGAAAAGGATGGGATGCCCTGGAGGGCAACACGCCACCAGTGACAGCGAAGAAGCGCGACAAGGAAATAATGTGTTACACGACGCGTCCCGTTGAGACATTCAACGTGCTCAATGATCTCGTAGTCGACAGAGGTCCCTCACCATATGTTTCCATGTTGGAGCTGTTCGGAGATGAGAACCACCTGACGACAGTACAAGCTGATGGTTTGTGCGTATCTACTCCAACGGGGTCGACCGCATACTCGTTAAGTGCAGGTGGTAGTCTCGTGCATCCAGAAATACCGGCTCTTTTAATAAGCCCTATATGTGCTCATACGTTGTCTTTCAGACCAATGCTCCTGCCTGATTCGATGGAGTTGCGCATTTGCGTACCGTTTAACTCTCGTTCTACTGCCTGGGCATCGTTCGATGGCAGAGGCAGAGTCGAGCTGAAGCAGGGTGACCATATTAAGGTGACTGCATCCAAGTATCCTTGTCCTACCATATGTGCTGATAAACAGTCATCCGATTGGTTCTCGTCGCTCAGTCGTACTCTACACTGGAATGAACGTGCGCGTCAGAAATCCTTTGTTGTCGTGGAGGAGGGCCCTAAACACGCTGAATTCAAGAATGAAGAGAATGGTGATAATGGAGTTGGAGATCACGAGAAGGACGGTGATGATGATGATGCTGACGAAGATGACGATGATGATGACGAAGACGATCAGTTTGATATTGATGAAAAGAGCGAAAATGAGGCGGGCTTGACTAGTCCTGCTAGTGCCTCAGCTGCTGCAGGAGCACCGAGCGGAACAAGTGGACCCGGTCGCGCGAGGCCAATACTCCCGAAATCACTCACCTCCGCATTCGAGCCGTCTTCGGTGCTGAGTGGGAGAGGATCTCCAGGCAGATTTGGGACAAGCACAGCGCAACCTAAACCACAACCGGTCTCAATGCGTCACGTGTACAATCAAGGACAGGGCAGGAGTGGGAGTGGAAACAGGGAGAAGGGAAGTAGTCGCCAACCTAGTCTGGATAGTGTCAATGAGAATCCAACGTATGCTCGCCTTAGGAATGTATATGGAGATATTGGCACACCGCCAATGTCGCCAACTACTTCTGCTCGTACATTTGGTGTGTATGGGGAAGATGCTTCTGAGTCTGAGACTTCAGATTGAAAAGATGAGTGAAAAAACAAGTTAAAAGATGAAAAAGAAGGCACAATTTAAGTGACGATACTAGATGCAACTAACAATGCTAATGCCAATGCTTTATTCGATGATAAGAAATGTAATTATAAATGGATTTTCGAGTCTTGATAAGGTACCACGACGATATGCGAGTGAGAGGAGCGGGGGTAAATTAGGGAGAGCACGGCTGAAACAGCGCACAGTTCAGATGCATCATCTATAACGTGAAGCTGTTTACGCAGATAACTCAAGCATTCGCTAAGCTGCTGGGCAATGGACATGCAATAGTTAGGTTTACGCACGACGCGGTTTACGTAGGACAGAGCGGCGTAGACACGACCGTCAAATCGTGGCTGTGAGTTGTGAGCTGTGTGCTTCGTTTCAGCAATCTCAACGCGCTTCAGACAGCTCAACGTAGTGCGTCATTGAGCCTGATCTTAAGCCAGAAGCCAAGACTAACAGTACGAAGAACACGCTATTCAGCGAATACAGGTGCGAGAGCAGCAACAACAACGAGGTACACATTGAAGTCAGCATGGAGCACCTCTTTAGAGCGATCAAATCAGCACACGAATCCGATAACGTTTTGCTCAGGCTTATGAAGAAGGGCGCTATACCTACGCTTAATCTGTCTATAAGTACATTGGTGGGTGAGATATTGCTTATTACAAGTAAGACACACTCAAACTCCCCAATAGAGCCACTACAATAGTCGTTTCACTATCGAGCAGGACGTGCCGTGCAGGCCACAGAAGCAGATATACGTCAATGCCTTTGTCCGGCCAGAGACTCCCGATAAAGATGTCAGTTTGTCGCTCATTGGAAGCACCGTGATAGCGCTGATGACGCACGTGCAGGTTACAATACAATTACCCAACATGTCCAAGCTCAAGACTGTCCTCGAGAAACTGCGGATACTGGACAACTTCGTCTCTATTACAGCAGATTGGAAGGGGGTGCTGGAATTCAGCATTCTCAACGACAACGTCGGTGTGAGGACGACATTCCAAGGCCAGGAAACTCAGGCTAGGGAAGGTGTGGATGGAATTAACGCAATGCACATTCTCAACTCTCCCAATAGGCGCTACAGCCAAGGTCATTGTCGATAGCCGGCAGCTAATAAAACTATTTGGAGTCCCGGAGCTGGCGTCAAAGGCTTTTATAGGTAGGTAGGTGGCTAGCATTGAAGAATCTGGCTTAATTTGGCGTGTTTGCACTAGGAATATGCAACAACAGCTGCTTAGCTTTCTATGTGAGAGGAGAGAGGGGAGAGTAAGCAGTAATTCTGACACACAAACACACAGGGATTCTTTGAGTCGTTCTACGGTGGCCCAATCAATAGCAGCGAACACCTCATGTTCGTTATACCATCCAAAGTCCTTTGAGCAGAAGAAGGACACATACATAGACCCAATACACACAATACACTCACTGTATTACCGCCAAATACATGATCAAGTTATTTATTCGCTTCTTCGAGAGAAATAATTTTTTATCTCGACGACGCACTCCGCCAACTGGGCCAAATCTTCTTGACTAGCGATATTTACTGAGCAACGTAAGTTAAAAATTGGAATAGTAGCTGGGGTGGATGAAAGGATAATGAGGGAGTTTAAGGTAGTCTACAGTACTCCATAGCAACCACAGCGACCTCAGCGAGCATCCACAGTCCACCCACATACACCTACTATCAATTTCGCCAGCACACATAGCTCACACAGCTCATCAGGATGGCCCCAAAGATCGATCCAAATGAGGTAAAGATCATCTACCTCCGTGCCGTTGGTGGTGAAGTTGGTGCATCATCCGCACTCGCACCAAAGATTGGTGAGTTTGCAGTGTTTTCAAGTTTAGTGATAAAATGCTTACATGTTTTATACAGGTCCACTCGGTCTTGTGAGCTTGAGTTGCTCTACGCAGACCGGTATTCTAACACACACTCCAGTCACCAAAGAAGATTGGTGAAGATATCGCCAAGGCATCCGGTGATTGGAAGGGATTGCGTGTTACCGTTCAACTCACCGTCCAAAACCGTCAAGCTCAAGTCGCTATCGTTCCTTCAGCTTCCTCATTGGTCATTAGAGCTTTGAAGGAGCCACCACGTGACAGAAAGAAGGAGAAGAACGTCAAGCACTCTGGCTCAATTCCATTGGACGAGATTATCAACATTGCTAGAACTTTGGCTTACAAATCCCTCTCAAAGAACTTGGCAGGCACCGTCTTGCAAGTCTTGGGTACTTGCCAATCTGTTGGTTGCACCGTCGACAGAAAGCAACCACACGACTTGATCGAGGCTATCAAGGAGGGTGAAGTTGATATTCCACTTGAGTAAATTTGAGTATTTTGAGTTATTGTAATCGGCATTTATGCTCAGTATCCTTATAAGCATGCTCATCATAAACATACGTAGGAAATTAAATATTGCTGGTGTGTTTATGTCGTTGATATACAGAGGCTGAAAGATGAATGGAACTATAAAGTATACAGGCTATTAAGGATCGTATTAAATATTGCTGTTGTTGGGGTCTTTGATATACAGAGGCTGGAAGATGAATAAAAATATGATTTTGCTATGTCAGCAGCTCATATTGATCTGTGAAACTGTGATTAGGGAGCAGACCTTCTCCTGGTCTGATTGCTAGAGCTATTGGACCTCCGTCCTGCTGGAATCCGCCTTGCTTGATTGAGTGCGATCTCTTGTGTTTCTGGGTTGGTGAAGGTACAACGAAGCCCGCGACCTGTTGAGTGGTGGAGGATTGTGGTGGTGGGACAAGTACTATTGAAGGCCTAGGTCTGAGCTTGCGCTGCCTTAGCTGACATTGTCTGATATACACATGCGTGCATCCAAGAAGGTAGACCTGTTAGAAAGACATGAGAATTTGCAGTTTTCAACACAACAAACCAAGCCCACCTTAAATACGATAATAAAAAGAGTAAGGCCGATGAATCTGTACACCGACGACCTCCAGACATCCCAGCAGTGATTGCTCTCAATCTTTGTAGGTGCGTCACAAACAAAGTCTTTGATCGACAACGTCAAGCCGATAGGGCCGAGGAGGAATGTAAGTAGGAAGGAGAGAATAACGTCGATAGAGCTCATCATACGGAATAGCTTTAGAGTGCGTATGCTTTCCTGTGGATAAGATTAAATTAAATTCGTAAGTTGGTGATGTAACTAACGTTTACGACACCGCAGAAGCCAAAAGAGGAGGCGACTAGCATAGTGAATGCGTACCAGATGGATACGAATAGCAGTCTAGCACCAAGCCTGGCTTGTGCGTCTGCGCTGTCCAGAATGGAGGTTGAAGTGTTGTGGGTGTTGGAAGGGGAAGTAGTGCAATGTGGACATGAAATTGTGAGTAGATTAAAGGCTGCGTATGCAGATGCTGCGTAACATAAGAAAGTCGTTGTTGTGTAGATTAGAGTGCAATTTCTGTCAAATTTGGCAGGTGAGCGGTGTGGTTATGGCTACTCTTACACTCACCTAACAGACACCATCCCAAAAAATCCGCTGCTTGATTTCCTTTTTAACATTTCCTCTTTTTCCAGTTACAGATGATGAAAGTCGATCGTACGAGCGAATCCGCATACGTCAGTTCATTTGGACAGCTTCTTTGGGATTTCTTTATAAAATTACAAAGGAATTGAAATTTATCGGCCACTGCTATCACAGCTACCACCATGTTCTTCTCCGCCAGGCTTGCACAGAGATACGCCGGAAAGAGTGGCTTCGGCTTCGGTGGCAACAACAGACCTTTCATCCCAATCGGTAAATCCGCTGTATTCGCCTTGTCCTTGTCTGGCTTCTCTGTCGTTGCTGCTTCTCAGATCACCAACTGGCAGACTGATCACCTAGAAAAGCAGAGCAGTAATTGGTTAGGTATCACTTCTGGCCGCTTGAAGACTATCAAGGAGATGAATCTGGCTAGTAAGCTCCAGGCAGGTCTGGATAAAATACACTCAATGCCTGAAACCGTACAGCGTGTTTACATTCTGGCAAGCGAGAGTGGGCAAATATCCTAGTTTGCATTGAAATTGGCTAATTGACCCATTCAAGACTTACTCGCAATGACTGATGGTCAGCGAAGTGTTGCTGCTATAATCGCTCTCAACACGGTAGTCTTTGCTGGATGGCAGATTCCCCATCCAGCTGTACAAAGATATATGGCGCGCCATTTCCTCCACTCGTACAACTCACCTCTTCATACCATGCTTACGAGTGTATTTAGGTATGTTAACTTTAGTACGCGGAAAAATTTAACAATTGCGACAGCCACAGAAGCATAGCTCATTTGGGCTTCAACATGCTCGCTCTTTACTCGTTTGGTCCCCTCAGCTTCAAGTTCCTCGAACGACAGCAGCACGCGGATACAGTCGAAGGGACGGCAGTGTTTAAGTGGCTCTCACTGTATCTCTCGGCGGGATGCATGTCGAATCTCGCATCTATCAGTGCTACCAAGTATCTGCAGCGCTCTCTAATGCCGTCTTTAGGTGCCTCAGGTGCAGTTTACTCGACACTAGTGATGAGTGCGTACAGCAACCCAGACATCAAAGTCAATTTAATCTTCCTGCCATTCTTCGGTTTTCCTATCTCCACCGGTGTAATGGCTATGGTAGGTTTCGACGTCGCTGGCCTGCTCGCTGGATGGAAGCTGCTCGATCACGCCGCTCACCTCGGTGGTGCTGCTTTCGGTGCTTTTGGATGCTATTATTTCAACGACATCTTTAATAGGACTAGAAATATTGTAAAGTTGGATATACAAACTGCGTAAAAGGGTATGGCGTCATTGCGAATTTGTCGTAGAGATGTGTTATATATGTGTATGAAACAAGACAATCTAAGATAGATTGTTTATATTTCTTGGTTTGAATTATTTGAAAGTAGTTTACTTCACATCTTTCCCCGTTCACTGAATCTGGCTTGCTGATGATCTTACCGAGTGGAATTTTATACATTCTGGCATGCTTATTAATCTCAGAGGCTGCCCAACATTTCATTTCTACCTGAAATGCACCCAGAGTCTCTCAAGTCAAACCACCCGGACCATCTAATAAAAAGTTTACTGCGTTTTGATTACGTAGAATGCGAAGATTGGATGTGTCATAACAAATAGGCGTGATTAATAACTCCTGTGGATTATAGACAATGTGCCTGGATGGGCGTACCTTCGGCATCTAACTCACCCTGAGATTGCATATACGTGAGACTCGATATGCAACTGCAAGAAATCAGCACACCGTTTGGACCAAGTAAGGCATTAAATTGACATAATTAATAGCTCTATAAAAATCATAAAAACATCTTAGACCTCCACATGCTCTTGCTACGTTTAACGAGATACGTCACAGGTACAGTGTGGAGATAGCTCCTTCTTCTTGACTATCTAAGATGTCCGAGCATCCAGTATTGAAAACCCCACCGCCTCCAGCGTCAATCGACGTACATGCACAGAAAAAGTGTGGGTAGCGGAAGTGGACTGCAGTGTGGCGTTGTTGCTGACGATCGTGGATTCAGACAGTGAGGGAATAAGACTTTTCACAGAGAATATGTGGCAGAACGAGAGGAAAGCGGTGAGTTTAGATAGATCCCTTAGAAAATGACGTCACTAACGGCGATTGCCGTAGATGGAAAAAAGAGCTAGAACTGGTGAAGGTATCAATAGGAAAGCATCAATCAAGGACAAGAATAATGATAACATGTAATTTTTGAATAATGTTAACGATATCATATAAATTTCTTTCAAGAACACTGCAAATACTTTGTTAGATTGTGATTATAATATCTCAGCAACCCAAGATAGAGCGGTCAGCAAGAACGCAGCGGATCGTTTTCTCATCAAGTGGACGCTCAGTCCTTGTCACTTTGAGCTAACAAAGGTTACTGACAAGTACTAAGCATCATTATGTGTGGTGCATGATCTCAGTCATCATTGTCTCTATCTGGGTTGCTGAGGGGGAGTTCAACTTACATTTCAAATAGCCGCCGTGAGCACCTTCACCATTCACGCCCTTTAAGGCACGCTGTGAAAAGCCAGTTAGCAAAATAAAAATCACGTCGACAGCGATTCAGTTAGCAAATAAATGTTTATCGGTTCATGAAATTTATCAGAGAGATTCCCATTTGCGTTTATTCATCATCTGGCTGTATATGCTTTCAACTCACTCTTACAAACAGCCCAACGCTGGCAGTGAAGAGTGGGCAGCGCTGAGGATCAATCCACTTTTCACTGCCAGCGTTGGCTTTATAACCACCGCCTTGAAATTACAATGTTATACGCAATTTCAAGCGTGGTTGTTGAAAAGAGAAGACTGGCCGCCAAAATCGAATTTTACGCTCAATAACCCTAGCAATAAATTCAAGTAAATTTCAAGTAAAATAATCCAGGATTCCTATCAGAAGAAATCTAAGTATTTTATTTGCTACTTTGTTTTCGCCTTGATGAATCCCCATTTCGGGGACACCTACGTAATCGTTGAGCAATACCATCAAACATGTAATTATATTTGTAATTAGCACACAAACTCCCCGTTAACGCCACAGCAGGACAGACATAGAAGACTACAGCAGCGACGATTCCACGGACTCAGAAATCGATCTCACGGAGGATGAGATGAAGCCTTCTGCTGGCCGCGATGAGGACTCGAGGGTCAAAGCCACGCACCAATTTAAGCACATTCCTTATCAAGTTGAATCCCTTGAAGAAATGGACTCGAGATTGGACCATATCATTCACAAGCTCATCAATGCTGCCAAAGCCAATGACTGGGACATCAGCTTCAGCATTTGGGATCATAGACTCCAGGCCTGGCTATCCCTCAAGTATCCTATGACCAGGGAACGAAGAGTGCAGCTTACGCGTCTCTATTACCAGCTACTCGTCACCCCTGGGATGGATGGCCGTTTCATTAACTTATTCGCTAATCGCTTAATGTCCCTTATAAGCTCCAAGAAGAGAATTTCTATCAAGGACATTGTCTTGCCCTGGAAACCACTTTATGATATTCTATCCACAGAGCTTTTCCCTAAGCAGCGTGAAACTAGCCGCAAAAACATCACAAATAACCTTCTCACCCTCACTGAATACGCTCAACGCTTCTTCCACCCTTCCGAGTACCAAAACATGCTCGATACGATATTGCCACAGATGGATGGTTCCTCGGTTGATTCCATCATCTCCACACAGGCCTTCTTGGTCCAGTTTTTGCCCTTGTCTCACCCACAGTATTGGCTGCCTATCACTTTCAGAATCTGGGAGACTTTTAATTCCTCTCATATTGATGATCAGCATCTCGACCTCGTCGCTCGCTTGACCGAGAAGCACCTCGACCCTTCCATCAGTGACCCACGTTTTATCGATTCTCTTGCTCCAGCCCCTTCAGATATACCAAGTGTCGGCCGTCCACCCAAAGACAAATCTGCCGACAGCAGCTGGAAGGGCATTAGGAAAGACATTGGTATTCTCACTGAAGCTCAATTTGATACTGTCATGCAAAAGGCTTTGTCGTCTTTCAACATTGCTGTTGGAAAGCTGAGAGGAGGTGACACACTAGGTCCAGATGGAAAGATCAGCCAGAATGTACTTAATTTGAAGAAGCCAACAAATAGAACCTTTTCACTGGCTATTATTCTGGTCTACTCCATGTCGCAGGATGCTGGCGTGGCTGCTTCATCGGCCGCTGGCACACCAATTTCCGAAACTCCCGTCAACAAGTCTAAGAATCAGCTCAGTGCTCCAACAGTCGGTGGATCAAGTGCATTCAACAAACACCTCGGTGGCTCAAAGGCACTCGATGCTCTAAACAAGCTCATCCTCAACACTGAGACATACTTCCATCCTTCGAATTGGGGAGCCCACACTTTCGCACTAACATATTTCATTTCCGATACCTCCTCGCTCTTTCTGGAAAGGTGGAATGATGAGCAGAAGCCTGACTGCAAAACTCCCCTTCAATGGCGCTTGACGAAGCAAATGAAGAAGGAGTTTGTGCACTCATTACGTACAGTTGCCTTACTCTCTATGTTTTCTAAGGTAGGATTGTTCGCTACATCGTATGTACTCTAACGCAAGTATCAGGACCCGATCTCAATCACTAACACACAGAGCTGCCTGCGCAACTTAGCACTGCTTGAACCTGATCTCATCTACCCTGCTCTCATGGAACGCGCTTATCCGTCACTAGAAGCACTCACAGAAACACACCGTACATCAGCTGTAATAACTGCACTCTCAACTGTCGCACCACACCTCGTCTCACGCTCCAAATATTATGCAGGTGCCAAAGATCTTCTTCCACTGCTGGAGTTCTCGTTACCAGGCATAGATATGAATGATCCCACCAAAACAATCGCTACGTGCATGTTTATTATCACGTCCCTTCATTCTGTCAGGATTGGTGATGCTACATCTGAAGGCTCGGATGAGGTAGATGCTCACCGTCGCAAGTCAGTCAATCCTATGGATTTGGATGGGTGTGCACCAATCGAAGTAAGCAGCCCTGTCGAGACATCGTTCCCTGAAGGACGTGAAGCAAACGATCCACCATTGACGCCTGAAGAAGCTGACAATCTGATACGCACTTCCACCTCTTCATTTGGAGATTGGGTTATTGAATTTTTTAGGAGAGTCTTTATTTTATGTGAAAACCTACCAGAAGAGGGCGGTAAACATAATAGAGTTGGTGGGCGTATTGAAGAGAGTGTAATACACACTCTCATGTCGGCTTGTGAAGTTGTTTGTGGGGCTCTCTCACCACCTATCTTCCAACTGGCACTCAAGCAGGTTTTTCAGTATGTTTCAACAACCACACGTGCCAATAGTGTGAGGGTTATTGGACAACTAGTTTCATGCTTTGCCAAGGCGGATGCTGAGAAAACTTTGAAGCAGTTTTTGGGATGGTCTATCTCAACTGTCAAGATTGAGTTGCATCATGGTGCTTCAGGCGAGAGGACTACATCGACATCTACGCCCTTCGCCGGTGACACATCTCTTCACTGGGCACTGGCAGTCCTAACAGGCTGTTTGAGTCATTGTGGCAAAGCTTTACTGGCTTACAAGAGTGATATTGTCGATATACTCAAATTGACTGCCACCGCATGTAAATCTGAAAGAGGTTATATGTGGTCATCGAGTGTTCTGCAAAGAGTTCTGCAGACGCTTGTCCAATACTACACGACATCAACGCGGTTCGTGAATGACGAGGAGTGGAACTCTCCTTCGTTCGCTCGCAATCATTTCCAGCATTGGGGAAGGTTATATGAAGGTGGTGATGTGGATGTAGAATGGCACATTCCATCGCTCGAAGAGTTCGATATGGCTGTCGAGCTATTCGAGCAAATACTCGAACCTGAGATGAAAGATCTCGATAATCTTTCGAGTACGTCTACCAAGAGTAAGGATTGGTCAAATGACTTCTGCAGAAAGACTCTGCACCTAAGACATTCACTCACTGCTATTGCATCACTTTTACAGACTGAGGCACCAGACAAAGGTCGTGAGGTGTCAGATTGGGGAGAGTTCCCGCAGAATTTCGTCGAAAAACAACCACCTTTCAAATCTCAAGGCGTCTTATCGGAGGATGACCCACGCATACAGTACTTTAATCAATTCCGCTTCAGATTCGGCGAACTTTTGCACAAAGTGGCGCGTACATTTACGAACCCCAACGAGCAGAATGAGTCGTCTGATTCTATAGATTGCGTTAAGGCGTTCTTACGTTCGTTGAGGGTGTTTATGAGTGAGAACGGCATGGACTCCACACACTACGAAAACACACGTAGACGTTACACGTTCCACAAATCTGTCAATAAAATCATCCCGAGACAAAAAGAATGGCCACGCATGACGTTTGTTAGAAGAGCGTCATATCTTCATGCCACAAGACTTCATCTCAACACGTTTAATCGCCAGCGCTCCCAATTGGACGACATGCTCCTAGACGATGTGCTAGAATTGTCACTGTCGTCCTACACAGCAGTGCGTAAGACAGCACAGAACACCCTTCACCAACTGGCAGTATTCTATGATGGCACTAAAGCCTTATCAATGGACAAGATCTTGGATGCGCTCAAGCCAGGTGTAGACGTTGATCGCAAAAAGGGAGCCCTGTTCGTTCTGATGAACAAGTCGTGGGTCAGCTACTATCTTCTCCATTTCGACCAGTTCAAGAGAACTATATTGGCTTTGCTGAGCGCACAGACTGAGGAAAAGCCTTCGATCCAGAACCTCATTCAGAATCTATCGAGAGAGGTTGTTGTAAGAATGCCAGAGATCAATGCCCTCACATCACGCTTAAAGTGCAAGCAAACTGAGAACGTCATTGAGAAACTGGAGAAGGAGCTGGGTGGAGAGTCTGTTGATTCACAAGAGCTTATTGCAGAGGTTGCCAACGCTGCGGCTGGACGCGTAGAACATCGCGAAGAGCTCTACGAGGAGCTGGTAGGTGAACCTACTTTGTCTAGACCTCGCTCACATTTCTTCTAGATGCCTCAAGTATTGGAATTCGCCGAGAGTAGCAATACTCATTGGAGATACCAGCTCATTGCGCAACGTGTACTGAAGAATCTTATACGCAGAGATAAACCAATGTCTGAGCGTCTCACTCGCTACTTCCTTGCAAATACCATATCAGATCAGTAGGTTTTAAAATTAGTGTTGAACCTTCTAACTTCTTATAGTCCCAAAATCCGTGAGCACGCTTATGGGAGTATTACTAAAATTTTGCACTTTGTCAAGCTGCGTACATTTGGTCAAGGTACTAATCTCAACGAAAAGCTCTTATTGAAAAACACGAAAAATCCGCTAAAAAAGACAGTCAAGATTGAAGATGATGCTTCATTCACTACTGATAAGTACCTCAATCAATTTAAGCAGCCTATCTCAGACTGGAGCAGCGACGTGCTTCTTCAGGATAAAGCGCAATCAGGATGGTTGTGTTGGGGACCTTCTCTCGAAGTATATGAACTGCCCCCCGTAAATCGTTTCCCATTTGAGTGGGAAAACGAAAGCTCAGCGTCAGTACAGGCCATCACTGAAACAGTTATGTCGATCGATTGGTGGAATAAGTTTATTTCTCAACTTTCTATCGAATCTTCGTCGACTACACCTTCATACGACCACGTCAATTTCATCAAGAGTATTTTCGCAATGTCTGAAAAACCGCTTACGTTGCTGAAGACTGTGATTGAGCCTTTATTGGAAGATGTTGGGGATAGGCATAAGCAGAGGGCTGCTTCTGAGTTGTTGTCCGGCTTGTTGAGGGGTGTGAAGCATTGGCCGAAATATGCATCTGATGATCTCTGGAGCTGGCTCACCCCGAAACTGGACTTCTTGAGCAATGTTAGACCAGATAGCGCTGCTACGTGGGAAGTATTTGTCATAAACGCACTCTATCACCGTGATCCAAGAAGGTTGTTACCTCTTGTCAGCTGGATTGTTAATCGGGGTGACTTGAACAGAAACGCATCATCGTCAGCTTGGTCTCAGGCGTACTCCATTAATCTGCTCAGACTCGTCGTCAAGACAGTCAGCTGGAGATTTTCAGCATGGTCAGCTGAAATTGGTGACATGTATTGGTCATTCGATGCGCTCAATCATGATTATGCGGAAGTTAGGGCTAACATCGCCAAGACTCTACAGAAATTGAATAGATCACAGGTGTGTTTGCGAATTAGCAGTCTATTTAAGCAAACCGCTAATATCCCGAATCTAGCTCCATCCTAGCTTTGCGAATGTCGACGACCTCCAAAGAGTTTCAGAGACCGTACCAAGCGACAAGATTATTATTAAGCACAACGTTGAGCAAAAGACGTTGGGGCATGTTCGCAACATTAAAAAGTACCTGGCGTTTGAGTATAATAACAGACTTCCGCCACCCAAGTCTTCACTATCGACGTACGATAAGATTGGTTTGACAAGTGCGTGTTGCAGTCTCGTCATTGACGTTCACACTAACACTAAGTAGTTTTGAGATTCATCTGGGATGCACTTCACGATTCTACTAGATGCTCGTTCTACCCTATCTCAATCGAGCTGTTGCCTGACTTTTTCAATATGCGGGAGCTGTCTGATTCACCTGATCTGCAAGCTACTGCACAGTCAGTGCTCAGTCTCTTTGCTGTCATTCCACCACCAAGAGAGTACTCTGAACCTGTTGTGCGCACGCTGTTGGACGTCGTTGGATCATCTACTGTGGGTGCTGACGATACTGCGAATTTCAATTTGATAACAATCTTGCAGAGATATCGCGTTCGTTTGCATGCTCTCCCTATAACAGGTTAGTCATATTCTCAATTCAGTTTTTCCTCTAACCTAAAAATAGCTGTCTTCTACTTTTTCCAACTTCCTCACATATCGCAATCGACTACTTTGGGAGTTATGGAAGAGCTGTACAAGTTGCTCAGAGATCAAAACATAGAAGTGAGAGAAAGAGCAGCTGAGACACTGTCAGGAATAGTTAGATGTTCTCAGAGATCATACACACTTGACCTCAAGAAGAGGTTTACTGACACTGTTTCAGCACACTCACTTCTCCCAAGACGCAGAATGGAGAGTGGAGAAGTTAACAGTAGTTATGCACCAGCAGTACTCAAGCTACACTCAGGGATACTTGGAATTTGCGCACTCATAAACGCATTTCCATACGACGTTCCTTCTTGGATGCCTGAATTGCTTACTGGGGTATTAGCTGAGCATGTGTCAAGCTCAGATACTGTCATCAGCTCAACAATAAGAAAAACAGCTCAGGACTGGAGACGCACGCACCAAGACAGCTGGTCTGAGAATATCCACAAGTTTAGTGAAGAGCAGCTATCTGAACTCAGCTCACTGTTCTTGGGTGAGTGTTACTTCGCTTAAATTGGAGAGTGGGGCTTTGTTTTGCATTTGTTTCGTTGTATACTACTTTTTCAATTAACGTTACGATTCATCTATATCTATATTGCGTTTAAAGTGTAGCCGAGAGATTCGTAGAATGCCTTCCCGTATTTCAAACATTGCTCATAAGTTTTTGAGAATCCCACTATCGTATGTTAGTGTTTGTGATGTTATAGTGTGTTTATTTACTTTGTCCACCGTAGTATGGGCTTAAGCGTGTGTTAGCGGGAAGAGGACACAAGACTCATCAACTCACTCTTGTATAGCCTTGCCATCGCCATATGAACCAAAGAGTTTAACATCGGCTTTACAGTTCTTTGGAGCTATTTTGAGGAGGTTTGAAAGGTTACTGCCATCCATGGCGAGTATGTGGTCGAACTCATTGAAATCACTCTGCCTGACCTTCCTAGCGAGTGAATCCATCGTAATTCCGTGATTTAAGAGTGTGGATATCGTTCTTTCGTCTGCGTATTCGCCCTCGTGGTAAGCAGCAGTACCGGCAGATTCCACAAACACAGGCAAGTTATTCTCGTCTTTGATTTGTTTGAGAACTCCCTCCGCCATTGCTATGAGATGAATTTAGATTTGTGTGCGTGGGGCTGCAAGGGCAGACTGACGGGATCTGCAGATATTACCCAAACACACTGCTAATACTTTAGTCTCTGCTGGGCCGCTCATCGTCGTACAATTGAAGGGAAATCTCTTGATTAGCTACAACGATCAACATTGGGAATTAAAATAAATAAATGTCAGCCGTAGACGCGACTCCAATTAATCCAGAACCTCCGCCAGCCACTGAGCCAATTCAAGAGAGTCTTGACGCGAATTCCTTCAAAGCATATCTCGAGGATCTACTCCCTAAGCTAATCAACGCGGACAGCAGCGAATTAATTAGTCTTTGGAACGCAAGTACAGACGAAGATATCCTCAGATTCGCCAATGACCAGTCTTTGATGGGTTTGTACATCCAGCAGCTACGCACGCAGGACGATCCTCCAAGATTGACTTACAATCTGACACATACTCTGACTCATCCTCCTAATCTCGTTTCAACCGTTTTCATGCTAAAGAGGTATCCAACCCTTTCTCCGGTTGATCCACTTTCTTCCCAACTCGTCATTCTCAACCTCGCTGACGGCGGTTATGAGGTCTTGCATGCTCTTGTGCACCTTGCCGCTGCTCCCTACTTTGATGCATTCGTCAATGCCAAAGGAAAAGGAAACGACGTCAGTAAATCGAAAGACGCAGATTCCAAGATGGGTATTCCAATGACAAAAAAGAAGTTTGCAGAGTTAGAACTATCACTGCTTCATTTACAGCAAAATGTTGAGATTCCAGAGACTCATCTTGCTATTCATTCCGCTGTCAGGGACGCTGTAACCATTGCACATGCCGCTGGAACTCGACCTGCACCGTCAGATGTACAGCCACAATCACTTCTCAATGACAGCACATTTCTCAATCGTCTTCAGAACGATGTTAATAGCTGGATCAAAGAGATCAGAAATGTTACCAAGCTGAATAGAGATGTCGCCAGTGGAACTGCCTCTCAAGAAATCAACTTCTGGCTTAGTATGGAAAGAGCTTTAGAAGGTATTGAAGAACAACTCAAGTCCGAACCAATCATGCTCACATTGGAAATTCTCAAATATGCCAAACGTTTTCATGCTACGGTCTCATTTATCGCTGATACCGGTTTGAAGGAGGCAACCGATATTGTTCACAAGTATAACCAACTAATGAAGGATTTCCCATTAGACGAACTGCTTTCAGCTACAGACTTTCAAAAGATACAAGACAGTCTATATCTTATATTCGGTCACATCAACAAGAAGCTCAAATTATCACCATACCCAATCAGACGCGCGTTACCATTAGTCGAAGCTATCTCAAAAGATTTCAACGACCAAATGCTTAAAGTACTCCAAACGCACAGACTAATGTACATGGAGTACGAGAGTTTTGAGCGCTCCATCAACGCTGCTGACTCCGCATTCAAAGTCTGGGACGACGTTTTGAAGGAGTTTACCAACGTCGCACGTGAAGTAACCAGAAAGCGCTCGGAAAAATTTCTTCCTATCAAAATCAACGCAGCACATTGGAAGTTGGCTGAGAGGTGTGCGTATCTTCGTAACTTTCGCAAGCAGCATGAGCAATTGCGCAACATGACTGCTACAAGAAACACCAAAGCCGGTACAGGGGTTGGTGCCGACAATCTCACCGATCTCGATATGGAGGACGAAGTAAAGGCAGCTTATGACACTCTGAAAAACGTCAATGTCTTGGATATTTCAGTTGGTCGGTCGTCTTCATTACTAAAATGTCTTATCTAAAACACTCACAGAGGGTACTGAAATTTGGATCGCCGCTGAAACTGCCTACAACGAGCGTGTTGCACGCGTCGAAAATCAGATCATTGCTCGTCTCAGGGACCTCCTAGGTACTGCTCGTAATGCATCTGAGATGTTTAGAGTCTTCGGTTACTACAATGCACTCTTCGTTAGACCCAAGGTGGGTGCTCTCCTAGAACCAATGACTTGCCTGACATGTATCTAGATTCGTGGCGCCATCTCAGAATACCAAACGCAGCTCATCGATTCTGTCAAAGAAGATATTAAGCGACTACATGGCAAATTTACAACACAGTACAGAAACACTGAGGCATTCCACATGTCGCAGCTCAGAGATATACCGCCAATCGCTGGCGCAATTATATGGGCCAAACAGATCGAGAGGCAGTTGAACATGTACATGAAGCGTGTTGAGGATGTCCTTGGTGAGGGTTGGGATTTGTATGCTGAGGGAGCTAAGCTGCAAAGTGAGAGTACCTCCTTCAGAAAAAAGCTTGACACGCGTCCAATCTTCGAGGCCTGGCTACATGAAATCAATCGTCGTGACATGCGTATTGAAGGTCGGTTGTTTGAAATTAGCCGCACTCGTAATTCAGTTACTGGCGAACTAAATGTTTATCAGCTCAGTGTTAATTTTGATCCACAAGTTATAACGCTCTTTAAAGAGGTCAGAAATCTTCTCTGGAGACAATTCCAAGTTCCGCATGCTATCATCAACATAGCTAAAGACGCCAAGCGTGTCTACCCACATGCAGTCAGTTTGATGGAAACTGTCCGAACGTATTCCTTGACAGTCGAAAGAATCACTGCTAACCCAGGCATTGAGCCCTTGATTGCCGAGTATAGAATTGAAGCGCAAAACATAATCACTAAGGGTATGCCATTAAGATGGGAATTCTTTGTTAATACCTATGACACTCGCTTTGGGGCTCTTTCAAGTATAGAAGGACGCGAAGGGAGACATATGTACTTTATAAGAGAGTTTGCTAGTGCGGTTGGAGTATTGCAGGTGAGTTCGGTGACTGATGTTTTAACTATATTAATATTATTAAGGACAAAACCGATGATCTTATTGACACGTATAATGAAGTGATGAGAACAATTGACGAGCTAGTCACTTGTCCATTCAAAGCAGAGATCTTCGCTTCTCACCTGACATCTATTCAAAAGACCATCGACAAGCTCAACTTGGAAGGATACACTAATCTGAATAATTGGGTTGAGAAGTTGGACTCTAAGATTGAAAATGTTTTACTTGAGCGTGTAAAGCAGATTATTGACGAATGGTGCGTCGCTTTCAATAGAAGTAGAGAAGAGGCACCAGTCAGTCGATCAAAAGAGGCAATTATGAAGAAAGCCAAGCACGATAACGAAGTTTTTATAGAGTTGGAGCAATTATATCATGAAATTCGTATCAGAGACCAAGTGATCTACGTCGATCCACCGGTTGAGCATTCCCGCACAGATTGGTATAAGCAATTGCACATTTGGCTGGGTGTAATATGTAACCTCCCGCGCATACAGTCTTCGCGGTACGAAATCGGTCTGCAGTTCAGCCGCGTACCAGAGTTTGAATACGACAACACTTACACCACACTCCTCACCAAGCTACCATTCGAGACGCTAGCCAAACCATTCGCTTTAATCGAAGAAAAGGTGAAGGAAGTAAGTTCATATGTCGGTAAATGGCTACAGTTCCAATCCTTATGGGATCTGGAAGGCGAACAGGTTTACAGTCGTCTTGGTGACTCATTAGCGTTGTGGCAGCAGCTGTTAAGTGAGATAAAAAAGACAAGAAGTACATTTGATACTTCTGACACTCAACACTCATTCGGTGCGGCTGTTGTGGATTTTGCTCAGGTGCAAGTGAAGGTAAATGCAAAGTATGATTTCTGGCAACGTGATATTGTCACTCGATTTGGGCAGAAGTTGAAAGATGCAATGAAAGAGGCTCATTCTGCTATACAAAAAGCTCGCTACGAATTAGAAACGCAGTCTATAGAAGGTAGCTCTACAGTCCAGGCTGTGTCTTTCATCACTTTCGTTCAGGATATCAAAAAGAGAGCCAGAAAGTGGGAGCCTGAAATTGCTTTGTTTATTGAGAGTGAAAAGACGCTTGAAAAGCAGCGCTACCAATTCCCATCTGACTGGCTTTGGGTTGATCAGGTACAAGGTGAATGGAGTGCTTTCAATGAAATCCTCAAGCGTAAGAATGACCTCATTCTGGAGCAGTTGTCTGGTCTGCAGCTCAAGATCGATGCTGAGGATAAGATTGTTCGTAATAAGATAGAAGAGATCATCAAGGAATGGGAGGATAACAAACCGATTCAAGGTAATATACGCGCTGATCAGGCCATGAATACAATCAACATCTACGGATTGCGCGTAGAACAGCTGAAGAGTCAGTATGATCTGGTTTTCAGGGCTAAGGAGGTGAGTGTCACATACAAATCAATCCATATCTAACACTCAGTCAGGCTCTTGACCTTGAACATATGAATGATGATCGCCTCGAGCCTGTGCTTGAAGAGTTGAAGGATCTGCGTGCTGTGTGGACAGCGCTTTCAGGTGTTTGGGACCAGATAGCAGAGCTAAAGGAGACGACTTGGGCTTCGCTGCAACCACGCAAATTGCGTGTATCGTTGGAGAATCTGCTCAATTCGACCAACGAAATGCCGAGCAGGATGCGCCAGTACAGTGCATTTGAATATGTTCAAGAAACTCTGAAGTCCTACCTAAAGCTCAACTCAACTATCTCAGACCTCCGCTCCGAGGCTCTACATGACCGCCATTGGAATCAGCTGTTTAAGAGTTTAAAGATAAACCGCGTTTACTCGCCAAACAACATGACACTAGGTAATATCTATGACGTTGATTTGAAGCGGAATGAGTCCTTGATAAGAGATGTGATTACCCAAGCAGCTGGTGAAATGGCGTTGGAGGAGTTTTTGAAACAAGTTCGCGAAACGTGGTCAAACTATCAACTTGAACTAGTCAATTATCAAAACAAGTGCTTCTTGATCAAGGGCTGGGATGAGTTATTCTCGCAATGCACTGAGCATACAAACTCACTTAATGCAATGTCTAACTCGCCCTACTTTAAGGTCTTTGAAGATGATGCTCGGTCGTGGGAAGACAAACTGGTTCGTGTACACAATCTGTTCAACTTGTGGATAGATGTACAGAGACAGTGGGTTTATTTGGAAGGAATATTCTCAGGATCTGCGGATATAAAACATTTGCTTCCAATGGAGAGTCAAAAATTCCAGACCATCAATACAGAGTTCTACAATATTCTTAAAGGTGTCAAGAAAGCACCATTCGTTTTGGAGGTTTTGAGCATCACTGATGTACAGAAGCGCATGGAAAAGCTCGCAGAAACGCTCAATAAGGTACAGAAAGCATTGGGTGAATATTTGGAGCGCGAGCGTTCATCATTCCCTAGATTCTACTTTGTCGGTGATGAAGATTTACTTGAGATCATTGGTAACAGCAAGGACATCATCAGGATTATGAAACATTTGAAAAAAATGTTCGCTGGTATTTCCAACGTCGTGTTGAATGATGATATCACCGAAATACAAGCTATGGTGTCAAAAGAGGGCGAAATCGTAAATTTTTCAAATATCATTCAATTGAAAGACTATCCGAAGATTAACGACTGGTTGGCTAGGATAGAGAGTGAGATGAGGGTGTCTTTGGCAGACTTGCTTACTGACTCTGTCGTTTCGTTGAGGGAGTTCTACTCAAACGAAGAAAAACTCGATATCGACATGTTCTTGGAATGGATGAACAAATATCCAGCTCAGTTGGTAGTCCTTGCAACACAAATTGAGTTTTCTACCATAGTCGACAAAGCTCTGCAGGCTGGATTAGATCTGAGAGCTGAGCAGTCTATTATTCTGCGCACACTTGACGTCTTGGCCGATACCGTCCTTACGAACCTACCAACTATACAGAGACGTAAATGTGAACACTTAATTACTGAACTAGTACACCAAAGAGACGTTCTGAGATCGCTTATCAGAGATGAAGTTAGCAGCCACAGAGATTTCAATTGGTTATATCAAATGAGATTCTACTTGGACACCAATGTGGCAATATCAATGGACCGGTTAAGTGTTCACATGGCTGATGCTACTTTCGATTACGGTTACGAATACCTAGGTGTACCAGACAGATTGGTTCAGACGCCTTTAACCGACAGGTGCTACCTGACTTTGACACAAGCACTTAACTCACAACTTGGTGGTGCACCATTCGGACCTGCGGGTACAGGTAAAACAGAGTCAGTGAAGGCTCTTGGTGTACAATTAGGTAGATTTGTCTTGGTTTTCTGCTGTGATGAAACGTTTGATTTCCAGGCCATGGGACGTATCTTCATTGGGTTATGCCAGGTTGGCGCGTGGGGATGTTTCGATGAGTGGGTGTGGAAGTTTAAAGAGTGCGCTCATGCTGACTTATTCTTTTACAGATTCAACCGTCTTGATGAAGGTACCTTGTCAGCTGTATCGGAACAGATCTTGCAGGTGCAGCAGGCTCTTGCAACCTCGTTCGGAAGTTGATTTGTGTTTGATTGATACCATTCTCAATTATTTAGTCAAATGTACAACATGGTGAATAAATTACGCAAAAATACAGATTGTGTGCGATATGAAATGGGTAATGCCTTGTTACCCTTGCTTTACAAATCCATCCAGTGTCTTGTTGTCTTGTTCCTTCTTAGCAATCTTGAGTGGTTTGTAGTTTTTCCGAGAATCACCGCCCGCATCTTCCAAGCTGCGCTTAATAGCTGTGTTTAATTCTTTATCTTCTCTTTTGAGATTGCTTTCAGTTTCCTCCTTTCTCACATCACCGCTTTCCTCTTTCTTCAAATCCTCCTTAGTAACACCGTCTTTTTGGGGCGATTGAGATTGCTTAGCGAAGAAAGATTTAATACCATCTTTACGTTGGTTGATGGGTTGAACATAGCTTGGTTTGCTTGAACCCGGCTTAGACATCTCCTTTGTCACAGCGTAGATATCCAAGTCATCATTGAATGGTTCGAGAAGACGGGCAAGTTCAGTGTCCCACTTTTTAGACTTGTCAAGCCACTTTACAGCACCTTGCTGGGTAAGTATTACGGGCATTCTGCTGTGAACAGATGAGAACTGGGATGAAGCCCTAGTGGTGATGATTGTGAAGGACTGAATATTCTGCTCGTTACCGTTTTTTGAATTCTTGGTATCGTACAAACCAGCGAACATCATCATTTTTCCATCTTTACGTTTGGTAAAATGAGGTATCTTCTCTCTCCCTGATTGGAGCCATTCGAAGAAGCCGTCAACGGGGATAATGCATCTCTTTGAGCTCTTAAGTGAGTTCCAGAGTGGAGAGCTGCCATCTTCGAGGGACTACATTGAGTGAGTGCTGGATGTGGATATAAGTTACACCTCTCACCTCTGACCTCGCGTTGATTGTTTTCAACGAAGCCGTGTAATTTGATCCATGTAGTTGTGACTCTTTAGAAAAGTGAGGAATAACTCCCCATCTACAAACTCTCACGACTAAGCTCTGGTTGATGACAGGAACATTTGAAGTAGGAGAAACGTTGTAACTTTGATTCCAAGTACTAGAGCTATTCTGTTGAATGTTTAAGCCATAATCAATGGCGATCCTACGACTATACTCTGTCGGGGGTACGTGTAAACTGAATCGACCGCACATGCAATGATTGTAAGGAAAGTAGAAGTGATTATGGTGACACTAGGATTTCATTGAGGAGACATTAGGTTCTCAGATTCGAGATAGCGGCTGTAAGCTATTCACTGGTGATCGTGGGGAGTGCAGTGCTGCGGCAATTTCAAATCAGGTGACGTTATCTAGATAGTGTAGATAATCTGTCAATTAAAGTATTGCTTTTATTGCACAGGAATATATATCAAGTATCCAAGAGATCGAAACAGCTGTCAAATGAATTCTTATATTGATGTCACTCAACTCGCCGATGCATTCCACGACGTGTTCAAAGTGATCTTGATGAAAATCCGATTAGATAAAAAGACCTAAAATCAAATCGGCGTGATACACTGTGAGCGATTTGAATTTAATTTTAATTTCCGTTTCCCATTCTCTCCGATCACGTGGTCTCCCGATTTGTATTTAGTCTACGCCAAGATGCGATACCTTTTAGTATTCAACCACCAAGACGAAATTAATAAAAATGTTAGTTTGACTTATTTTTCAGTGTTTGATTGGTTTGGTGGTAAATTCCGAGGACTAATCCGCCTGCTACTCGCTCCTGCCACATCTGTTTCTCCCGTCTAACTCGCATGACAGGTCAATCGTACACGTAAACGTTGAAGGCTTACAGCTCCCCGTTCTCCAGCCATCAGGTAACTCCGGTATTAGCATCTGGTTCCCTCCTCGTGTAAGTCCGACTGTCACACCGCGGAGCTACTCAATTCTGACGTAATCCTAGCAAGGTTTCTGGTACAGGAGAGTCTCTGGCGCTTTCGCCCTCCTCTGTCTCGATGATATCGTTCTCAATGGCTTGAAAAGATCCGATGCTCTCAAACTTCAGGGTTTAGATTCTACCGAATTGACCCACCCAAGCAACATCATCCTCGACAAGAATCAAGTTGACTCAAACGATGCTCTTCACGCTGCTCAAAGAGAGTGGGACAGACGTAACTTTCTTGGCCTGAAGATCCTCTTCAACACGGTTAGCGACAGAATTACAATCGCCAACGAATTAGAAATCATCTCTCAAAGAAGCGCTCATAATCTTTGGGCTGCTATTGTCAACTCTGGTTTGTTTGACAGATACTAAGTTTTCTCGTCCCACACTAGCCCCTATTAAACATTAAAATTTCAAGCTTAGCTCAATCAAAATTCCTACTCACGTCTATAACGAACTTTTATCACGAATTAAAATTACACTACTATACTTATTGGTAAATATATATCAAGTTATTGCTTGCGTTTAGTTGAGAATTTGCATTCATGACAGGTATGACGAATAAATTAGATGTAAGTACAGAATTCTAATAATAAACTTTTTTTTAGCAGGATTAATTACTGTTTTTCTAATTCTACATCGGCATTTGTGATTGTTTCAGCTTGTACTATTGTGTCTGGGTAGATAAACTGCTGAGATTGCACGAATGGAGCCTGTGATATAGGTTAATAATCTAATTACACATATCCACTCTCACCCACCTGATCAGGTACATCATCCATCGACAACTGCCTACCCACCAAGAAAGACAACACGACAATGGCACCAATTTTACTTGTCGATGCCTGGCCATCTTTAACTTCACCTTCAACGCAGCCTACGCACCCGAGCTCACATTCGCATCTCAGGATAACATCCAAAGCGTGATGTAAAAGTTCGGAAATTTTTTCAAACGCCTTCATTGACACCCCGGAAGCTTTTCCAACCGCATCAAATATGATAAGTCTTTAGAGTTTGAGTGGGTGTATAAGAAGCGTAAGGAATTGCACCTACCTTCCTGGTCTTTTACGTTTGCTTTCATTCGTCTTGTATTCCTTCTGAGCCTTTTTCTCGTCAGTGAGTATGTCACCTTCAGCAGACATGGCATAGAGCGGCGTGAGACTCAAAAGTGCATGCTGCGATGCCTGGATAGCCTTGGAAAACGAATTAGCTGAAAAAAGGGCTGAGACATTCTCCTTACCTCTGCTGGGTTGATGGACTTCACCGTCATGATCTGCATGGCATTAGAGGGTACATCTAGCCAGAACCCATTAGTAGATCGCACATAAGGCGATGTCTCAAGATCGACAACATCTAAAACCTTGAAATCTCTTAGTTTCAGATATCCAAAGACATGCGACGATATTTTTATTTTGCCGTAGAAGGCACGTCGAGTTGATCCCTCTATAGCGCGCATTCTAAAGGTTTCCATTGGATCTACGTCTGTGAAGTACCTGTGTGTCGCGGTGTGAGACAAATTACTCATTTTTGCTTCTTTCTACGCACCTCGGTTTGGTGTTGAAGTTGACATCAACCTGCTTGGCTCTGACTGTCTTTGTGTCATGCGACACCTCATACATCTGGTAGGCCAAACCCGCATTAAAGAATATTCCTCCCTCGTATAGCTCAAAAATAGCTCTGGATTCCTGCACCTGCTCAATAAGAGACTCAGAATTTTTGTGCATATTGAACACTTTGTACGCTGACTCCTCATTGCCTCTGAGTTTAACGAAGCGGGATGGATACGGCCGGAGTCTCGGATCACAATGATACCATCCTTCTCTATCCCTATCGAGTGCCTTGAGCGTTACCCTGCGCAGCTGCTCCTCCTCGAAAAACACCTTATCGCTATCGATCGACACGGGCAGCTCGTCAGCTGCGCACTGCAGATGCGGCTCGAATATGACGTCGTTATCGAGATCGACTTGTACATCCGTGGGCGAGCGAGAGAAGATTTCTTCGGGATAAGTGCTGTAATAGCTATCGAGTGGTAGTGATTCAGCAATCAGCACAGCAAGTGAATCCCTTCGCGCTCTGCCCGCTCTACCAATCTGCTGTCTCAGCGACGAGAGCGAGAAAGGGAATCCGAGACAAATGACAGCATCAAGTGCCCCCACATCAATACCCAATTCAAGAGCATTGGTAGCTACAGCGCCAAGAAGCTGGCCGCTAAACAGCTCCTTCTCAATCCTCCTCCTCTCTTCCTGGTTGTATCCACCACGATAGCTGACTACGCGATTGACGAGATCCATACGTCCACTCACTACCAGCTCGTGTCTAACATTCTTCATCAACATCTCGCAGCTCTTTCTGTGCTTGCAGAACACGATTGTGCGTATACCCCGGCTCACGAGATAGCGAAGCAGCTGCGACGCCTCATGCATAGGGTTATGGCGCGGTCCATTTGGCACCATCTCGTCTATCAGACCAGGGCGCCATATCAGGAACTCTTTCTGTCCTGTCGGCGCACCATCTATGTCTACCAGCGTTACGTCGTCTACTCCGAAAAGCGTGCGGAAATGTTGAATGGGGTTGCCGATTGTAGCGGAAGTTGAAATGAATTGCACAGATGTGTTATTGAGCGCTGCGCACAGCCTGCGCAGTCGCCTCATCACGAATGCTATGTGCACACCCTGGACCCCGCTGTAGTAATGCAGCTCGTCTATTACCACATACTTCAAGTTTTGGAAGAAATGCCGCCATGTGTCTTCCCGCGGAAGCATGGTGTGGTGCAGTGTATCGAAGTTGGTAAAGAGCAGACTAGCAGTCTCACGCAGTTCGTCACGTCTTTCATGCGGTGTGTCGCCGTCGAATGTGTCAACCACCACATCTTCCATCCCTTCAATACTGCCCACCAGTTCTCGTAATTTCGCATTCTGGTCTTGTGCTAGAGCTTTCGTAGGAAAAACGAAGAAAGCGGTGGAATCTCTGTCTTTGTCGAGCGACAGTAGAAAAGGGAGGGTATAAATGAGTGATTTACCAGACGCAGTGGATGTCGACACAATGACATTTCTCCCCTCGTTGAGAATCTGGATGGCTTGAGCTTGATGTGCAAATAGAGTCTCCACATGGAGGGAAGACCTCAGACCAAGTCGGATGTTATCGGGGATATCGAAACTCCAATCTGAATAGACTGCCTGTCTAGCGGGGATAGTTTTGAGGAATATGGGCTGCTCTCTAAACCATTCCTGCTGCTTAAACTCATCCAGCACCTGTTCGATCGAGGGACGTTGAATGGGTAATGACTTGTTAGCCAGAGCATTCTTCAATGCAGGATGCATGAATGGTTTCGCAGGCACATGCTGATGAGCAGCTGAAGTGACGAGCTGGATTGGATCGTCTCCTGTCTCTAAAGCCGCTCCGAGAAGCTCATTCACAGCCACTTTGAATCTGTCATTACGCTTTTCGATCAATTTGAGCGTGTCGCCGCGTGTCAATGTTGGGGCCTTGTTCAGCTCGACATCCCGCTGCTGCTTTTGGCGGGAGTGTAATGAACGGACGTCAGTGAACTCGAGCACTAAGACTTGCTTCGATACATCGTTATCATCAACGTCGCTCGAAGTTGATGGCGGTATGAATACGTCATCAACATTCCTATCTCTGCCGTAACCGCTGAAGTATTTGTGCTCAGTATGGATGTTAATTGAGGATTTATTTACGTATGCGAATCGCAGATTGTCTGGTATAATAGCTCTGTATCCCTCTTAGCGTGCGTTTGAGCCCAGCAGTCGTAGCCTACTTTATCTGAGCAATGTCGAATAAATCGAGCTCTCTTTTGCGTTAATAAGCTTCTAGCTACCCATACTGATACAACACATACCGCTTCAACAAGCCCTCTATCGATTTCAGGATTTGGTCAAATGTCGCCGCTAAAGCTGTCTGAGCGGAGCAGAAAGCGAGGACAGTGTTAACTGCCTTTATGATGCAAATCAGCGCGAACACTCTCTCATCAGCATCAATCCCACCTTAAAAGTCTTATCAAGATTGATAAAGTGCTGTGGCCAACCATCCGTGCCGACGTTACCCGGAAGCGTCTTTTCCTTCTTCTTCTTCTTTGGCCTAGGCTTCGAAATTGGCTTGTTTGGTATCGCGTCTGTCGCAGGCACGTAGCTTTCCTTCATTCGTCTAAGTAGTGAAAGCGTCGGCGAAAGAAGTACTGGAATAATAAAACAAAGAAAGCCAAATTTAGTGGACTGTACACATGAATTGAATTTACAATGCTACTACACCTTCTCTATTTCACAAGACAGGCTCAATGGATCTAAATGATGTCACTCCACTAATTCTTATAATCCGTCGAAAATGAAAATTCTTTCCACTTAGTAGCGTTATCAATGAGCTCTTCGCCTTTCTTAATTGTATTTTCGTAGCTACGGGATCCCAATGCGACTCTGGTGGGTACTTCACCATTGCCAATCTGTTTGGCAAGACCAGTGTTTGTCAAGAGCGCGATGATCCTCATACATCCAACTTTAGGATCGCCGAAAAAAATTTCAATCTGGGTCTTCAACATTCTATAAAGAGCTCCGCTAATGGAATCGTAATCGGATATTGGGTTTCTCTGGCGGCTGGACACCTGCTTTCTTTGGTATTTGTGTCAGTAATGACGATGGTGTGAGGTGAAATTAGCATACCTCCTCGAGGATACTTGTACGGAATCCGCTGTTTATTGTTAGAGGATAGATTGTTTCTTCACAGGTGGGCTCACCCTGGCTCTATCAGCATCACGTTAAGTCCGAAATGTTCAGTCTCCATCTTAAGTGCCTCAAAAGATGCTTCGAGAGCATACTTGAAATCACAATAGTAACTCAAGGATAGCAGTCTTTGAATACCGCCAATGGAGGAAATGATGGCGATGAACTTCTATCCGCTCTTACGTCCTTGGAAATGAGGCAAAAAGGCATTTGTTAAGCTAATTGCGCCCCAATAATTGGTATCCATTAGATGCTTCGCTTGTGATATTGACATTTCCTCCATGCATGCGATCATTACATATCCTGCATTGTTGATAAGGCGCGTAACGTGGCCATGGATCTTGATAGCATCGCGCACTACGCTAGCTATTTCCTCCTCGTCACTGTTCAAATCGAGTTCCATAATTGAGACATGCTCAAGGTACTCAAAGTCCTTAATTTTATCAGTATTTGTGGCTGTAGCAATCACCTTCTCTCCCAAGGCATTAAGCTAGAGAACAAGCTCTCTCCTAAAGCCAGACGAGGTTCCGGTGATGAAAAACACGTTTGGTGTGCTCATGATAAGTTTTTCGTGGTGTTTATGGACGTTTCGAAGGCAGACTTAATGATCTGTACCTGATGACGTTTAAGTTAGTCCAAGGTTTGCAAGCGATATACACAAGCGATAGCGATTCATGTATTATGGGATAGAGAAGTTACAATACAAAGCGAGGCAATAATTGAAAACCGGAAACATAAGTTTTATGCTATCATTAATAGTGTTAGTTGTTGAATTTGGTCGAAATTGAGAACTCTTTTCACCTGCTGGAATTGTCAATGAGATTTTGATTGGTTTTGACGATATTATTGTATCTTCCGCATCAGGCAACGTATAACGGTGTATACGCATCGAAGGTATTGAATATTTTGAGACAGAGCTTCCAAAGCGTGAGATGAGCGACGTCTTCACAAGGAAAGGTAAAACAATTGAATGCGCAACTTCAAACGTAAGAAATTTGTCGTTACAACAATGCATTAGTTTTTGAAGTCGGTCGAAAGTGAAAACTCCTTCCACCTGTTTGCGTTATCGATGAGTTCTTGACCCTTCTTCGTTATGTTTTCGCAGCTGTCAGAGCCCAATGCGACTCTGGTAGGTATTTCGCCGTTGCTGATCTGCTTGGCAAGGCCAGTGTTCGTTAAGAGCTCAATTATCCTTTCGCATCCAACTTTAGGGTCCCCGAGTTTAGATGCACCCATGTCTGTCACGCTCTTGGTCATGAACTCGCAGATCGGAGCGTAATCTGAGACTGGGTTTTTAGGTGGTCTTGCGTGGACTCCCTGGGCGTGTTGTCAGCATTGGCGGAAGAAATATGGAAACTTTACTTCTTGAAGGAACTTTGTTCGAAAGTATCTGCAAGTTCATACAATCAACGATGGTGATTCTGTATAAGAGGTTCAACTCACCCCGGTTCAATGAGCAATACTTTGATACCGAGATGCTTGGTTTCAAGCTTGAGTGCTTCAAATGACGCCTCGATAGCATGCTTGGAGGCGCAGTAGTATCCGTAGTATGGCCACGATTGAATACCGGCAATAGAGGAAAAGGTCGTAATGAACTTTTCTCCGCTAGTGCGACCGCGAAAGTGCGGCAGGAATGCGTTCGTCACCTTAATTGTGCCCCAATAGTTCACATTAAACTCATTTTTGGCGTCTGTGAGCGAAACTTCTTCCATACATCCATTCACCGAGTATGCTCCGTTGTTGATGAGATGCGTAACGTGGCCGTGTATCTTGATAGCATCGCGCACTATACCAGCTATTTCTTCTTCGTCGCTGTTCAAATCGAGTTTCATTATTGAGACATGCTCGAGTTGCTCATAGTCTTTTATTCCATCAATCGTTCGATCCGTTGCTATAACCTTCTGTTTCAGCGCATTGAGTTGGAGGACAAGCTCTCGACCGAAGCCAGTTGCTGTTCCCGTGATGAAGAATACGTTTGGTAAGCTCATATTTGATATTTAGTGTGGTACGTGATGATCGTCTGATGCTAAACTGGATAGGCTACATGTGTCTCATAAAGTCACATTGAGGTGGAGGCACAAATGAATTTTAATGATCGAAGTTTATATGCAATTACGTAATGTCTTGATCTTGCTTGTGATTCATTCAAGAAATCTTCGACTGACATGCTGGGTATATTCGCTTGGCTTCAAGCAGCGGAGTCAATTATGTATTAAGGCACGATGTCCCGTCCATCGGCGAACAGTTTTTTTATGCACTTGGTCTCATAATTCGTTCTGCGTTGCTCAAGTTACCAAAAGAGGAAATCAATTGCTACCGATCTCGAATGGGTATCTGAGTATCGCATGTAAAATATCACTGAATGGGATGGGCTTGAGCAGTCTATTTGGCTGTTAAGCTGAGATGCGACCCTAGAATACTTACTGGGATTTGTTCTTCGAAAGTCACAGAGCATCGTCATCGAGACACACACCAGGACAAGCAAACGGAATTCACAAAAACTTCATTGAGCTGTTGTTGCTATCATCAATTCTTATAGTCAGTAGACACTGAAAACTGTTTCCACTTGTTGGCGTTATCAATAAGATCTTGACCTTTCTTTATAATGCCCTCGTAGCTGTCAGATCCCAATGCGACTCTAGTGGGTATTTCACCGTTACTTATCTGCTTTGCAAGGCCGGTGTGCATCAACAGCTCGATGATCCTTTCGCATCCAGCTTTAGGATCGCCGATTTGAGCACCATTCTGCTCTTTTAACTCCTTACCCATAGATCCTCTGATGGGCTCGTAGTCCGCAATTGGGTTCCCAGGTGGCTGTACGTTGCTTCCCTGATGTTTTCATCAGCAAATGACGTAACGAGATGCGATAAAAGGAAACTCACCTCTTTGAGAAAGCTGGTACGGAAGTAGCTGAATATTGTAAATTTTCAGTGGTCATTACTATCTTCGCAGTAGCTCACCCTGGTTCGACCATCAACACCTTGATGCCAAGGTGCTGAGTCTCCATCTTGAGTGCTTCAAACGATGCCTCAATCGCGTACTTGGAAGCAGCGTAGTAGCTGAAATATGGCCATACGTTGATGCCGACTATCGAGGAGACCGTCAATATGAATTTTTCTCCACTCGTGCGTCCGCGGAAGTGAGGAAGGAATGAGTTGGTTACTTTAATTGTACCCCAGTAATTGACGTTGAATTCACGTTGTGCTATAGATAGTGGGACTTCCTCGACGCATCCAGTTACTGAGTAAGCGGCGTTGTTGATGAGATGCGTAACGTGGCCGTGTATCTTGATAGCATCGCGCACTATACCAGCTATTTCTTCTTCGTCGCTGTTCAAATCGAGTTTCATTATTGAGACATGCTCGAGTTGCTCATAGTCTTTTATTCCATCAATCGTTCGATCCGTTGCTATAACCTTCTGTTTCAGCGCATTGAGTTGGAGGACAAGCTCTCGACCGAAGCCAGTTGCTGTTCCCGTAATGAAGAATACGTTTGGTAGGCTCATTATGGTTTGAAGAAAGACATTGATTAAATGAAATGGATGAATGGCGTTCTCACAAGATGACGTAACTTCAATAAAGTTTATAATAGAAACAGCATCAACATATCCCGGCAGCCAACGTATAACGGTTTATACGCATCGAACGTATTGAATATCTTGAGACACAGCTTCCAAAGCGCGAGATGAGCGACGTCTTCACAAGGAAAGGTAAACCAATTGAATGCGCAATTTCAAACGTAAATAATCTGTCGTTACAACAATGCATTAGTTTTTGAAGTCGGTCGAAAGTGAAAACTCCTTCCACTTGTTGGCGTTGTCGATAAGATCTTGGCCCTTCTTGACGATGCCTTCGTAGCTGTCAGAGCCCAATGCGACTCTGGTAGGGATCTCGCCGTTGCTGATCTGCTTGACGAGACCCGTGTTGGTCAAGAGCTCTATGATTCTCTCGCTACCAACGGCAGGATCACCGAGCTGAGCACCATTCTGCTGCTTGAACACGCGTTCCATTGCACCACTAATTGGCGCGTAGTCGGAGATCGGGTTTTGAGGAGGCTGGATGTTGCTACCCTCTTGAAGGAAGCTAGTACGGAAGTAACTACAAGTAGAGGGTTAGTGGGAAAACACCATCATTAACAGTATTCTTACCCTGGTTCGATCAACAACACTTTAATGCCCAAGTGAGCAGTCTCAAGCTTGAGTGCCTCGAATGAAGCCTCGATAGCAAACTTGGAAGCGCAGTAGTAGCTGACGAAAGGCATGGTTGTAATACCGACAAGTGAGGAAATGGTGGCGATGAACTTCTCGCCACTTGTGCGGCCGCGGAAGTGAGGGAGGAATGCATTCGTAAGGGCAATTGTACCCCAGTAGTTAGCGTCAAATTGCTTCTTGGATTGCGCGAGAGGTACTTCCTCTACACATCCAGCTACAGAGTATGCAGCGTTGTTGACGAGGTGGGTTACGTGGCCATGGATCTTAAGGGCGTCACGTACGACGCTGATGATTTCCTCCTCGTTGCTGTTCAAATCGAGCTTCATGATTGAGACATGCTCAAGTTGCTCAAAGTCCTTGATCTTATCGGTATTTCTGGCTGTGGCAATTACCTTCTCTTTTCTAGCATTAAGCTGAAGAACGAGCTCTCTACCGAAGCCAGTTGAAGTTCCAGTAATAAAGAATACGTTTGGCAGGCTCATTATGTGTAAATGATGATTGTTTGAAGCCAGACCGGATAGCACGAATAGGCTTATATTGACGTATGCAGATGATTTCTAAGCAGACAAATAAGAAAATAAAATAAGATGGAGGTATTTGCGTGGTAGTAGCGATAGCGCAATATTAGCCTCACATTTGCACTTGTACTGATCAGCAGATCTTCAAATCTGAAGAGAGAAGACGGAGTGGGTGGGGGTGTCGGGGCAGAGAAGGTAAATGGTTCGAAAAAGGGCGCGTTTGCTGGTATAATCTGAGTGCGAACTGCACTATCAATTACTTTAGTCAAGCACAAGAAAGCACAATACAAGGGAAAACACAAGATCATCGAGGAAATTCGAATTATTAATGCGACGTAACGTTTATATCGTGACAACAGTACAGTGTTTAAATCCTAGCAATTTACATCTTTGGGTCTTTCGTGGCGTTAGGAGGGACAATAGACTACAACACACAACTAACCGTTCATTGAACCACCGCCGGCGCCACCTCTAGAGTCGTAGTCGGCTGGGTTGGTAGAAGCAACACCTTCACGGCCAGCAGCACCACCCTTGTTGGTCTCTTGTTGGCGCTGG
Source organism: Wallemia ichthyophaga EXF-994 (assembly GCF_000400465.1). Lineage (NCBI taxonomy): Eukaryota > Fungi > Basidiomycota > Wallemiomycetes > Wallemiales > Wallemiaceae > Wallemia > Wallemia ichthyophaga. The sequence goes on along the minus strand of NW_008806280.1, from coordinate 426,955 downwards.
ATGTCTTGAGCCTGCTTCTCAACCTCGTTTTGGGCCTTTGGGTCTTTACCGCCGAAAGTTGCTTGTTGTGGACCGCTCATATTTGAATTAAGTGTTTTGTGTGTAAGAGAAGAAGAAGTGGTGTCAAGGTACTCCTCTTAAGCGAGTCTTGGAGCGACCCACCGATGACGTTAGTATCAAATCTGCGTTGGGGTTAGATCTGCCTACGATGACCTTCGATAGTGTTCAACGGGGGCTTTTTTGCTTGAATCGATCCAAATTTATCGCTGCATTCGTACGTATGCTTCTCTTGGTTAGCGTGTGGGTTTTATGATTCTTGGGCTGTTGCAAATCTTCTGTCGCAGTAGGAGGGCTGTTCAATTATTTTTTGTCGATGCCTTTATTCTCAATACCCTTTTTACTTCTGTTAAACATATTCGAATAGATAGCGAATGTCGTCATCTTCTCCCTTCGGCAGCAAATGACAGATGGTGGACTAGCCGCGAACACTGGAGATTCTCTAGCTCGCGAGTGCCCAATCAGCAGCATGGACAATTTATCATAATAGCAGCATTGATTGATAAATACAAGTCATAAATGTTGTACAACACCTCACTAAAGACCCTCCTTGAGCTGGAGCTTGCCATCGTTAGTTCTGCTAGCGACCTTTTTAAGTACACTACCAATAACTTCTCTATTCCTAGGCTGAGCTTTAAATCTCTTTTTGAAATGCTGGATAAGGTCGCTAGTAGTGAGAGACTTTCCTCTAAGGAACGCGATAATTTCATCCTCTTGCAATAGCTGCAGATCTGCCGAGCTGGGTGGTGTGGAAGGGGAGGCTGATGGTGACATACTCTCCCTCTTGACTTTAATCTTCTTACTGTCGTGCCGATCGTCGATATCCGTTCTACTACGTTTGGAGGAAGGTGAAGAAGAGCGTTGTTTGTTGTATGGTGATGTGGCCCTGCGTGCAACTTGTTGGGCTGCAAGTGATGCAGGTGTGTGTTCTTTCTTTATTGATTTTGTCAGCGATGTTGCCTTGTCGTTTTCTTGTGCGTCGAGCTGACGTTTCTCCTGCTCTTCTTGCTCCTTCTTGCGTTGCTCTTCTTCTTCTTGGTCGTCCTGCGTTGTGTGGTTAGTTGGGAATCTCCTCAGTACATTTTATACACCCAACTCACATCACTATTGTCAGAATCGTAAGCCTCTGCGTTAGACTTGTCATGTCGACGCAAAAACCTCTTCATTTCCTTCTCCGTGTGGGATTTCTGGAACGGCTTAATATCTTCTTCAACATCATCGAGATTGCTAGTTTGTTCGACGTGACCAATGTTAGCCTGGTGCATCTCCTTCTTAATCTTATCTTCGAGTTCTTTAAGCTGGTCGTCATCTTGGTTATCTTGAATGACGTGTTCGTCGTCATCTTGGAATTCTTCGTCAAACTCCATTTCATCGAATAGGGCGTCTACGGTCTCATCTTTAACTTCACCTCTATCGACTTGCATGCGTTTTTGAGTGGAGGGTTTTGAGGAGTCTGGGGCGTGATTAAGAATAGATTGTAGACGTTGATGGGAGGTAGATGGATTGTTATTATCAACAGCACCGTCATTAACACTACCACCGTCATTACTAGCTTTATTTCTCATAAACCAAGGATTATCAACACCTTTACTATATATCTGATCAGCCTCATCAATTGATAGCGTGTTATAATTTGGTTGTGGATTGAATTTGTAGATTTTATTAGTCGGCTCAACCTTGAAATCATGATTTTTATTGAAAATGAGCATCACGTAAGACTGATCCTGTGGTTTTCCATCCAACTGACCTTGCCAGATAGAGTCGCCAGATTCCATAATCCAAGGCAATCTCTCCGACTTTCTCAACTCAATGGTGGATTCATCTGCCATGAAAACCTGCTTTGTCTTCTTCTTAAAGTGCTTGGAAGGTTGCTGTATAGGTGGAATATCTTGCTTTGTTATTGGATCGATTAGAATGGGATTATGATTGTCATCCAACTCTATTTTACCAGATTCGTCCCTCTTTGGAACTGGAGTGAGTAAATGATTTGGATCTTTTCTGTTAAGCTTGAGTGGCTGTGGGAGGGTTGACAGATCCACTTGCTTATTGCTATTCAATTTCATAACGTTGTATTTGAATCCATTTGAATTATTCGATATTAGCTTGTAATCTGTATAGGGTTTTGACATTTGTATGGTGGTTTAAGTGCAACCCTATTGTATTTCAACATTCATTTAGTAAATTACTAGTCACTAGATAAATTAATAGTAAACTATGTTCAAAGCAGTTCTAATTGATATTTCTGGTACCCTTATAGTAAACGATAATCAAACTCAACGCTCAGTAGTAGCTGCTCTATCTAGACTGAGTATACCACACAAGCTGCTCTCAAATGCCTCAAAACAGAGCCACAGTGATGCACACTTTGATTTGACAACAAAGCTAGGCTTGGATATCTCTCTATCCGACCTCATAACTCCTTTATCATCCTGTAGCCAGCATATCCGCGATAACAATCTCAACCCACTTCTCCTACTCACTCAATCTGCTTCTAAAGACTTTGAAGGCCTTGTTGACTCTACAAAGCCGTTAGACTCTGTAGTCGTCGGTTTGGCTCCTGATAAGTTCGACTACCACTCATTGAACGTCGCCTTCAGAATTCTCAAAGACATTCCTCAATCACAGCTCATTGCAACACACTCCTCTTTATACTTCCAAGACAAAGATGACCAACTTAGCCTAGGTCCTGGCCCCTTCATACATGCTTTACAGTCTGCATCCGGAAAATCTCCCCTCATCTGCGGGAAACCCAGCTCGTCTTTCTTCATAACCGCTTTAGATCAGCTTGGTATAAATCAGCAAGACTACAAAGATGTTGCTATAGTTGGCGATGACGCTTTGTCTGATCTGGGCACAGATTTACCTCTAGCGAAAATTTTAGTAAAGACAGGCAAATACAGGGAGGGTGACGAAAGAAAAGTGAATAACTTGCACTCTCTACATGATTCTTTTGCTCACTTTGTAAATTCATTAATTTGATTCACCAGATTGGTCGAATTTTCAGGTTGGCTTACGTCAGTGTAATCCACATGAACTTCCTTTTTTATACCATCATGTTCGCCAACGCATTCAAGCAACTCCCACAACAATCGCGCTCTTTCGCAACCACTGCTTTGCGTTTGAAGCACACACTCCCTCCACTCCCATATGCTTACGACGCATTGGAGCCACACATCAGCTCTGACATAGTGAGTCCAGGTCGCTTGCCACAAGGAGTTTTCTAACACATATCAGATGACTACCCACCACTCAAAGCACCACGCTACTTACGTAAACGGACTTAACGCAGCTGAAGAGTCATACGTCAAGGCACAAAACGCAAACGACATCAAGACGTTGATTGCACTCCAACCAGCACTCAAATTCAACGGCGGTGGACATATCAACCACTCACTCTTCTGGAAGAACCTCACTCCAGACAGCGGCAGAACTGCTCCATCAGGTGGCTTAGCTGAGCAGATCAACAAGGACTTCGGCAGCTTCGACGCCCTTAAAGGCAAAGTAAACGCGGCTACCGCTGCTATCCAGGGCTCCGGCTGGGGATGGCTCGGCTACAACAAGGAGGCCAAGCGTCTTGAAGTCGCTACTACCGCTAACCAGGACCCACTCACTCACCTCACCCCAATTGTCGGAATTGATATCTGGGAACATGCCTTCTACCTCCAATACAAGAACGTTAAGCCAGACTACCTCAACGCTATCTGGAATGTGATGGATATGCAAGAAGCTGGCAAGCGTTTCGACGAGGCTGCTTAAATATTTTGATTTGTAATATGAATTATACTTTTTTGCTATGGCTACACACCGGTTTCCCTCTTAAGATCCCCAAATGCAGATTCTATACACTGTTTAACCTCTTTGTAAGACACAACGAGACAACTCTGCTCGTCGCGCGAGATGAGCATCAGACTTTCATCAACGCCAGCATCTAATTTATTGAGACAGACGAGGACATGCGACATGTCGAGGACTGGTTTCCCATGTTCGTCGACCTGGTGAAAGACGTAATCTCGAAAGAGTTTGATGATATACCTGTCGCCAGTCTCTGACCATCGAGAGTCGAGATCGAATCTTAAGAGTGATTAGTTTAGAAAAGAACCTGATACGAGACTCTCAGCTCACTCTGCTCTCTCGTTGATAAAACCGAATTTGCACAACAATCTAACTAATCTGCCATTCTCCACCTCCTTGGCGAGTTCATCTGTGAGGGTATCGCCCGCGCTAACGCTAGCATCGAGCAACTCAGCGACAACAGCGGGTTTAATTTTGAGCACCATTCCCCAAAGTTCCTGGGCAGTTTTGAGTGGTGATCTATTACCCAGCAGCCACAGCACGATTCGCTGCAAATCAGGCCCGTACTGTCTGCTAAAGAACTCCATGGCCTTGGTAGGGTTAGCGGTGACGGTGCTCGAATTGCCCAGAGCGAGAGTGAGGAGGAGGGTACCAACGGCGGAAAGATCCTCCTGCTGGTGAGTATGAACATTTGCGAAATCATCGTACAGCAGGACGTCCATCGCACCAACACAATTCAACCGCAGACGATTCTTACCCGTGACGAGAACGCGTGAGGGGTTGATACAGCGCACAGCTAGTCCTTGTGTATGTATGTGCATGACTGCCTGCACGATCTGTACGAGATACACCCACAGCGTGTGTTCCACGAGTGGTGGCGGGTGCGGGTTGAGTGCGTTGGCCTGGTGTATGCTGCCAAGTGTCTTGGCATTAGCGTAGTAAGCGTGGACGAGAATGAGGGAGGAGTCGTGGAAAGAGCGCGTCGAAAATGCCTCTATGAGAGGAACGACATGGGGATGACGCAATCGACGCCATCTGTCCACTACACTCAAAGGCTCTTGCGATGTGAGGCGAAAGCCTTCGACGCGACGCAGCGCGTAACGAGCACCGTCTCTCTCCGATGTTGCGCGGTAGACGTACGTCGGATAACTCGCCAATCCTACACCTGGCCCGATACCCTCGTCTAGCGGATAGAGGTCGCGGTAGACGTGCAGTCGCTCGGGCAGACGCAGCCCAGGTGGAGGTGCACGTAGCTGTGACTCGTGCGCTTCAGTTATAGCCTTGTGTGTGTCCTGATGGAGGAAGAATTGGGAGAGATTTACATTGTGGATTAGCTTGTATGGCGGTGGAGGGACGTAGAGATGGTACTGGAGTGGGTGGCGTGGGTAGCTGGTAGAATTGTCGTATATCCCGCTCAGCTCGCTGTCCATGCCACTCCATTCCCATTGCGCTCCTGTTGGCGCTGTCGCTTCCTCATCGCCTTGCTCGTCGTACGGCGAACTCGTCTTGGGAATAAATACTGGCGCTGTAGCCGCAAACCCCGACGGACTGGCTGTCTTGGTGGGGGATTGCGTCGTGTGCGTCGTGTGCGTCGCTGCGAGTGCCGCGGCTGAGGGTACAAACGCTGGCGTCGATGCTTTTATGGGGACAGCGGTTTGGGATTTGGGGGTTGTGGGTGTGCTTGGTGACGGCGCAGCGTCTGGCGGGCGTATGGGCACGGCTTTCGACATAGAGATGGCGGTGGAGATGGCAGTCGGCGGTGAAGAAGCAGAGACTAGAGATCCAGGGGAAACGTACAACGGGGAATACGAATATCACATTCATCTCTTTCTACGGACGGTCTCCACGAAAGAGATATAAACTCAGCACAAGTTTTGACATTTGAGCGGTGAGCGGGATGGGAGGGAGCACAAATATATTACGATTAGCACACGCTGTGATTTATATCCAAAGATAATTTTACCCAGCCACACACCAAAAAACGCGCGAATTTGATCTTCTCACAGCGACGACCACGAAACGAAGCATGGACGTAGCATCTTTGTTATCTGCATCTCTCTCGCCAGGTGGGTTGAAAATAGGCTGGGCAACAGACTAATAAATATTATTTAGAGCAACAAGCCCGGGCTACAGCCTCGGAACAGCTCGAACAAGCAGCCAGCCAGGATTACCCTTCGTACATCTACACGCTCTCGAATGAATTGGCCAACGAGTCCCAGCAGCCGTTTATCCGCCAGGCCTCTGGTTTGGCTATTAAGAATTCGCTTGTCGCGCGGGATCAGTCGAGAGCCCTGCATCAGTCGCAGAGGTGGCTCGCACTCGACTCCACCCACCGCGCCCAGATCAAGCAGATTGTACTCGCTGCTCTCTCCACCAAAGCTATCGGTGCTGCCGCTGCCCAAGTCATCAGCGCTGTCGCCGCGATTGAACTGCCTCACGACCAGTGGCCAGAGCTCGTGCCGACGCTGCTCAACAATGTCACTGACGCCTCCGATGAAGCTAAGCGTATGACTACGCTCGTTGCTATTGGTTTTGTCTGCGAGTCGGTTGTGAGTTTTGTCTTTGGAACGTGATGACATGTGCTAACTACGCTTCCACTTCAGCCTGCTGACACTCTCGCTGCTCGCTCAAATGAAATCCTTACAGCTGTTGTCCAGGGCGCTCGCAAAGAGGAACCCTCCACTGACGTTCAAAATGCTGCTATCAACGCCCTCAACAACTCACTCGACTTTGTTAGAGACAACTTCGAGCGCGAGGGCGAGAGGAATTACATTATGCAGGTCGTCTGCGAGGCTACTCAGTCCTCTTCCACAGACGTTCAGATCGGCGCCTTCAAGTGTCTCGTTAAGATTATGAACATTTACTACTCCAAAATGGGCTTCTACATGGAGAGAGCTCTCTTTGGCTTGACAGTCCTCGGAATGCAAAACCCAGAAGAAGGCGTCGCTCTCCAGGCTATCGAATTCTGGTCTACTGTCTGCGATGAGGAGATCGAATTGGCTTTGGAAGCCAACGAGGCTGCCGAATTTGATGAACCTGTCGAAAGAGAATCGAAAAATTTCGCAAAGGGCGCTTTACCGGAAATTATTCCCGTTCTTCTCAAACTCCTCACTCAACAGGATGAAGATGCTACCGACGATGAGTGGAATGTCTCAATGGCTGCCGGTACCTGTGTCAGCCTTCTCGCTCAGACTGTCACCGACGATATTGTTCAGTATATCGTCCCATTCGTCGAATCCAACATTCGTTCGACAGATTGGCAAGGTAGAGAGGCTGCCGTCATGGCCTTTGGTTCTATCTTGGATGGTCCAAGCCCAGCACTTCTCGCTCCACTTGTCTCACAAGCTCTTCCAACCCTTATTGAGATGATCAGAGATCCTTCTATCCATGTCAAGGATACTACTGCATGGACACTTGGTCGTATTTCAGATGTTCTCATCGATTGCATCAAGCTTGATATTCACCTTCACGAATTAGTTTTGGCCTTGGTCGCCGGTTTACAGGACAACCCTCGTATTATTGGTAACTGTTGCTGGTCGTTGATGAACCTTGCCGATCAGTTACAAGGAATTGAAGACGCTGATGGTAACATTCAGTCATCCCCTCTTTCTCCTTACTATGATGGTATTTTATCTACACTCATGCAAGTCAGTGATAGACCTACTAACGATAACAATTCACGTACATCATCTTACGAAGCCATCTCAACACTCATTGCTCAAGCTCCACAAGATTCTTTACAGACTATTAGTCAAGTCACTGTCGCTTTACTTGAGCGTATGGAACAACTTCTCGCAATGCAAAACCAACTCCTCGGTACTGATGATAGAGCTAATTGGAATGAGTTACAATCGAATCTCTGCTCAGCAATCACGGCAGTCATTCGTAGACTCGGCAAGGAGATTAAACCATTGGCTGACAGGATTATGACTATCTTGTTGAGTTTGATTTCATCATCAGGTAAACACTCCACTGTACTTGAAGATGCTTTCCTCGCGATCGGTGCGATTACTACGGCGTTAGAGACCGACTTCTCTCCATACTTGGAGGCATTCATGCCATTCCTCTACCAAGCGCTCAAATCACATGAAGAGTACCAGCTGTGTTCGATTAGTGTTGGTTTGATTGGTGATATCTGCCGTGCCTTAGGCGAAGCGTCTAGTCCATACTGCAACAACTTTATGAATGTTTTATTGGAGAATCTCGCAGCATCACAACTTCACAGATCAGTGAAGCCACCAATCCTTTCCGCGTTTGGTGATATCGGTATGGCGATAGGAGGACAATTTGAGCCATACCTTCCAGTGACACTGCAAGTACTTCAACAAGCTGGAAGTATGATGCCGGATCCAAACAACTATGATCTCATCGATTATGTTGCCACGCTGCGCGAAAGCATTCTTGAGGCATATGTGGGTATAGTGAGTGGATTGAAGATTGCAGATAAGAGTAATCTTCTGCTACCATACTTGCCATCTATTTTCAACTTTGTACAAATCTGCGCTACTGATCAGGAGCATACACAGGCAGCACTCGGCTCAGCTGTCGGATTGCTCGGTGATCTTGCAGACGCATATCCAAGAGGAGAGGCCAAGGAATTATTCCTGCAGCCTTGGGTGGCTGATATGCTTAAGTCGAGCAGAACTAGAGGCGGGACTGAATCTATTAGAAGAACAGCGAAATGGGCAAGAGAGGTGAGTTGAGAGTGGATTTTTATGGTTTGTTCAATTTACTAACTTATGCCTTATAGATGATCAAACGCGCTACAGCTTAAAATTGATCAATCATCACAGTCAGTCTCAATACCAAGCAAAATTTCATAATGATGATGACTTATATTCATTCAATATTATCAACAACTTACAAACAACTGAATCTACTTAAAATAGTTGCGTCTGACGGACGATATTAATTTTCTTTGTTATACCTTTCCATAGATGTCTCTTAAGTCTAGGTGTAGGGTAGGTGTGGGGAGGATGGTATAGACGAGACGTGGCTGTAAGGTGTGGACAATGCTCCTGATACTCATCGTACTCAGTCTTAGATTGACAGAGAATACTGCTTCGATGAGCCTTGATCGCGCACTGTAGGATCAAAGGAACATATAAGCAGTGTACATATGTATGCATGTGTATAATTTATATTACAATTACTGTTTCTGCATCCTCTCAGCTTCTTGTTGTGTATATAGACGCAGACTGAGTGCGTGTAGACCCATTTTCTCAAATTCCTCAGTCAGGAGTCTGTTGACTAGTCTATGTCTTTGTATCTGCAACATTCCATTAAAGCGCTCGCTTATAGCGGTCACTGCGAAGTCTAGCGTGTTTTGTTAGATGTGCTTAGTTGCAATCTGATTCAATCTAACGTACGAGTCTCGCCATTGCCACCGCCTTGAACGACCATAGCGTGGTGGTGAGCGTGGAGGCTGCTATCGTTCCTCACTTCCAGTTTCTGCGGGTGGAGCTCACCGCGCAGCTTATCCTGTATAGCTGTGTGTACTGGTCCTGGCATGGCTGGCTGCGATGGTACTCTGTGTGCTGTGCGCGGAGTGTGTGCTTGCTTGTACAGTCCGAGTGTCCTGAGCATCACTCTTCAACCAATATGGCCATTACGAAATCTGGGAAATCTGCGAAATCGGGTAAATTTGCAAACAAAACTACTCAATTACCGCAGAATCTCGTTGCGGAGATCGACGATAAGTGTCAGTCTGCGTGGTTTTAGTGTTGATAGATTGTCTAACGCTCGGCAGACGGTACGAAGACACCGTCTCGTAAATTAAGAACAAGGAAGGAGACTCGTAAGGAAATAAGGTCGAATAAGAAACAGTCACATAAAGGCGCACCTCCAGTCGTTAAGAAGCAGCTAGATCCCAATGATGCCCGTACCCAGGGAAGAGAGAAGGCTTATCAGCAGCCGATAAAGGAGGCAGACAGCAGTAAGAGCGACAGCAGTAAGAAGGACACAGACAAATCAAAGGCTATTGAGCAACTCGTTGATCCTTCTAAAAAATCAAAGAAAACTAAATCTAACCCCGAAGACGATGAAATCGCTTGGCTCGAATATCAACTGAAGAATAAGAAGTCTGACGATATTAAGGATGATCTAGACGATCTTCTCGATGATGTCAATGGCATTGAGGGTCGTCTGTTCGATGATCAGCAGGAGCATAATGAGCAAGTCGATGATGAGGAGATGATGATCGATGATAATCTGAACCAGGGTGACCCCAGTGAAAGTGAAGCAAGTGAGGAAAGTGAAGAAAGCGAGGAAGATGATGAAGATGCTGGCAGCAGCAAGGATGAAGAAGGTGACACAGCTTTGGATGAAACTATGGATGAAGCTATCAACGATACAAACACACAAACTCAGACGCAAACTCACGAACCCTCCTCCCAACCAGCTAAATACATCCCTCCAGCTGTCAGAGCAGCCCGTGAGCGTAAGCTGCAAGAATCACAAAGCGTCAATGTGCAAAAATCAGAAGAGCTACAAAAGATAAACAAAATTGTCAAGGGATCGTTGAACAGACTTTCAGAAGCAAACATTGAATCTATCCTCCAACAACTCCTCGACCTATACCGCACCAAACCCAGACATGACGTGACAAGTTCTATAGTAGATCTAGTGCTCTCTACAATAGGATCACGTGATAACATGCTCGACAGCTTTGTTATCCTCTACGCCGGTTTTATATCAGCTTTGCATCGACTAGTTGGTGTGGAGTTTATAGCCCATCTCACTCAAACCACTATTACAAAACTCGACGCGAATCCATTGTCCCACTCAACGGAAGGTGGGGCTAGACAAAATCTCAATCTCATCAGCATGCTTTCCGAGCTTTACAATCTCGGCAGTCTCTCCAATGCCCTCATATACGATCTAATACGCGCACTCATATCGACCGACAGATTGAATGAGGCGCAGATCGATGCTGTATTGCGCATAGTTAGGAGTGCCGGTCAGCAGTTGCGCCACGATGATCCTGGATCACTCAAGGAAATTGTCCTTGCTGTGCAGAATAAAGTTGATAGTATAAACAAGGAAGAGCTCGGCTCACGGTTCAAATTCATGCTTGAGTGTCTCAACAACCTGAAAAACAACAAGATAAAAAACCTTCCAGGTGCTCAAGGTGGTAGTGAATCCCGAGATAGAATAAAGCGATACATAAAAAACATCGACAAAAGACCGGGCGTGTCGACCACAGAAGCCCTCACTGTCAGCCTCATAGACCTGCGACAAGCTGACTCGAAAGGAAAATGGTGGCTTGTCGGTAGTGCCTGGAGTGGTAACCCGCTTGTCGATAAAAAGGAGGACTTTGCTAAAAATAAAGGTGGCGATGATGCCCTCGTCAAGCTGGCTAAGAAACAGGGCATGAATACTGATGTGAGACGGAGTATTTTCATTATTCTCATGAGCAGTGAGGATTACATTGATGCTTGTGATAGATTAGGTGGCTTGGGATTATCTGAGGTGCAGCAACGTGAGATTGTCAGAGTCATTGTCCACTGTGCTGGTAATGTGGGTTTTTTTATTATTATTCTGACAATACAACGCTAACCAGAATATAAGGAAAAACGCTACAATCCTTATTACACAATGGTTGCCTCGCATTTGCTCAGTCAGTCGCATTCAACTCGAATCACTTTGCAGTATGTCATGTGGGATTTCCTAAGAGAGCTCGGTGAAGCAGGCGTGGGTGGATCGGAGATATTGAAAAACGGAGCGACTGGTGGAGATGGATCGACCGTGCGCACCAGTCGTATAGACAATCTCGCTAAATCTTTAGCCTGGTGGGTTGCTAAGTCGTCAGTACCACTGTCTATCTTCAAACCAGTCATATTCCCCACGCTCACCCCAAAGGCTAGAGAGTTCTTCAACAAATTCTTTGTCTATCTCTTCCTATCGATACAGTCATCATCACCAACTCTCAACTTGGACAGCAAGAGGGGTGACAAGAGTGTGATCGACGGTATCATGATGAAAGCAGCTCCAATCTCCAACTTGGCGAATGGATTAAAGTGGTTCCTCAGTCATATGGACCTAGGAGACCTTACTAAGAGGGAGTTGGATATCGTTGATTGGTGCGTTATGTCATCAAACGATGCCCTCAAGCTCGGAATGAGCTTGAGTGAGTAGGTCGATGCATAGATATGGCTACTCGAAATTGTTTGTCCAATGAGTATCTAAATAGAAATAATGCATAGAGTTAAATTATTGTACATATTTAATAATCCTAGGATGTGTTGTGACATGCGGTTATGGGTCAGGTAAATTCCTTACGTTTGCTCTTTTGTCGTGTATAGATGCTAGTACGGGTTGTTTTTCGTTGAACAATATCTTGTATGCTGATTTGATGGTTGAATCGCCGACGCCTGCGATGTTACCAATTTCCGAAGCAGACTTTGGATAGCCAAAGAGAGCAGAGGAAAAGTAAATACACGTAGCAGCGACAGTAATAGGGGATCTACCAGCCAAAACACCGTGTTCACGAGCAGCAATAGCGACATCGACAGCACCACTCTGGAGCCACACGGGAAGACTGAGGTGGTTGCAGTATCTCGCCATAAGATCTTCTGGACCACTTTGTACATTGTTGAGAGTTGGAGTGTCAACACCTGGCGTCATAGATGGAGAGTTGCTACCGAAAGCTCTTTCAAGTACTTTGAAGCACTGACCGATGACTTTTTTAGGCACGCGTGTAAGACCCCAGACTTCTTTGAAAGTACGAGGCACGCCAGCCTGTCTGCAAGCTATAAAAATGCAAGCAGCGATGATAGCGTCGGTGGATTTACCACGAAGCAGTCTTTCTTCGTCGACACGTTTATAGAGTTGTTTAGCGATATCAGCGATGGAACGTGGAAGGGATATCTGATCAGCCATTGAGGAAATATCGCGGAACGCGTTCATCAAGCTGCGCTCGCTTCGACCATGAGATGATTTCGCAGCAGCTCTTTGCAGTTCCTTAGAAATACCCGAGTTGCCGTCTCTAGAAGAGATCATCGTCTCAAATTCATCGACGCCGTCGAGAAGTGGATTGCTGGCTGCACCGACACGCGAGGGATCGTCACCCTCGTCGTTGGCGAATGTACGCCACTCAGAGCGCGTATCGACGACCTTATCTCCAAGAACTAAACCACAATCACCGCATACTAGATCACCAGAGCTGAATTCCTCAACGACGTTTGGATTGGGTATCTGGCATTCAGGACAAATCTAAGGGAATTAAAGTTTCAATAATAAATTTACTGCAAAATACACATATTTACCAATTTCACAGATAAATCTGGTCCGTATTTCTGCGCTGGCTGTGATTGCGCCATCACTGAAATTCGATAAGAAGCTCCTTGAATAGGGACGGTGAGGACAGATAGGATGAAAACAGTTTACATCAACTGCGATAACGTTAATCTCAATCCAATTTCCGTAACCCAGGAATGTGCGTTTAGGCCTTCTTTTTCCCGCAGAGAAAGCTAAAGTTTTAATTACATCAGCCAACAATCTCGAGCTGCTCGATGCACTCTATGACACGCTCGACAGCACGGACGTCGCAGATTCAGAGAGGCAGCTCAACATACCCAGCCATCCCCGTCGCGAGCCTTCTCTGTCTGAGCACAGGACCAACTACGAAGTCACGGCGAAGTTGTTTGTCACGGATCCTGACTACAGCAAGTGGAATGAAAAGACGCTGAACGATGCCTTTGAATGCTTGCATCGCACTACCTCGCTCGGATCCGTCGATTCTCTCATTTTCAGCTTCAACGGGCTATGTGATGATACAAGTGATAGCAGCGATAGACTGGATGCTGCTGCACGTATTTGGAAGGTACGTCATGTCATTCTATCGCTCACTACCCCTCATTTCCTCAAATCAGTCACTTACTCCCGAATTCCCGCACACTCAACTCGGTGTTGCCGATTTCGGTCCGATCGAGCTGGACAAGCTCATCGCCAAGATCAAAGACACCGCTAGGCAACCGCAGACTACGCAGATTAGCTTGTCTGACTGCTGCGAGCCACCCAGCGAGCTCGTCAAAACAGCCAAGCAGCACGACGTAGAATTGACAGCCCATCCAGATATCCACGGTGAGTTGGTGTGGGAGCCTTAAATTATCTGCTGACTTGCGCTTAGATATACTCTCGCCCGCAGAGCTTGCTGCTGCTTTCAACAGAAACCAATCACACCAGCTAGATGAAAAGAGCGTGGGGATAGATTGGGTACTCAAGTACACTGTTGTTGCACACGGCAGAGCAGTAGTTGCTGATAAAGGGTGCGTCTGGTATTTCTCCCAAACATGCTTACAAATACTCGCAGATACATAATACGCGCATCCTTATCATAGCTGGATCATTGCAACAGATTGTATTAATAGGTGGGTGGAGTGAGTTTTCCATCCCTCGACTGACGAATTGCAGAAATGGATAACATACTTTGACCAATGTAATCGCCAATTGCCACAATAGATACACTCGCCAACTAGTCGCAGTTGACGGGGTTCCAAGTACACGCACCGTTGGGGTCATCGAGAGCGTCAATAGCGGCCATATCCTCTTGATCCAAGTTGAAATGGACGTTTGAGAGAAGATTTTCCGACAGCCTATCCTCATTCTCAGTCTTGACGAGGGGAACGAAACCATGGGTCAGCGACCATCTTGAGTGACGTTAAAGATGCGCGTGGTGAAAATAATGACCCACTTTATCAACACCTGTGCAGCTGTGACGCCATGTTTCTTAGCCAAACTGTCGATAGTCGGGTCCTGCCAACGCGAGGCACGCGCGAGCGGGGAGAAAGCCTGAACTACGATTCCGTGAGATTTGCAGTAAGCGACGATATCCCTGTTCTGAAGCCAAGGATGAAGTTGAATCTGATTGACGTGGGGCATGACCACGCCTTCATTTTCCTCGCACAGTTTTCTTAGTTCCTCCAAATGCTTAATGCCGTAATTAGACACGCCTATACTTCTGCACAGACCCGTGTTGTACGCTTCGCAGAGCTGTTTCCACGCCTCGATGCGGTTGAGGTAGCCTGGAGTGGCAGAGTGGATCAGCATCAGGTCAAGATACGTTGTCTTGTGATATCGGATGCTCTTGCGCACGTCAGCCAGCGCCGAGGTCGATGTACCTGCTTTGTCCAGCTTCGAAGTAAGGAAGAGGTCTTCGCGACGGTGATTGTGGGGGAGGTTCGCAATAGTCTCGCCTAGCTCTCGCTCATTTCTATACACGCGCGCTCCATCGAAGTGTCTCCAGCCGCGCTCCACAGCCCGCGTCGTCACTCGCTGTGTCGCCTCCCGCGATAGCTGATACAGCCCGAAACCAATAGAAGGCATCGTTCTGCCTGGAGTAGTGAGGTTGGTAAGTGTGTGCTGCGTCTGCTTTGTGTCTACCACCGACCATTTGAGATTTTCTTCAATTCCATTTTATTCGATCGTTTGTTGATAACGTTCGCAGCGACATCGACCGACAAATAAATTATAATGGATCTAGACAGTCCAGTGGTTAAGCGTCTCCAGAATGTTAAGTCTATAATACTCGTCCTTAGTGGTAAAGGCGGGGTGGGTAAATCATCGGTAGCCACCCAGTTGGCGTTATCAGCGACGACTTCAACCAATGCAAAAGTGGGATTGCTAGATGTCGATCTCACGGGACCTTCTCTCCCGCGGATGCTCGGTCTCGATGGTCACTCTGTCCACATGGGTCTCCACGGTCAGGGTTGGGTGCCTGTACATGCCGACCGCGCTGGAAAGCTGTCTGTAATGTCAATAGCTTTCCTCCTCAAGAGCAAGAACGATGCCGTTGTGTGGCGTGGGCCAAAGAAGAGCGCAATGATTCGCCAGTTCCTCGCTGATGTCAAGTGGGATTGCGACACTCTCATCATCGATACTCCTCCAGGCACATCCGATGAACATATAGCCCTCACTGAACATCTCGCTCCTCTCGCCGATAGGATACATGCCGTCATCGTCACAACCCCCCAAGCGGTAGCGTTGAGCGACGTCCAGAAGGAAATTACTTTTGCAAGGACTGTCGGCATACCCATCCTCGGTCTCATAGAGAACATGTCTGGCTACGCTTGTCCCCATTGCGCTGATTGCACTAACGTCTTTTCTACGGGCGGCGGAGAATCACTCGCGAAGAGAGAACATATCCTATTCCTCGGTAAAGTTCCCATAGATCCCCTCCTCGTTAAGCTGCTCGATGATATCAAAATTTTGCAGATGAAGAAGGAGGAGCAGGCCAAGCAGGGCGGCATTACACTCTCTGTGCAGGATCAGGAAGCTATCTCTACAACTCTCATAGAGCGCTACCAAAGTATACCGACATACAAGGTGTTTGAGAGTATAGCTCGGCGAATACTCGAAGCTGTTCACTAGCCCAGAGTCGTTTGGGGGAGTTATCTATTGCTATCTGTTCACTAGACCATACACACTATCTATTACTATCTCTTTTCATAAAAAATTCCGTAATGTTGATGAATAAGTACAAGTCAATAATTGTAATATGTTTGTCGTGCGAGCGAGAAGCTTAAAGTCGTGATCCAGTAAAAAAACGTCAAGTGATGTGAGTAAACGTGAGAAGGCCAGAAGAAAATACATAATTTGTGCTAATCCTGTAGCACAAAGTGAGCGACATCGAAAAGTGAGACTTTTGAGTCCTTCGTATGACACTTTCCGTAAAATATCCTAGAAGGAAAAGATGGCAGCACGTCTCCTACGTGTACCACCAAAAGGATGAGCAACAACGGCGGCTGCGAAAAGGCCGACAGTGAGGCCGATAGCAGCTTGAATGAGGCTGCTACTAGTTCCGAGTCCAAGAGAGCTGAAAAAAAAAGTGTGAGTGAGTGAGTGAGCGATTAAAAGCCAGTTAACCCACTTGTTAGAAGTAGAAGTCGTAGCAACTGACAAAATACCGCCATCAGATAAACCAGTTGGGAGGAGTAACATGATACCGCTGGCAGTCATAGTAAATGCCGGTCTGGAAGTAGTGAATTTGCCCCAAAGATTACCAATCAATCCGACAGTGAAACTGCCGACAGCGCTAGACAGATCAATGCGTGAGATACGCTGTCTGACAAAGTAATTAACAGTGAAGCCACAAATTGCAATTATTACCATCAGAGGTAGCTCCCTGCTCTTGATGCTAGCCTTATTGCGCAAACTGATGAAAATGGCGTAAATAGGTACGCAGAGAATGTACCAATAAGGATCTATGCTTTTCTGGTAAAAGGGGGCATCCGGCGTATGTACAGATGCACAGCGGTAATCGCTACCTGCGCTGTTGTCATCGTTGTCCCACTGGTTTGTCACTAGTCTGAAAAACTGATATCCAATCGACATGCCGACGCCGAGGAAAGACGAAAAGATGATAGCGTAGAACATTCTCACACTGCCTGCTATAATGTTCCGCGCTGACATCTCCAGCGCGCCGCAGAGAATAATATATCCAGGCAAGATCAACACAACCGATCCGGAAGCTACAGCTGAGTAGCATGCTTTGTTAGTCTCTGCTAACGACGCAGCAAGGAAAGAGTTTACAGCTGCCATTGAGATCTCGAATATGTTAGTGAACAGATCGTTCTTTACTGCTATCTGCTGAACAGCTACGAGAAGCATGCCGAGTGGAGCAGCGAGACAAGCGTCGATGAGAGAGCCGTGGAAGGCAAATGGAGTGATGAAAGCTGAGCAGAAACCTGCGATGACTATATTAGACAGTGCGTTGAAATTGTCCTTCTGTGTCATCAACACATCTAACTCTTTAGACGCATCGCTGACCGACATTTCGTCATGCGTTACGCGCCAATAGAGCTGGTGGGTGACGAGCAACTTGCGCAGGTCAAGTGTAGCTGACTGTTTCAAGAATTTGGTTTCCGATGTGTGTGATTCTACATCACCGAAACTGAACAACATAAGTCCAGGCAGATAGACGACTTGGAGGGGTATGTCGAGTACGCGCGCTGTAGCTTGTATTTGCGCCTCGAGACGATGGGATGGAGCACCGAACATCATTAGCGCGCGACTGAGCTTGAGTAGGAATTCTTGTCGATGGAGGACTGTAGCGACATGCATAGTAATGTATAGCTCTTCCTTCTTACGCTTAGCGAGGTTCTTCTTGCGCTCTTTAAGCTCCCGCTCCTCACTCTTCTCCTTCTCCTTCTCTCGCTCCTTGAGTGGCAGGCTGAAGTAGTCGATGGATGAACTCTGGGACATCTTCTCGTCGGGTGTTGTCGCAGGTGACTTCGGGTTCTTGAATCCACTTGCCATATTGTTAAATTGATCTTTGAGCATCGACTTGGGCGTGCTCTTCTTCTGAGCGGTGTGCAGCGGTGGGGACGATGGAGCGAGTGATTCCAAATCAGTCGACGACGAGCGTGAGTGCTTCATATCTAACGACTCAGCCTTTTCAGCCTCCTGATTATCCTTGGTGAACTCCTTGATGTCTAATGTGGGGTCGAGCGAGTATCGCTGCAGTCTATACCCTTTGTGTTTGAGATTCGGCGTAATCGCTGTAGAATGGGGGCTGACGAAGCCAGATAAATTCTGACCTGAGCTGACAAGCGCACCAAAAACACCTGCGGAAGATCTAGCAGTTTTGGGTCTGTATTTCTCAGGACGCAATCTTAATTGATCAGGGATGCGGAAAGCAGAAGGTTTGTATTGTCTGTAAGTTTTATCCTCTTCCTGAGCGGAAGAGAGACCACCATTAGCAACATCAGCGAGATTTGTTTCAGAATGGCTTCTTGGCAATTGAGGTTTTGAAGTAGGAGGTGGTTTTTCAGGGAGTTGATCTGCAGCACCTGAGTTACTCAAGACAGTACCTGCAGAAGAAGAAGAAGACGTAGAGACACTTCTAGCGCGTCGATCCTTCTTTGCTTGCTTTTTAGCCTTCTTTTTAGCCTTATGATGTTCTCTTTGTTCTTGGAGGGTGAGTAGGGTGGAGAGAACACCTCTAGATTTGGATGGCTTGTAGTCTAAGCTGAAAGGGTCATCATGGGAGTGAGAAATGTCGCCAGATTCAGGATCATGTTTGTTTGTGATGAATTTTTTGTCTTTCTTGTTATGACTGCTTTCTGACTTTTTCCCGACTAATTTTCTAGCTTTCTTTGTATAGTAGTCGAAGGAGCCTTTCTTAGAAGACGGGGGTTGTGGAAGACCATCAATTTCACCGAAAGGGATCGGCACTGCGTATTCCTGAGTGGGGGTTGAAGGATTAGAAGACGCTGGAGTTTCTGTGGTTGCCGAAGTGGATTCATGAGGCAGAAATTTAGTTTCGTGCGAGTTGGAAGTATCTGCAGATGAAACACTTGAAGGCCGTGAGTGAGACCTGTTCAACGAGTTTTTGATGAGCTGTATCTGTAAACCTTGCGAATCTGAATCCAAATGGTAATCGTCAAATCTAGGATCTAAACTGTAAGATCCTTGATTGCTATCACCGCCATCGGTTGATTGAGAGAATTGTACTTTCCTCGGGCGTGTAATTTCATCCATCCATTAAAATGATTTTATTTTAAGAAGATGGGAGTTAAAAAGAAAGACGAAAAAGCTGTTGTTATTGTTGAGAAGATGGACGTTGTCAACAAAGGGGCGTGTTATCTGATGGTCTAGACCTAACCTGAGACGTCGATAGCCCAGTGTGAATGTCAAAATCAAATTTTAAAGCATTTATAGTGTAATTGAGTAGCTCTAACCTAGGCTGTACCATTCATCTCTTCAATATCCCTCGCATCTCGTCGATCACACCGAAACCCCTCTTTAATCACAACCGTCATGAGCTCAAGCAATAACTTAGAAAATAAAAAAACAGAAGCACAAACAGCGCATGATAAAAAAATGACGGAATTTATGAATTTATTAGGTGCAAATGAGCCTTTAATACCAGATCAAGTGGTTGACCATTACCTCAATAAGGCGGGATTCGAGTGTAACGATGAGAGATTAAAGAGGTTATTCAGTCTGGCATCGCAGAAGTTTATAAGCGATATCTCTAATGACGCGTATCAGTATGCAAGAATTCGTACAAGTGCAGGACCGGGTGGAAGAGGTAGACCGACGGGGACATCAAAATCAAAGACTGTGTTGACAGCAGATGATCTCACGGCAGCTTTGAGTGATTATGGGATTAATGCGCGTAAACCTGATTATTATATTTGAACTTAAGTTGTATTCTTTTATTTATCACCACCACCATGTCCTCTGAATCCATCGACTCACTTCTAACGCGTCCAGATAAATCAACAAAGAATAAAAGATTATCTGCTAAACCTTACAATACAAGGCAGCGTCCACTAAACCCGAGCGATAGTGGTAAATGGGGAAATGATCTCTATATTAAATCTATTGGTGGTGAACTAGGCGCTAGGATGTTAAATCCGAGTTTGTTTAATAAACAGGCGGGGAATACAACAGACACAACACATACTCCACTGGGTTCTAGAATTTCTGGTTTAGCAACACGCCAGAAGAAGAATGAGAAGAAACAACAGTCAATCAACATTCGTGGCTCTTCTCACCAACCAACTCAAATAATTATCAACAATCTTGCACCGGGAACGTCTCAAGAGGATGTAAAAGTGGCATTATCACCTTATGGTAACATACTTCACACCTCACCAAACCCAGTCAACAGCTCCGATGATAGCTTGGCAATGAATATATTTTTCGAGAGGCTGGTAGATGCTCAAAGTGCTCTTAAAGCTTTCGATGGATTGCACGCAGATGGAAAGGTGCTTGTTGTGAACCTTGTGGAAAAGACGGCGTTGGAGGATGTCCACTCGTTGTTTTCAGATAGAAAAATGTACGCTGATAGTATCGCACCAACACCATCACCACGTAAATCCAAAGATACCAACCCAAAGATTCAATCCAAACAGTCTAAACCTAGGCAGAGGAAGGAGAACCCACCAGCTAAACCTGTTTTATCGATCCTAGAACGGACGCAGATGCAACCAAAGGCGAAAAAGAAGGAAAACACGGGTGTTCAATCGGGTCAATCGGGTCAATCTCTACTAGATAGGATGAGTGTAGGGGGTGGATTGAGCACACAGGGTACACAGAGTAATCAAAGTACACAGAGTGCTCGAAGAAAGGCAGTTCAATCAAAGCAACCAGGTCAAACTGTACATACAAAAACACTGGCTGAAAGATTAGGAATGTGAATAATGCATCAAGTTCTTAAGAATTTAAGTAAACGGCCTGCAGCAGCGATTGGACCATCAGGGCTTTTGAGGTTGGAGTCAGGGAGACCAATAGTTTTAGCTAGAGTGTTGTATTGCGCGTTGGCAAGATGATTACTGCGAATAATGACGAAAACGGTTGCGGTGACGGTGAGAGCTAGGTTGAGCGAAATAAAGTGTAAGAAGCCAATCTTTTCAGTGTGTTTAATTCTACCACACGCGTGCCAAGTAAGAAGGTGGTTATCGGGGTGCTCCATATCATTGACATCTTTACATCGCAGTAGCTGTCTATTACCAAATGGTTGGCATACAGCGTCGTTAATGTTATCTGGTGGACATGGTTCGCAGCTGTAGGAAGTGAGGGGAACGTGCAACTGGATTGGAGTGGATAGCTTACGAGTTACGTTGAGTGCACGACCAGTGGATGGTATCTGTGGTACTTTCTATGGTGTTCTCTGTGGTACTTTCTGTGGTGTTCTCTGTACTACTCCCAGTCGCCCCTATAAAACCAAAAAATAAAAAAATAAAAATTAGATTTAACTGCATTATCTAGGAACACCAGGGGTTGAATGATGAGGTGATAATGATGACCTATAAGACGGACGACCAACGTGGAATTTAAAAATAAAATAAAAAATGGATAAACCAATTGGAATGCGTAATTTGTGAGTGGGCTGTTTAATTAATATCTAGTTTCTCTAACAACACACAGGACTAATACGTGGGTTTGGATTTGTAATTGGACACACTTCTCACAGCCACTCTATCTAGCTGCTTCATTAATTCACTCCTGCAATCTATCTATTCGTTGAATTTATTGAGAGATATCGCTCTATCGGAGGTACCGGCGTCATCGGGTTTTGATCTACTTGACTCCCCCGCACTCCGAGTCTGGCTAGAGGAAGGCTACAACGAGCAACTCAAACTAACTTGCCACTTTCTAAATACACTAAGGGATGCTTGGAAATCCACCAAATCCCCAATAATCCCAATAGAAATGCTCAAAGCAATGGCATCTAAGTACTCCCAATACAACGACTACGGCCAGCAAGACTCCCATGAATTCCTTCGCCAGCTGTTTGATGCTATGCGCATGGAAGAGCTCGACCTGATTTACTCCCTCAACCCCCACCTCAAACAGGTTTTGAACCGCAAGCAGAAGAAATTGCAACCTCACCACTATCAATCACTCACCCCTACCACCTTTGTCGATCGCCTGTGCGAGGGTATGGTTGTGAATGTGATTATATGTGCAAGTTGCAAGCAAATCTATCACGTCTACGAACCTTTTCTGGACATCTCTCTCGCTTTGCAGGATCAGCATGAGAAGGCTCCCAAAAGGAGAGGATTTAGGCAGTCTATACGCGAAAACTTGCTCGGCAGTAACAAAGAGGGCGTTAATGCGCGTAAGGATGAGCTGACTGTGGAAGATGTAGTGTTGAGTGATACGGAGGAGAATGATAATGAGGAGGGGGGTGAAAGTGAGCGAGAGCAAACAAACACACAGTCACAACCACAACCAACCAAATCGAAGCGTTTCTCCTTCAGGAACAGTTTCTCTCTGGGCAGTAGCAGCACACCCAAGAGCAGCATCAGAAGGGCATCTGGACTAGCTCCCTTCCCGCCCCCTTCCCCATCCAGCAGTCCGCAGATGGGCTCGTCGCCCTCTCAACTCGCTCCACCTCCCAGCAGCAGCAGTAGTAGCCTCGGTCGGCGAGTCAGCAAGAGGATTAGCAGAGGTGGTAGTGGGGGTGAAGAAGCCTTTCAGTCTTCTCCTACTGCCGCTAATGCTGGTGCTAGTGAGGAAGATACGACACGCAGGAGCAGGCGCACCATTGAGGATAAAATTTACACCCAGAAACTCTTCGGTGACCTCTCCACTCCCAGCTCTACCCCCACACCGCACAGTCTCAGTATGACCGAATTGGGGAGCGAGATGGCGAGTGGGGGTGCGGGTGCGAATGGGAATGCAAACGCGTCGCCGAGCGACAAAGATAAAAGTAACAATAGCAGTAAAAATAGCGGCTTCAAAGATGGCCCAACGGTGAATGGATCGAATGCGCAGAACGGGGTGCTGGCAGCGCTACGCCAAGCGCCCCCAAAACCCAGTAGTGATACTACCAAAGATGGCAGTGGGAATGCCAATGCTACTGTCAATGGCGAGAGTGAGAGTGAACCCATGTCAAATGGCCCTACAAATGGCACTACCACCTCTACCACCTCACATAGCTCATCCGCCACACCAAAGAGCGGCATTGAAGAGGCCTTTGAGAGATATGCAGGTATCGAAACACTCCAAAATGAGAATGAATTTCATTGCCACGGGTGCTGGAAGATGCAAAATGAGGTGCATGTCGAGATGATTAGACGGTACAAGGATTCGAAAAGTAGGAGTAGGAGTGGGGGAATCGGCAGAAGTGGTAGCAGGAGCAGGAGCAGGAACGGAAGGAATGGCAGCGCTAGCTTATCGGCTTCCCCAGACAAGGGCAGACCGGCTGCTCTCGGAATGGCGCCTCTACACGAAGGCGAGAGGCTGGATGACCAAGAAAAGGAGTATAAGAATGAGAATGAGAGTGAGAGTGACAAAGAGAGAGTTGAAGAAAGCGAGGCGGAAAATGAAGATAACGACGTCGACGCTGACGACGAGGACGAGGAAGAAATCGACGAAAAGGATTGGCGAGCTTTCTACGGTGACACAGTCGCTTATATCCCCCGCCAAAAGCAAGTGGTTGGTACGAAAGCATTGCGTAGATCACTCATCGCCATCGCTCCACCAGTGCTGGTATTGCATTTGAAGCGCTTTGGTAGTGTGGGTGGTTTCGCTCTGAGTAAGATCTTCGATAATATCACTTTTCCTACTCTCCTCGATATCGGCGCCTACATTGCACCAGAAAGGCCAAAACAGACAAGCCAGTCTCAGTCACAATCACAATCACAGTCAAACCTCCCCGACGACATCGATCCTACCACCACAGAAGACTTCAAACGACTCGCTGAACTTGCTTACCCGGTTAACTCGACTAGGTATAGACTGCGCTCGACTGTTAATCACTGTGGTCGCACTATGATTAGTGGTCATTATACTTCATTCGCGAGTAGAGAGAGAAGAGATGTGGATAAGGATGAAAACACAGATGAGGAAGGTAATCGTGATGACCTGCAGTGGTATTGGGCTAGTGATGAGACAATACGGGAGAAAACGGAAGAGGAGTTCTTACAAGAGAGGTGAGTAGTTGCTGAAGGTGATCTAACCGAATTAACACCAGTACAGCTTCAAAAATGATGACCAGAATGTTTATGTTTTAGTTTACGAGAGGATATAAAAGTCAGAAACAATGCAATTACTATAGAACCGACACATTTATTCTATGTAGCGTGATAAGTTGTGATGATTCGAAGTGAGAATGGTTACGTTGGCTAGTGATGTGGTTTTTGCGCTGTCTACACTTGATTTGCGCATCTTGTTGAGCTCAAACTCGAGGGCATTCTTTGCGCGCTGGATTGTGAGTGATTCTGCCTTGTCGACCTTGTCAACCTTGGTTAGTAGGATGATGTATTCTACTGGTTTCTTGTATTGTTCGAGTACACCAAGGAATGAATTGAAGTGAGAGACAGAGTGCTGTATTTGCTTATGATCTATACAGTATAACACTCTATCACAGCCCTGAGTAAGCTGCTGTCTCAAGTAATCAAAACAAACACGCTCGTGTCCAGGGATATCAACCAACACTGTCGTCTCAAGGCTTATAAAGTTAATTGCAGCCGAAGTTCTAACCGAATTCTTGGTTTTTGATAATTTATTCAATCCAATCGACGTTTTACCACTGGCAGTTGGACCAACGAGTAAAACTCTTTGTTTTTTACTTGTAGAGGATATGAAGTAGATTACAGTGGCTGTTTAAATTACTTCAATTAAGTTCCATCTAAACACCGCACACACACCCAGGATCACGGATATCGCTATCGATATTTGTAGGATGATGGATGTTTGCATTCTAGAGACTAAATTATTAAATTATAACCAAAAATCTATAAAAGTCTTCCGTTGATCCGATACCACCATCAACTCCATGTCGTCTGCACAACACGACGACGACAAGACCCAGAAGCTACAACGGCAGCTTACTAGTAAAGGTGGGTTTGGTGATGCTGTTGTTGATGTAATCTTATATCCATCTTTATCCATCTCCAGACGATGATATACGCTCTTACGAGAACAAGCTGTTCATGGCTAATAACGACTACAACGACCTGTCAATCAACTACAAGGACGCCCTTTATCGCGTGGGTTGTTATCTTGAGGCGTTTCCTATCCACTCACCCACCACAGTCCTCTAGAGAATCTGAACGCGCTAACAAACTCGAGAATGACTCCATCAAGCACACAGATGAAATAAAGAAACTCAAATTACAGCTGGCTAACTGTCAAACTACCATGGAATCTTCAGACGCTAAACTCAGAGGCCTCCAGTCTTCAGAGAGCAGCCTTGAGAAACGTCTCAATTCGTCTCATTCTAATCATGACGCTATTAAATTACTAGAGTCTCGCTTGGATAGTGCAAATTCCAATCTCAAAGACGCCACAACAGACAAGGTAGCTACTCTCGCTTATTCTACAACCACCTCACTAATCAACATAACAGACGCGGTTATCTGAGAAGATGATTGAGATTCAAAACCAGCTAATGGCTTCAGAATCTCTTAACAAGAAACTACGCGAGGAGATTGACGACAACGTTATGCAATTATCCTCACATCAAAACACCTCATCTAACAGACGCGATTCGGTATCAATCAAGGAAATTCTCAATTCTCAAATAGAAAGTCTTAATGAGAAACTATCTAAATCTCAACAAGACTTGAATATGGCTCAGAATCAGCTTATGGCCTTAACACGCTCCTCTAAGCGCGAAATTGAGCAGTTGCGAGAAGAAGCTCAGGATGGTCATGAGGCGCAAAAGAATCTTGAATCTCTCCTTGCTCAATCGGATAGCATTCAAGGTGAGTTAGATAAAAAGACAGTCGCTTTGGAGAGCGCACAAAATGAGGTAAGGCAGTTGCAACTCCAACTTATTCAAGAGCAGTCAAGAACTAGCCAAAGTAACGCATCTCATCAACAAAATAAAGACGACGAAATGTCTATATCCGAGTTGGAAGATGCTTTGTCCACCCCAGTGTCTAAATCTGCCCTTAATATGTCTTCAAATTCTAAACTTCTCGCCGAAATTTCTCGTCTGATGGCTATGATTCACAGATTGAGAGCTGATCGCGATGAAAACCTCGGTAGAGCACATTTTTCAGAGACTGAATTAAAGTTCTCACAACAAGTTCATCAAAAGGACTTGGACAAGCATGAAACAGAGCTTTCTAGTTTGGTACACACGCGAAACGAGTTGACTGAGGAACTGAAAAACTCCAGAATCACGTGCCACGAGTACGAAGAACAAATGAAGAAAATCGCCGTCCAACTTGAGCAAACAAGACATGAGTCGAATGAGACCACGAAATCACTCGAGAGATCTCTCAGTCAAGCCAAGGTACAAATAACGGACATGGAGCAGACTGATACGCAAAATCTTATCAAGATTGATGCTGCTACTGCTCAATACAAAGCACTTCAAGATTCATATTCCGGACATCGAGAGAGAATTGTAGAGTTAGAGACTGCTCTGAAAACATCCCAAGAAGAAGCACAGGAATTTAAAGAGGATTTGCAAGATTGGGAAGAGCATCATCTCACATTACAGGAGGGAGCAGTTGGGATTGTTGAGAAATTGCAGGATCGTCTAAATGATTTTCGCGAGAAATTGCAAAGTGCTGAAGTAAACTATGGTATTGCACAAGATCGCGTTCAGTCAATTACAGTTGAGTTTGATAAGGATCGCATGGCATATGAGGCTAGAATAGATGAGATTGATAGTAAATTCAACGCTGCTCTCGAAAGCGAACATGAAAGAGCGAAATTCACAGATAGTAGATTGTCACAGCTGACCGACATGTCCAATACGATCAGAGAAAACTTCAACCAAACCCGCCTGAAACATTCAGAGGAGATAAAGAATTTGCGCAATGAGCATGCTATCGAATTGTCCAAAGTTAAGCAATCTCATCAAGATAGCAGCCAAGATCGCAATCGTCAAGTGGAGGCTGCGATACAAATCCATGAAGATCATCACGATGGTATTATCTCCGACCTCAAAGCCAATGTTAGGAGGCTTGGCAGCGAGAAGAATGAATTTGTTGAGCATTTGGCTGGAAAAGAGCAGGTACTTTTGGAACTCAAAGCTCAACACGCTGCGGATATAGAGAAACTCAACTCAGAGAAGCAGCGCCAACTCGATGAGACGTGCAAGAAATTTGACGAGAAATTGATCCAAATGCAGAAAAAGAACCTCGATGATGAAAGTTTAGGTGAAGTGATGGTCGATGACGCTAAGAACAAAGAGGAGTATCACACCATGGAGATACAGTATGAGGAGCGTATACGAGAGCTTGTCGATCAAGTCCACAAGGCGGATGAGAAAGTACACCATCTTGAAACCAAGCTGAACGAGAGTTTGGAGAATGTGGCACACCTCCAAAACATGTCAGCTGGTGGTGACACGACTCTTGGTAATTCGACTCTCGGCAATTCAACCCTCAGAAACTTGTTTGAGCAGAGTGCAAACCAAACTAGGGAACAAAGCATGAGATCTTCAGTTGGTGGCAATGACACACTCAACAATCTCTTTAGAGAGGGTATAGAGCAACGCAACCAGCAACCGTCGCAAAGCTTCAGTGGAGAAGTGGTTGATATTGGCAGTAGCAGTGAAGATGAGCCGACATCCAACAACACTATCAACAATTCCCTATTCGCTACTGGAATCGGATTGAGCATGGGCCAGGCCGCAGAAGGAAGCATGTCGAATGAGAGCCGAGGCTATTTCGATGAATCTGTAATGGCAGATGAAGTTCTCAATCGGAGTGAAAACCATCGTGATGGCAGTATCGCTGATCATTCAACGGACGCGACTATCGCTCAGCTATTCGCTGAGCGTCAACCAACGCATGACGAGCTACGTGGTCGTATTATGCAGCTAGAGCGCCAGCTACGTGAAGCCATAGCTGAACGTGACGAGAAACTAAATGAAGCTGTGAATGAAAGCGAGAAGCGTATCCGCATACTCTACGAAGAATTCAAAAAAGCTGATCAGGAGAATGAGGAGAAGCAGGAGAAGCAGCTCCACGCACTGCAGGCCGAGTACATTACCCACGAGATGCACGAATCTAAATTGCACGCTATGGCGCAGGTCATTTTCGCCACTAAGAAGGAGCACAGAGTGGCTTCTGAACTTATAACTGATCTGCAAAACAAGGCTGAGGAGATGGCTGAGGAACATGCTGTGCGTGTTGCTGGTCTTGAGCTGCAACTCGCTTCTGTGGCGGACACTCACTCTAATGAAACCGATCGTGTCAGGGAAGTAGAAACTGAGCTGGCTGCTGCAAAGCACACTTACGATGAAAATATCGCTCAACTCCACCAGCAACTCGATTCGATGACAGACACTCGCTCCGAGCGTGTCAAGGAAGTCGAAGCTGAGTTGTCTACTATTACCCACGACCACTCCGAACGCATCGCTGAACTCCAGCAGCAACTCACTATTGCAAAGAACGACCACGCCACACTATCACATGAATTTGACGGCTATAAATCTCAAAAAGACTCTGAAACGGAAAATGAGAAGCGAGTTGCAGCTAACATCGAAACCGAGTTGGAAGTTCTCCGTCAAGATCGTATTAGTGATAATATCAAACTCGAAGAGATTACTACTTTGCTAGAGAAGATTACACGCGAGTACGAACATAAGCAGGAGGAACTTAACCGATTGATCGACACACATGATGGTGAAGTGGAGCATCAAAAGCAATTACTACTTTCTTCTCATGAACAGTCAAGTAAGTTGACGAGATCAGTTGAGGACTTAGAGAAAAAGTTGAGGAGTGTTGAAGAAGGACGCAATGAGGTTGATAGCGAAGCCTACGAAGAACTCAGAGAGGAGCATAAGGTGATTAGTGAGGAGCTCAAGGCGTTGCAAGAGGAGCGTGAACAGTTTACTCAGCAGCTTGATAGCTCGACAAAGTTGATTGAGGAGAGCAGAGGTGAGTTTGTTGTGTCTGGCTTTGCTATTTGCAATTTACTAATCGCAATTTCAGTTGAATACGACACACTCCTCAAAAGTGCGAAAAATGAGAGAAGTATGTTGAATGAACAAATCACAACCCTCAACGTGAAACTCGAGGAAGATAGTCAGCTGAGGACACAGCTTGAACAAGTCATCAAATCGAAAGAAGATGAAATGGAATCAAAGCGTCTTAAACTTGATGAACTCTTAGCAAAGGTTGAGACTGATCAGACGTTACTTCGTGAAGCTGAGGAGACTAGCAGTCGCTACAGCGAGGTGATTGAGCAACTGAAGCAAGTTGAAAAGCAACTCAACGAGAATGTTAATCTTGTCACAGAAAGGGAAGCTGAAATTTTCACCCTTAATGACGCACTGTCCACACAATCAGCTGCTATTGAGGATATTGGCAAATTGGAAGCTGAAATCGGAGCACTAACACAACAGCGTGATGAAGCTATCACTTCCGTGTCAGCTAGTAATGCAAAGGTTGATGAGTACAAGGTTATTATTTCAAGCAAGGAAGAAGAGTTGGTTGTGGCAAGTAATGGTTTAGCTACCTTGGAATCAGAAAAGGAGGAGCTGCTAAATAAGGTCCAAAATGGGGGATCAGGATCAGCGACAGCTGATGCGTGAGTACTATTTCACGACGTTCTAAATATCCTCTGACAGCTCAAACAGTGAAGAACTTGAAGAGGCTCGCGAACGCATACAGCAGCTAGAGTCAGGCTTGGAGTCAGCTCAGCAGATGACGGAAGAAGCTGAAGATAAGTGTCTTGAGCTTGAGAAGACAGTTAAGAGACTCAATAGCCAGGTCGACCGTCTCAAAGCTGCTATCAAGGAGCATCCAAAACCAGGTTCCCAATCTGGCTCTTCGAAGAAAGATGACGATGCCAAGGTTTCAACGTCTTCTGAAATAGTATCTAGAACGAGACATGCAACACAAAGCACTCAGAGCACGTATACTACACAAATGACTCAAAAGAAATCAAGCGAAGCCTCTAAAGGTAGTGCATCGCCACGTGCCAACGCTAAGAAGAGACTTAGAGACGATGATGATGAAGAGCATCAGCCTCGTAAAAACCCAAATCCAAGTCAAGCAGAGGCGTCACCAGCGACCAGAAGTCGCAAAAAGTCCGAGCCAATATCGGGTACACCACAAAAGAGACAACCGAGCCTTTTGAGTAAAAACAAAGCGTTTACTCCTAGGAGACACGCTTCACAGCCTCATTCTCAACCTCAATCTCAAAGCCATCAATCAGGATCAGCGTCTGGTACTACGGATAGTAGAGATCCTAACTCGCGCAGGTCTTCACAACGACAGCAGAACTCTCAAAATACTCAAATCAGCGACTTGAGGGGAAGACTCAATCAATTTAAGAGACAGTGATTTTGTACAGATAATAATGTATTATAAAGCAATAAATTAATATTATTTATGGGATTCTGTGTTTTCTGAGACAGCTCTCGATGGCTCAGCTGAAGCCACATTGGATGGTAAGTTTGAGCTTTCTTGCGCTGACTGATCATCCAAGTCATTCATCTTAATGTTGTCATCGCCATTTGATTCATTCGCTAAGCCCATAACTTGAGCAATATCACTGGCACCTTTACCGTGCGTCCATCCCTGTTCTCTCTTCATAGCTTCATCAGACCTATCCAGTAGCTGATTCATCTCTTCATCACTGATAAGCTTCTCGTCATCAGTAGCTGTCCTAACATTAGTAATATCAAGCTCGTCCAAGGCTTTAGTTAAGCGTTCGTGCGTTGTATTGACCTTCTTTCCACTATTGTCTTGCTTATAATGACCTTGTGAGATGACCATCGACTCAAGTTTGCGTTTCCCTTTGGCAGTCGTCATCATCTTCTGTTCGACAGAATTCTTAGTCACTAATCTGAAAATCAGAACTGGTTTTGTTTGCCCTATCCTGTGTACTCTGTCCATAGCCTGGATGTCTACTTGAGGATTCCAGTCGCTGTCGTAGAAAATGATCGAGTCCGCACCGACAAGGTTAATACCTAGCCCACCAGCTCTTGTTGACAGTAAAAAGACCTTTGGTGCGTCTGGATCATAGTCACTTTGATTGTTAAAGAGATCAATTTGCAACTCGCGCTCCTCTTGTGATGTGCTACCGTCTAATCTACAAATGTTCCAGCCGAGTCCATCGACGAGGTAGTCTGCGGAGAGTGAGAAGCGATGTTCAATTAAAGCTTTTTAACTCACCTTCAAGAATATCTAGCAAAGTGACAAATTGAGAGAATATAAGTGTCTTGTGTCCTCTAGACTTCAACTCCTCCAATAAACGCATACAAAGCATCATTTTACCAGACGCATTGACTAGATCTCTCCCCACAGTCTTCTCATTCTCCTCATTGACATCCCAATGGAAAATATAGGGATGTGCGCATATCTTGCGCGCCTGCATGACAAGATTCTCGAATTTCATATTACCCATCTCCTTCTTCGCAGCGTCGCGAGCTGCTTGTAAAGATTTGCGTTTGCCATTAGCAACTTCCTCACGAAGGCGATGATCTTCAGCTTCTTTTATCAACATTGCTTCGAAATCATCATCCTCCATTTTATCATCCTTGCCATTTTCGACAGTCTTAATCGTATCATCTGCGTTTTTTTCCTTTTTTTTAGCTGACTGGGATTTTATGTCGTCATCATCACTGTCTTCTATAACTATAATCTTGCTTTTGTCATCGTCATTGGTCTTAGCTTGGGATTTAGGTTTAGTGAAATACGCTGAGATTGACTTGTTGTTTCCGTCACTCGCGTTGTTAGTGGGACTTAGGTTTTCTGAATCTGATTTCGAGTCATCAATTTTCATGTCATCATTGTTCGCATGCTTCTTGCGGTATTTGGATGCACGTGGGGCAAGAACTTCGTCGCCCTTTTCTTCTTTTCTCATTCCTTCGCCATCAATATCACCGTGAGTCTTGAGATCAGAAATAGCTGATCTAATTTGACGATTAAGAATGGCGTCGTATACGGACTTTTGTTTCTGGGTGAGTGGTGCATAAAGCACATATTCCTTCTTGGGCGGAAGGCCTTTAGCTACATCTGACTTGAGACGACGCAGGAGAAATGGCTGTAGGATTTCATGCAGCGTAGACATCAACTGTACAGTCTCATTTTGCCTTTCTTCGGAATTGCCATTCTCGTCACTGTTCACTCTATTGAAGTCAAAGAGGGTATTGAATGATTCCAAGTCATCGAACAACTGAGGCAAGCAGAAGTTGAGTAGACTCCATAGTTCCTTGAGGTTGTTTTGAAGCGGTGTACCAGTGATTATCAGTCTGTTTGCACTGACAAAAGTCTTTAGCTCTTTGAGAAGCTTCGTCTCGATATTGCGCAGCCTGTGTCCCTCATCTACGACAATATACCGCCATTCAATTCTCCTGAATGTACGTGCATCGCGAATAGCCATCTCGTAAGTCGTACATATAATCCTAGGCTGTAATGCCCACTTATTCTTCAGTTTAGGGTTAAAGAATCCACGCGTTTTCATTTCTTGACGGATTGCGGCGCGCTTCTTGGCGTCACCGTGATACATAACCGGTTGTAACTTTGGAGTGAACTTGGCGAACTCGTTTATCCAGTTCTTGACAACACTAAGAGGACAGATGATAAGGAAGGGACCTTTGCTGCCATCTTCCATGAGTTTAGCTAAGAAAGTGATAGTCTGGAGTGTTTTACCGAGACCCATCTCATCGGCCAAAATACCAGAGAAGCCGTTAGAGTCAAGGGTAGAAAGCCACTCGACACCGTTTTTCTGGAAGTCACGTAGCTCTGTGCCAGATACTAGAGCAGGTTGACCGGGATAATGGGGAAGATCTTGGTCGTTATCTTCTTCATCTTCCTCTTCCTCTGATGAACTGACGACAACCTTGGAGTGCTTCGGCTTATCGTCATACTCGTCGTCTTCACTGTCTTCCCTTTCTTGTTGATCATAATCAGATTGTGCGTTATCAGACTCGAGGTCGTCTCTATAAAGAATTTCTTCCTTCTTATTGTTTTTATCTTTGCTCTGCTCCTCCTCAGAGTCTGAGAACTCAATTCTCGGTTTGTCTTTAGCTTTGCGTGCTGTGCCACGAGTTTTTTTGTCCAACTCATCTTTCTTTCTCTGTGAACGAAGACTCCTTTTATTGCGTGCCTCGATAGCTTCTCTACGCATTTCAGCCTCTCTTTTGTTCTTCTCCATTTGAGCATTGATACCGGCATTAGGGCGCGATGACTTCCTCTTTTCGGGGGAGGGAACTGAGGGAGCAGCTGGGGGAGCGATGGATTTATCGTCGACTCTAACAGCCCTCGACTGTGGCTTCGGATCTGGCTTTGTATCCGACTCGTTGACTTCTTCTTTCTCTTTGGGTGGTGGCGGCTGAGAGGGATCAGACATCTTTTTCTGGAGAATTTTGGAATACAGGGTTGATTTAGATAGCAGCTTTTTGAGTGATTCCATCATTGGCTATAAGTCACGCGTTAAAATCACATTTCGTTCGCGTATCTTCACATACATCTGGCTCACTAACGACTTGTACTTCGTCGTCGTCATTCTCTCTCTCTTTCCTCTTGAGATTTATATCTGATCTAATCTGCACGTCGTCGTCGTCTTCGTGCTTCAAATTGTGCGGCCTATTTGTCAAATCGTCCATGACTGTTAGGCGTTTAGAGTGAACAGCCAAGATCCCAAATTTTATGAATGAATTTGTCTGTAAATGGTGCTAATATGTAGTATCAGCTAAGCCATCTACTCAGCTATCAACTTCTCGATATCCACGTGGATGCAACAGATGCCGAAATCAAGAAAGCTTATCGTAAGTGGGGTGTAGTCGGTGTGATGTGTGGTGTATGCTCACAGGGACACCAGGCAAGCACGCACTCACCTCGCATCCCGATAAGAATATGGGCGATCCACAAGCAGAAGAGAAGGTGAGAAATGGGACCACATCAGTGATGAGTGAGTACATCTCACACTACTGCTGTAGTTCAAAACACTTTCCGAAGCATACCAAATTCTAAGCAATCCCGATACTCGTAAAAGATACGACAATAATGGTTATAACATCGTAGAAATCAGCGGGAATCAATCATTTACCGACCCAGAAACACTCTTCTCGACTTTCTTTGGTGGTGGCAGGTTTAAAGATTTGGTTGGTGAAATTTCCATCGGTGCAGAGATGCGTGAGGCGTTGCGCGAACATGCTGAGATTGAGGCTAGCAAGAGTTTTACAGTGGAGGATAAGACGCGCGAGAAAACACGCTTGTCGCAGACTAAAATAGCTAAAGCGCAGGTGGTGAGTGTGAAGAAGAGTGAGACATTAAAGTCTTGATGTTAATATTTGCATACAGGCAGCTCTAGAACGTGAAAAACGTGTAAATACACTGCTACATAATCTGATTATGAAAGTGTGTTTGCTACTTTATATAACCGCCTAATCACCACTCATATCACACACGCTCAGCTCTCAATCCACACAGAGGCACTGGAATCGGTTCATGTTGACGCATCTTACCGCGCACTCAGTGAAATAGAAGCTACAACACTTTCAAGCGAGTCATTTGGTTGGGAGATGGTACAGACGTTGGGTGCAGTCTATGTTAATAAGAGCAGAGCATGGCTGTCGTCGCACAACCCTGACTGGAGATCTGGATGGGGGCTGGGTGGCTGGATGCAAAATGCCAAGGGTCAGTATGCGGTGTTTAGTGAGTCGATATCGACACTCAACGCTGCTATTGAGTTGAAGAAGTCGTTCGATGCCCTAGCAAACGCTGAAAAAGATGGCGTTGGTATAGATGAGCGTAGAGTGTTGGAGGATGATGCAGCAGACAAGGTCAAAGTACTTCTTTTGTATATTTCACTTGACTAACAATGTACAGGGTCTCAAAGCACTCTTTAAAGGCACTTCACTGGAAATTCAGTCCGTAGTGCGCGAGGTAAGAGGTTTTTTTTTTTTTTGCGCGCAAATGTGTCTGACGAAGAATAGGTCTGTGATAAGTTACTTGATGATGCCGACACAGTCACGCTACATAGACGGGCCAAAGCCCTGCTTATACTCGGTCAAGCATTTTGCAGCGTAGAGCGACATAGAAATGCTTTGACTGACGAATACGAATACCGCACACCCCAACCTCAGCAAATAGACGGATAGTTTATAGTACATATCATTTTTTACAACATTATCAAAACGTAACGACTGTCCTTTTATCAAAATAAGTAGTATTACTTTGCTAAAGCCCTTTTGATGGTAGGTCTGCCTCTTTCGCGCTCTTCGTCTGCACCGTCACCATTGACTTGCTCGTTTACTGGACTGAGGTTGCTCATAGGAGTTGCAACCATAGGGTTTCTAGCCCGTGAGCGTGATCTTGATCTACTCGATCTGTTGCGCGAAGAGGATCTGGACCGCATTCTGCGTGCCGGTGGATCAAGAGCGCGTGTGGCATATCCGCTAGCCACCCACTCAGTGTCAAGGACGTCTTGAATGAACGGGCGTAAATCAGCAACTGGAGTCAAGCACATTTCTAGTACGCCCATAGCAGCTAATTCGGCAGCTTCGTCTGTCCCCCTTACCCTTGAGCGACTGCGAGAGCGTGTGTTGCTTCGCTCCCTCGATCGTGAAATTGAGTTTAGGCGCTTATAGTTACCACCGAGGATTTTCATCTGTAGACGCGGGACGAAAGCATCGGCGAATGGTAATTTGCCCGAGAGAAGAGCGTACAAAATGCAGCCCAAAGCCCAAACATCAGCTTTTTTGAGTAAATCGAACCACTCAACCGTGGTTAGTTGTTCAGGTGGGGGTTTAATAAGCTCGGGTGAAGCATATGGCAAGCTACCCATATCACCTAACGACTCTGTCTCTTCGAGAGATTGAGAAAGACCAAAATCACTGATAACCCAATTACCCGCGCTGTCGAGAAGTATGTTTTCCAGCTTAAGATCACGATGGACTAAAGAGCATTGCTGGTGGAGATATCTCACACCTAAAGCAAGTTGATTGAAGATATTGTGGGTCTTGCGTAGCGACATACCGGTGCTGTGGTATTTGTTGATATAACTGAGTAAAGTGGTGCTGCAAATAGGGGAAAAAGTGAGAAGAAAATCTGAAAGTTCTGAGAAGTGAAGTAAGGGAAGAATGTTATTATGATTGAGACTGAGCCAGCGGTCAATTTCAGAGCGAATTTGAGAGTTGTTGGATTGGTAGACGATACGGACGGCGACAGCGGTCGCAGAAGGCAAATGTTTGGCATTTCTGACCAGAGCTGATGAGCCTGAAGATAAAACAGAGCCAATGACGAAATCGTCAACGTTGTCGCCTTCGTTGACCCGCGATGGAGGGGAGTTGCTGGTGTAGGAGAAGCCGCTTAAAAACTCCAAGGCGGGGCTGATTGAAGAAGCGGCATCTGAGGATGCGTGTTAGTGATTTAGGCACATAAAAGCCCACGACTCACTGGACATCTAAATTTGTGATGATGGAGCGGGGATGACCAGCTGAACTAGAAATATAGCTTCAACACATGACAATTTGACGGTGAGTGATGCGTGTATGCTGCGGAGGATATCTGGAGAAGACTGATTGCCTAATCGAATTTAATGCCTCCTTGCTCAAACTTGAATTTTATTCACCAAGATTATCAATCTGATAACAACCGCGGTGACAACATTTTATATAACTTTAAGCCTCTAAAGATATTAAAAGTCTCCGCATATCTGAAGCACCTCCACAACGTCCGTGTAATGTCCACAACGTGCTTGTAACAATCCTTGCGGTGATAAGTGGCTATATCCCCGAGATCTGAGCTCAGGACGCTGCCGACTCCGTAGATCCAATTTATATCCGATAATCCTACAATTCCCTGCGTCTTCTCTCTTTGTCATAAACATTCATGGACTCAAATCGGATACAGCCAAACAGCTTGAATGGCTCGTTATTCGACAAATTAGGCAGCGCTAATATTGTCAAGAATCGAAAAGGTGCGTCAATGTCGTTACCATCTCCATCTCGCTCACTCCTTATCAGGTCAAGTACGTTGCCTGCGAGATGCAGCCGTATACGCCACTCATACTGTAAACAGGTACTCTCTAGATCCACTGTCCTCAAATCAGATCATTATCTCGCAGCCAGAGCCAAAGCGCTCGACATTTCTATTCAAGGTGCTCCCAACTTCAGAAGGCCTAAAGGCGCTGAATCTATTGGTGTTTATGGCACGGCTCAACCCACTATCGCTGGCCTGCGCACTCTCCTCACCCTTCTCGGCGCTGCTCCCACTCCCTCCCCTATGGTATCACCAGATGCCACGCTCAACATACCAAACACGGCATTCAAATCTGCTGCCCACTCTTCCAAAGCCAAATCTGTCTTTGTCTCTACACGCGATGAACCGATCGTTTATATCTCAGGCCGTTCTTACGTTCTTCGGCATGCTACCAACCCTAAGCGCGGCATACAGCTCAGTTATAGAGCTGAATCCCTCGAAGGTATTGAAGAGCGTCTCAAGGCTGATGTTCTCAATGAGTCCCGCAAGTATGGCGGTCTCATTATGACGCATGAGGAAGATACAGAAGGCGAGATCGTACCTACTTGGCTCGCGGTAGATGCTTCGAATGTGCTCACTTCAAGAGAACTCTGGCATAGTATCAAACGCGAGGGCTTTAACCTTGATTACCATCGTATTCCAATCTCACCTGAGACTCCTATAGAGGATAATTACCTCGACGCTTACGTTAATGTTATGAAGGATAGCGATCCACGTGAAACTAACATTATCTTCTCATGTGGAATGGGTGTTGTCCGTACGACATATGCTATGACTGCTGCTCTACTCGTCAGACGTAAGCAGTTGCTGCTACTTGGTGAAAAAGATCCGTTCCAGGACTTAGACCTGTCGCAAGAGCTCAACGTGAGCAGATTTAAGCTTGCCCGCTACATGTCATCTAACCTATCACCACAGCCTTCCGAACGCAGAGCATCGTCTGTCCTTCAACAAGCAAGTGCACAGCATCACAACACAATGTCACTCCTCCGCTTAACGCATTTGGTCGAACAAACTTTGCTCTCTGAAGATCAAAGATCGGCGATCGAGCTGTTGATCGAGCACCCCAATCTCCTCGAAGATTTGCGCTCTGCAAGTCTGGGAGACTACCATGTCGTTCTGAACATTATGGCGTGTCTTGAACGCGGTAATTCCTGTAAAGGGATCGTAGACCACGTCGTTGACATGACTGATCACGTCGTCAACCTTCGTGAATCAGTCCTTGAGAATAGACTGAGGTCGTCGCTTACAAGGGTAGACGAAGACACGCGTCAATCGTACTTATTAGAAGCTCTGAAAGCTCTCGAGAGATACGCTTTCGCTGTCTGTTTCGCTGGTTATCTCGACGAATGTCAAGATCTCAACAAAACCTTCATCGAATGGCTGCAGCAAAGGAAGGAAATAGGCAACATGATACAATTTCTTCGTCATAAAGGAGGCAAATTATTCAACTTTGCACCAGTTGCTGACCTATCAGATCTCTCCAAACGCACAGTTTCTAGTACGGCTCTCGCGAAGAATGGCACAGATCCTACGATAGCTGGTGGTAC
This sequence comes from Wallemia ichthyophaga EXF-994, assembly GCF_000400465.1. Classification (NCBI taxonomy): domain Eukaryota; kingdom Fungi; phylum Basidiomycota; class Wallemiomycetes; order Wallemiales; family Wallemiaceae; genus Wallemia; species Wallemia ichthyophaga. The sequence goes on along the minus strand of NW_008806280.1, from coordinate 388,197 downwards.
AGTTCTAGCTGATGAGTATGCAGAGCTGGTTGTTCACCGCCGCAACGGTATATTACTGAGAAGTAGCACGCTGCTCAAGAATGACATTTGGAGGCAGACTGAGGGTCATGTGGCCTTGCCTGGAGCAGTTAACTTCAGACGTGTCTCTGACACTAACATTTATGCACTCGGTCAGCCTGACATCAGTGCGATTGACCACTTGGTGGAGATGATTCAAGAAATGCATCCTAAGATGAAACGCATTACGTGGATAAATCTCCGCGAGGAGCCTCTATCATACGTCAATCAAGAACCTTATTGTCTCCGTAAAGAGGGTTATTCGTTCCGCAATTTGAAGGACTTTGGAGGTATATCTGCATCACGTCTCGAAGTGCTTGAAGATCGACTGAAGAATGATGTCGCGGCGGAAGTTACGAAGCTTGATGGCAAGCTACTACTCCATACGGAGACGAATGATGGGAAGGTAGTTCCAATATGGGAGGATGTCAATAAGGATGATATAGCCTCGTTGAGGGATATCATGACAAGGCGAGCAGAAGAGATAGAGTTCAAACGCATACCAATTACTTCGGAAGCCGTACCTGATTTCATTGATTTGCACGATCTCATGAATGTAGTCATACAGACGGACAGCCAGTCTCCGATTGTGGTGAACTGCCAACTTGGAAGAGGCCGCAGTACGCTTGCAGCAGTCCTCATCATTCTTATACAGAAATGGCTGAAGAAGCGCTCGCCTCTCGATCCACACATTGGGTTGAAGAGACAGCCCACTGTCAACGTAGCCAAGAAGAGCGCGACGCGCAAGTCTTACCAGCCTATAAACAATCTACTGAGAGTAGTAAGACGAGGCTTGGAATTGAAGAATATCGTCGACGATGCAATTGACGAAGCAGGAGATACCTACAATTGTCGCGAAGCTGTGGAAGATGCGCGAGTGAAGGCGGTCGAAGCCAAGGATGAAGCCACCAAGAGGCAATTCATTCAGAAGGGACTCATCGCTCTGCGTAGATACTACTGGCTCATAGTATTCCAATCCTATCTCCAAGAAGCAAAGCCTGACACGCTTGAGAATCTACCATCTTTGAAAGATTATGTTGAGTTTAGACCTGTGTTGAGGACTTTTGAAAATGAGATTAAAGTTGGTGGACTGGAGTCGCTCCAAGCGCTTAAACGTGACGACAATCCACCAGAAGGTAATGCTCTTTCTGACGAAGTAGAGCGAGTGGTTAGGAATAGAAATGGCAGAATTCTTTCGGCACAGACATTGCTCAAGTCAGACTTCTTCAGTCAATTACAGAAAATGAGTCTACCGGAACGCGTAGAAGGCGCGGCCAACTTCCGCCGTGTGCCTCTATCTCTTGCTCAGAACGTAGAGTATTACAAGAGTGCAAATCTTGATCAGGTGGAAATAACGGAGACGGATAGCATAATAGTGGGGGTGGGAATGCCGTCTGGAACAGGTCTACGCAAAGCTCTCGAAGCGATGAATACAGCGAAGGAGGGTAACAATAAGGTTACGTGGACGTGCTTACGTGAAGAGCCAGTAATTTACATAGTTGGACATCCACACGTCCTAAGACTTGCCAATAAGCCACTGACAAATGTCGAGAGCACGGGTGTGAGCACAGAAGTAGTAGAAGCTATGGAGAGTACGCTCAAAAAGGATGTCATCATGGCGGCGAAGGATACAGGCAGAGTGTTATTACATGATGAACAAGAGATCTCGCCTGGGAATTACAAGATCATACCAATTTGGCAGAATGCTGAAGAGAGCGATATCTTGACACCAAGGGAGATGTTCGAAGCTGTACAACTGGAGGGGTATAAGGTAGATTACTCGAGAGTTGCTATCACAGACGAGCAAGCACCACTTCCTAATGCTCTGGCAGAGTTGCAGACAAGATGTGTTAAAGCGGTCGAGAATGGTCACAGTATGGCGTTCAATTGTCAAATGGGTAGGGGCAGGACGACAACTGGTATGATCGTGAGCTGTTTGGTGACAGCTATATACCACAAACCGGGAGATCCGATTAAAGCGGTGGAGGAAGTGCAGGGTGGCAAAGATGAACATGACGGCACCGACCTCGAGAGCGAAGATGACGATTCGACGCACCCACATCTGAACGGTGAGTTGTCGTGCGTTATGCGTTCTAGGAGCACATTTAATGACGTACGTAGGTGAATACAGGGTTATTCTCGAGTTGGTCGGAGTATTGAAGCACGGCAAACGCGCAAAAATGTTAGCCGATAAGGCTATAGATTTAATGGAAGGCGTTCAGAACCTGCGCAAAGCGGTGTATTCATACAAGTTACAAGCCGAAGCACAGGAGGAGGGAACGCCGAAGTTTGAAAGGGTGGGTCCGAGTGAAACGAAAGGGTTTTCTGACAAAAGGATATAGTTATCGACTGTGGCATGTAATTACTTGCACAGATACGGAGCGCTAGTGTCGTACTCCAACTACCTCCTCGAAGCTAGAGAGCACGATAAACACCTCAATTGGATATCATTCCCTGAGTGGCTGAAAAAGCATAAAGACGTGCAAAAAATAATAAAGCGGAATTCACTTGAGTGAAAATGAAATATAATATTAATTTACGATTTCCATATGCATCCTCTTTTTCAGTCACATCGACAAATCTAGACTTGGCTTTAACTAAACCACAAGAGCGCAAACAGGAGAAAATGGCTACGAGTGAAGGCGAGGACGTCAAGGCGATGAAGGCGAGTCTTCGCACGTGGTGGAAGGGCTTTGCGAAGAGGAAGAATGAGTGTGAGTGTAGCTGCTATCCATCGGAGTATCTCTAATCGCAGTCGCATAGCTTTGGTGCCAATATTTGGGATAGCCTTAAGGGATAGCCTGAGGAATGCACATGTTCAAATATCTACTACGGCGCTCGAAAGCGATGAACACTTTGTCTGCGGATTCGTGCCCGTTGTTGTGGCTAAATGCGGTCTCCATCTCAAGGAGACGGCGACAGAGACGGAGGGAACATTCCGAATATCAGGCAGCTCTAAGCGTATGAAGGAATTGCAAGCTATCTTTGAATCGCCGCCCAAAGTGAGTTTAGGGGTTAATTTCTGGAGTCACAAACTGACGCACACACAAAGTTTGGTAAAAATCTCGACTGGAAAAAATACGCATTCAATAGCCACGATGTGGCTTCCGTTCTTAGGAGGTATCTGACACTTATGCCAGAACCAGTAATACCGCATGAATTCTACGATAACTTCAGATCTATCCTTAAATCTAAACCTGAGCACCGTGAAGCTATTTCTAAATTCCAAAACGTTATAGTCCAGCTCCCTGGTGCTAACCAGTGCTTGTTGCTTTACGTGCTCGACTTGTTAGCCGTTTTCGACAGGAAATCTCGACATAACAAAATGAACGCATTCAATTTGGCAGTAATCTTCCAGCCAGGTATCTTATCACATCCTTCACACGCTCAACAACCCGATGAACTTAAGCAATCCCAGGAGACGCTCGAATTCTTGATAAAGCATCAGGATCACTTTCTATTCGCTCTCACATCTAAGAAGAGTGAGGGAAAGGAGGGAGAGACATCGACAGCCGCACAAGAACAACCAACAAAGGTTTTGGGATCACCGATCTCGCAAAAAGGAGAAATAATGATTACGCCAACGGATTCTGATGAAGAGGATCGTAATGGTGGATGGGAGCTCAAGAAGTCAAACTCTGGGCTTTCACGGTCTAAGACTAGCTATGCCAAGTCCAAAAATCAGAATAAAAGAGTCGTTGTCGATCTCAGTGGAAGTGATAGCAATAGCAATATTAATGATAATGGCAAAAGCAATAGCAGGCTTAGGAATAACAGCGCTGGTGACAGCATTGCTGTGAATAAAGGAGCAAATATTTCAAGAAGGGCTACGACACCTTCGAGGAGGTTTGGCAAGACTACTAACTTGATAGCAGGTATATAATATATACCGAGATTTACTTTACACTGTACTATTATAATTCTATGTTTAATATTCACTGATTTGGTTTGATGGTCGGTTTAACCGCTGGTTTAGTCACTGATTTCGATAACATCTGCGGCTGTGTTTGCCGTGGTAGACGCACTAGCTACGTTAGTCGTTCTCTCGGACACTCTGCCTAACCTTGCATCTAAAATGTCGTTGATTATCTTATCTCTGTACTTATCAAAGTCATCGATCTTGCCATTCTTTTGTTGAGTGTTGAAAGGGGTAAGGAGAAGAGTTCCTTGTAACAGCTCGACGTTCTTCAAGAGTAATTTGCTCCCAATTGGCGTTGACAGTGATAGCCAAGGTATTTCAGCGTATTCAAACGCGTCTACGGATATTCTGCCATCCGATAACTTCAATTTCAGAGCTGACTTCTGATCTCTATTGAGTTTCAAGTTGTACGCTGATATTCCAATATCTGTAATTGAAATTACTTGCAGCAGAATTCCTTTGCTTGGTGAAGGGAACAACAGCTCCTGCTGTTGTATATCCCTCGGAAGACCACCTGTCGTACTATCTGACAAATCTGAGTTTATAAACTGTATCTGAGTTTGTTTAAGTATCTCCTGGTTATTGCTGATATTGAGAGTGTTGCGCAGATACTCTATGCAGCTTTCTAGCCATTCCTGGGCGTTTTTGTTGGAGTGTATGTCTATTCGCAACCTTACCCACATCATCTATACAATTATTTTTGTACAATTGCTTTATCTCCATTCTGGCGTCATCAAAGTTCAGATTCAACGGTTTCAATCAAATTCATCATGACGCACTTCAAACAACATTGGCAAATACTTTATAGCTTCAGCCGCAGTAGTCCTTATAAACATCCCCTGTAAACTAGCCATACTGACGCTATATCCTGCATCCATCCCTTCTTGCAACTTGTCAATAAACGCATGCAACTCCTCTGTACTAGCATCTGGATAGAATCTACCAAACAATTCACCCGCTTGGTCTGTGCTTGCATCACCTAGTAACTCTATCATGTCCACTCTTCCTGGTCTCACTAAGGCTTTGTCGAGTTTGGTGAAATGATTTGTCGTCATAAATATAACACGCTCTTCTCCGCTCGCCACACCATCCAGCGCATTCAGCAGACCTGAAAATGTAACAGCAGATTGGTATCCATCCGCGCCTGTCTGTACACGCTTGTTGAACGCTGCATCTATATCCTCGAGCAGGATGATGGATCTCTCTGGGGCGTTGACTAGGAGATGATTGAGTCTATCATCCGTCAAGCCCTTCTCAGAGAGATTGAGCAAACAGATGTTGTATTTAAAGTGACCAGCCAAGGCGTATATAAATGACGACTTGCCAGATCCAGGGGGACCATGGAGGAGATAACCTCTCCTATATGGGATACCTCTTTCTGCATACCACTGACCTCTATTCTGAAACTTATCGAGATCATCTGCCACGCGCTGCTTCACATCTCGATCGAGCACTACACTACTCAATTCTCTCCTCCTTCTGGGTTTCCCGAACGGTTTCCAATCAACCATCCAGGAAGTGTATACAACCGTCTTGCCTTGAGTTCCCATTTCCGCCAATTTGCGACTCTCGTGGAGGAGATCTGCGAAAAGACCGCTATCTCTTCGCAGTGTGGTTAAAGTAACTGTCTCCCATGGTGTACCTTGAGTTAGATCCATCATTTTTCCATCGCGTTCACGCTTAACTTGCATCCAAGCGCCTTTATATCTAAACCAATGCGTGCCGGGACCAGGGACAAGACTGAAGGTGACGTTGTTAGAATCTTGCTGCTTCTTCTCAGCTGTCTCTACGCTGAGTTGGTGAGAGTAGAGTTTTATTTGGGGTTGTCCAGGTTTCAGCGTCGTGGCTTCGCGCTTGCCATTGGCAGAGAGCCACTCCAAGAACCAGAGGTAAGAGGGGTCTTTAGAGGGTATTTCGAGGCTTATGAGTAGTCGACGCTGCGCAGCTCCTGCGCCAAATGTAATACCGCGCCTAAGTCCAGCAAGTGCTGCACCTACGCCCTGAGGGTAGCGTTGGGTTGGATTTCAAGTGAGGGGCTATTCACCCACCATCAAACCGAATCCAGCAGAGAAGTATGGACTGCGTGTGCGTATCAGTAGCTGTAGCGATATGTAAACACACACACTTGGATTCCATTGAGTTTTTGAGGAAATCAGGCATGAAATCTGTAAGCTCCTTGGGAAGAGGTGCTTTACCATTGTCCGTACCCGCAATGCCGCTCATTCGCTCTTGATAACTGACGATGATCGATGGCGCTCGGTAAGAAGAACAAGAAGAAGACGCCAATCACGGGAGTGAAATCACAATCGCTTTCCTCTAAGAAGACAAAATCAATTATAAATTCATTTCACCTCCTCCTTAAAAAGAAGAAGACAATTAAAGATCCGAACCAGTTGAGTGAAATTGATAACGAGATTGAGAAGCTGGGAGGAATGGCTGCTTATCAACACGCTTCTACTATCGGACAGTCTAGCAGTCGCGGTGGTGATTCCTCGCACGTCTTTATCGCCTGGCTGACTGAATTGGGTGTAAAGCGGGAGTATTTGGGGAGTGAAGGACGTGATAAAATGGCGTAGGTGGTAGTTGAACTGATGGTGGCCGAAATTTCTCATTTGCTTTCGTAGGCTGCTAGAAATCGGTGCACTAGTCCACAACAATTACGAAAGCGAGCGGAAATGGATAGACACAGAGCTTATCGATTTAAAGTCCAATCACCCTATCATACGTGAACAAGACTTTTTACAGCGACCACTGCCTCGCAACGAGGACGATAGGAAGGATGCTGTATCATCATCGCTAGTACTCAACTTTGTACCGACACCGGTAGAAAGAGGTGGGTATTGCATTCGATGATATGCTCCCCAGTAACGCATATCACAGGACAATTCTTGATCAGGCTCAACACGTTCCTCAAACCCAACGGATATCTCTTTATGGTCTTACCGGCGCCGTGCATCACCAATTCGCGATATCTGACTAGAGATAGGTTTTTAGAGATGCTCAACACCGTTGGATTTACTCTATTGAAGGAGAAAATTGGCGATACCAAGAAAGGCTCAAGAATTGCGTACTGGATGCTGAAAAAAACAGCGGAGCCTCAGAGAGGACGAGCAGAGCTATCCAAAAAGAGCGTGTTATTAGAAGGGGCCAATCTCAACAATTTTTGTATCTTGATTTGAACTGCGTTTTGTTATCTGTCTTGCTCACTCACACCGAAAATGACGGCACTGGCTGGAGATCCTGGAGATCATATAAGGCCTGGACAAGATGCCAACAACTTTTACTGGTGGGTTTTGTTCATTGTGAATACATACGCTGACCAACTGCGTAAGGCTCACCGAGGAAGAGCCACACCGCTCGCGCTGCCGAGCAATTATGAAGCAGCATCCCGAGGTGGGCTGTTATGGATTTTGCTGAAAGCCTTCTGACATGCTCTCCAGGTCAAGAAGCTGTTTGGGCCTGATCCTCGCACTGCACTCGTTGTACTCGCTGTGGTGGCAATCCAGCTACTCACAGCGACGCATATTACAGACCTTGACTGGCACCCTCTTAGTTGGAAATTTCTCCTCACTGCGTACGTGGTTGGTGGTGTATGCAATCAGAATCTCTTTCTAGCTATACATGAGATCACCCACAACCTCGTCTTCAAATCGCGCACTGCCAATAAAGCTCTGGCTATGATAGCTAACCTACCCGTCGGCATCCCCTTTGCTGGCACTTTCAAGGTGTACCACCACGAACACCACCGGTACCTTGGTGAAGACGGCATAGACACTGATTTACCGACAAACTTTGAGCTCCTGTTCTTGAAGAATGTTCTTGGAAAGCTTTTCTTTGCGTGGGTATGAGGCGCGGTCAGACATTCATAACTCTAACACACTGCAGCACATTCCAGATACTCTTCTACGCAATCAGACCAGGTCTCGTGAATCCAAAACCACCCAGTGGTTTCGTCCTACTCAACGCAGGCGTGCAAGTAGGATTTAATGCTCTCATGTACCAGCATTACGGGGTAGGCATTTTCGCCTACTCGGTCCTTAGCACCTTCTTCGCAGGCTCTCTCCATCCCTGCGCTGCACACTTCATAGCCGAGCACTACATGTTTGATGGCAGCGGACAGGAGACCTACTCGTACTACGGCTTGCTCAACTGGTTGTGCTATAATGTCGGATACCACAACGAACACCACGATTTCCCTGCTGTGTCGTGGCTCAATCTTCCCAAAGTCAGACATATCGCACCTGAATTTTACAACCATCTCCAGTGGCATACGAGTTGGCCGATGGTTACTTTCAGATTTATCTTCGAGAAGGATGTCGGACTTTTTTCGAGAGCTAAGCGCGACTCTCATCTAAGTGAGAAGGAGCAAAGGAAACAGCAGAAAGCCAAGAAAGAGGCTGTTCTACCTGGTGAAGGATGCAGTCTCGATGGCGCTGATTAGATGATTAGCTGACTAGCTGTGCTGGCGAGTGCGATTTGTATACCGTGCAAAAGGAATGTATGTAATATATCTATAATGCTACACCTCCCGATGCTCATTTTGTTCATCGTAGAACATCTGCGCGAACTCCTTTGCATCGTCGGGTATATCCTCCTCTAGACCGTCGGATTTATGTATGCTATCGTATAATGTCTTGAATCGTGTTCTGACAATGGCGTTAAGTTTGGTTTTGGTGTCTTGTATCTGAATTGCTGTGTTAGATACTAAGCGAAACTCAAGATACCTCTCACATCCGACAATTCTAGCTTGTTCACCACATAATACCCACTGCCCGCAGCCACGATTCCGACAGCTGAGGTAGCAATAAGGAGTGCTTTAGCTGCATCACCGTAAGTAAAGTGTCCATCTTCACTGAATTGTGTGTTATTCTCTCCAATTTGTGCAACATGTGCATCACTCTCAATTGCATTCTCACTTCTACTAATTTCCTTCGATCGCACCTCAGACGGCAGAGGCAGAGGTCTTTTCTCTATGTGATAATTGCTCCTGAAGTCTACAACTGCCTGTGTCGCTCTTTTACGCGCCCGGTTCGATCTCCATATCGTCCCAGCCATACTGGCGGAAACTGCAGCGAATGCCAGTATCGATATACCTGCTACAGTTGACGGCGATATCCCAGATGAGGCACGGTTTTTATTGCTCGACCGACTGCTGCTTTTTGAGTCACTTTCCATCTCCCTCGATGATTGCATCTCTTCAAGAGGTCTTTTCTGGTTTGGCTTAAGGCCTTAAAAAGTAAAGATGAGTATATAGTGCAAGTGAGCTCAAATAAACAGTGAAAAAGAGGGCAAAAATATTTGGGAAAAAGAACGTGTGGATGCCCGGAATCGAACCGGGATCTTACCGGGTTTGCTTGAAACCACAACGGAACGTGCTAACCATTATACCACATCCACGCTGAAATGGCTAAATAATTTAAATACTTATACTGTCAAATATTTGCCCCGTAGGATGTTCAAGCAAATTTTCAACTACGATCTGACTGATTGATTCACCTAAACACCGTGCGTGTTGCATAGAGTACACCATCTCGCATAGAATCTTCATCTGCAGAAAACATATAATGGCCAGAATCACATTAAAAAGAAAGATTACCAAGAGCAATATTCGGTTCGAATTAGGTCCAATACTCAGAAACGCACACTCTCTACAAGCCCTTTACGAGTTCTTCAAACCGCAATTGAATACGTACCGAAGATAATACGGTGGTTCAGCGTAATTGAGAACCACCAACAATTTACAAATTACGACGCTTCAAGTAAATTCATCACCCTCTTTGACTCCTCATGCTTTGAGAAGTATTGATGGACGCAGTTTTAAACATGTATCGTCTTAAAAATATAATCAGATTTCATCTTCTTCTTCTATTAGTTATTATATTTGCAAATAAAGCGAGTGAGGGGGACGATGAATTACTTTCATTGAGTTGCGCTATGGTCGTTGGGTGGTTTCCTACATTTGTTTATGGCCTGTTCTTAGTTAGTTGTATCACATTTATCAAGATGCGAGGAGTCAGACATGTAGTCTCAGTTTAAGTAATAAATTAAACCAATTTTATATGCGTTTTACTACCATCGTCATACAAAATATGGTACTGCTGTGTGTAAAGAACCCTAAACACCAGCGTAATTCATTCCAAAAATATAATGGATTTTATTGATTTGAATGTACATCAAAGGACTAATACCATAAGACTCGTGTCCAAGATTATTTAATCCTCCAATTTGGAGTAATTACGTACATGGTTTGGATGTTAGCTTTCAGAAACACTTCTACAATTTATTTGGTCAAACTTTCTTTATCTGGATATTACCTTTCGGTCCCTTTTTTTAAAGAGCATAGATCGAAATAACACTTTCGTGAACGAATTCAAAGGCATCAGACACTGACTTTCACTGAAGCTTTATCATTCACTTGCTTTAATCTCGCTCTAATCTCGCTTATGAATCTTTAATTTAAAAGTCAATATGTCCTTGGTGTTTCATTTACAGTTAGCCATGTGTTTTAGATAGATAAGACATACATAGTTGTCGAATCAAACTAACTCATTGTATCGTTAATATAGCAAATTCCACACTTCTTCCCTATCAATGTGTAGAAGGAATTTAATCAGCCACGCTTGGCGTATCTTGATTCGTTGGGCTGTTCCCAGGAGGGCTGAGGTTATAAAAAAAACTTGTACCTATGAAAAAATTACCTATTTGTTTCTGTCTGGGCGCTTTAGTCTATTTAAGCGGTGCTCAGCTTTCTACTCAGACCATCATAAATCTGTGAGTCGAACTTCTGACTTGTGATTGGGATAGACAAAAACTGACTAAAGCCAGATGTGAGTTGCGAACTTCAGACTTGACAACACTAATATCGCTCCAAGTATGTTATCTAACAAACTCAAGCTCATCGCTTTCGTCGCATTGATTTCCAACGTCACATCAATGTCCATCAACACGCCCAAGAATGTTGAACGCTGCAAGAACGTTACTCTTGAATTTGAAGGTGGAAAAGCGCCAGTGAGTTGGGAAAGTGTCAAGAGTTTCCAAACTTACACCCACACCAGTATTCTATCGAAGTCACCAATGGAACTGAAGCTGATTTCCCAGAGATTGTAGTGGAGATCAAAGACATTGAAGAAAGCCCATACAACTACACCGTCAACGGCACTCAAGAGAAAATTGGATTTATTCTCCACTCTGATGACGAGAAGACGGCGTACACAGGTGTGTAATGGTAATGATCGGGGTACGCTGACTGATTATATTGCAACAGGCAACGTCAAGATCGCAGAGAATAACAGTGTCGATGATGATGGCGAGTGTTAGCTGATGATGCTCTTTATTTGTAGCTTGTTTCGAATAATGAATACATCAGAGCTTTTACTATATGGGATGTATTAGTTGTGTGATTTTTCTCTATGCGCTACTTTTTTCTGCTTGTCGGTGAAATAATAATATCATTCTGTGTGAAGTGCCAGTGATCTACTAATCGGAGGGACGGTTCTTTAACATATTTAAATGGGCATTTGTACTATTCAGATCTCTGCGATTCGGACGCAGCCTTCATCGCCCCACCACCTCCAGTATCTGAATATTGAAAATTCACTGATCACAAGCCAAACACCTGATTTCGGAGTTAGGCTGACCGCCACTTTTGTTTGAATGAATTGAATTCAATAAGGGTGAAATGATCTGAAACGACATTACTTTTTCCTTGGAGCCAGCATTCAGTCATATGGGCACTAAGTGTCTGTAAATATAATTCACGGTTATAAAGCCGAATAACTGAGATTTTTGGGTGCTTATGGTATTAATAAATCAAAATAATTTGTTTCTATCATTTAGCGCGTTAAATTCTCTATATATATCCTATAACGTGCTGTAGAGCGATGTTGGACTGCAACTTTCGAACAGCTTTCAGGGCACAATTGGAGGCTCAGGGATATAATTCGAGTTAGATTTTTTGTGTAGCTCAATCAGGGCTATTTCTAAAGCTTTGTTATTTGGATATCATCGAAACTCGTAAATCAGCTACTTGAATTGAGATAGGTGGTAGTCGAGGAATCCAACTATGTTAATATCCAGAGTAGGGTTGAGATGAGAATAAATTTAAAAACGGGAGATTCCATGAGAATTATAGTATTGCTACATTGTTCAAATTGTCAGTGTATGACATCCTTGCATTCGTCTTTTCACTTATTTGGTTATTTGCAGGGTGCCTTGAGCAAATTTAGTTGAATAGATTTATCCTTGAATTTTGAACGCTTTGGTTAGTAGTTAAAAGAATATTCAAAACTTCCTGTCATCCTATGAACACATCCTGAAGTTATCAGAGATGCAGAGATGAGTCCAGATTGAGCATTTTCGGGGCGTGGTGAGCGAGTTGAACTTAGTATATATCCAAGCAATAATTAATGTAATAAACAAGTGTATTGATATCCTTTACTAATCCATTATAAAGTAATCCTGTGAGTGGGCGGAGGCAACTACTAAGATCTAGACTGACCAAATGAATCTATGAAACCAAAAGCACGAGAAGCACAAGAAGCAAAACAAGCCGGGCTAATAGAAAATATGACTAGGATATCGATATGCGTGGTTCTACTGTGCTACTGTGCTCATTCAACAATCCCATTTAAGCATGTATATGATTTCCAGAGTTGATCTGACCCTTCCTTTTTGATACATTAATCCTTCTTGCTGGGTGTTTGATGTATTCAGCTGGCCTGCTTTCACCCAAAAGCCAATACTGTGGGCGCTACGCGTTGAAAAATGCAGTACGCGTCTAGAAGAATGGAAAACTGAGATATTTGGGTGATGCGATTTCTGTAGTCGATAATGTATGGGCAGATTGATGGAGTCCGTTGCCACCTCCAAAACGCTCAATTGCGTGCCCAGAGTGAAATCGAGTTGCAACTGCTGAGCAACATGATAAATACTCAAAGGCTGTAGTTATACCCAACATATAATGGAAAAAAGAAGGAGTAACACTGATAGTGGTATCTGTCACCCCTACCACCACCACCATCATGTCCGATATACAGAAATATGTGGAGAGCGTGTTAATAGAGAATGGACTAGGCGATGAGGATTTGAATTTAATTTCTGAATATATTGGTGGGTTGGATATGGATTGATTTAATTGGCTGGTCTGACAAAGTTGAAAGTTGTTATGATTACCAACCAGAAGAGCCAAAATCAAGTTACTTCAGAAATGTGTGATTTGATCGGTGATCGTTATACTGCAAAGATAACGCATCAGATATTTGATCACTTTGGTGGTGCTCAAGGTGTGGAAGAAGGAGCAGATACAGGAGACGCACAGCAGCAGCAGCAGCAGCAGGATTATCAGCAACTCCAACAGTCACAGCCACAAGAGCAGATACAACTGCAGCCACAGCAACCACAGAAATCACCACAACACCCACAACACCCACCTCAACCAACATCCTCAAAGCGCTCTGCTGCTGATGCTTCACTCGACGATATCATCTTTGGCAACAAGCAACAAAGCAATTATAGAGACAACCAGAGAGATAACCAGAGAGACAATAAACGCAGAAATCAAAACCATCGTCATCCACGTTTAGATCCAGAGACTTATAAATTATCAAAAGATCTCACAACAAATTTCCTCGAATCTAATCCACAACTGAAGAAGCAGTACGAGTCTTACAATTTCACCGATAGGACTAACTTCGAGAGACAATTACTCCAGCAGCACTTCATGACAATGCAGACTGCAAAGGTCATGCAGCAGCAGTTTGAAAAGATGCAACAAGATGCAGAGGAGAAGGCTGCACAGAGAATGACTGGTACTCCAACAAGAGGTGGTATGAGAGGAAGAGGTGGCTCAAGAGGTGCATCACGTGGTGGTGCCAGAGGTGGCTTTGCTAATAAGGTTGGTTCTTCCTCTTTCTATTCTCCTCATTTTTAACAGTATCACAGAGTGCCACGTTCAGTAACCAAAACAAAGCATCCCTGGACAAACCCCTGACCGACGATGCACCAAAACACAAAGTTTGGGTGCGTGGTGTGACAGACCAACAGCAACCTGATGAGCAGGCAACAGAATTACCTAAATCAAAAAAGTTTTCTAGCGACGGCAGTGAGAAAGTTAAACAAGAATCAAACACTTGATGGATTTAATGTACTATTTCTTGTAATAAAGATTATTTAATGCAAATAACTACAGTATGTGGGAATTGAAAATTATCATCCTTAACATGATCAATCTAATGCGAGTAAACTATTAATAGAGATTGAAATGAGAAATGAGAATGGAGCAGATGAGAAAAAATAAAGCTACTCCTCCTTGTTAACTTGTGTGTTTTGAGAATCTTGATCATTACTTGTGATATGAGGTGGAGATTCATGTTTTGGCGACAACTCAGACGGCGAGCTGAGCCTGGTAGACTCCGGGGAAAGGGTAGGATGATGAGTCTGCTCGTTGATTGTAGCTAGACCTTCATCACCATCGCGGTAATTGTTCTCAAGTTCGCGGTAAAAAGTGTTATTACGTGCTGCTGAAAAACTCGTAGTTTGGGAGCGCGTCCTGCGCAAATCTTCAGCTTGCGATTGCTGATCAGCCATTTGTTGATCAGTTTCTTGTACATCTGATGGTAGAAGTACCTTGAATAGTGTGAGAATGTAAATTCATTTAGTAAACCCTCACTCACAGCTCTATCAATAGCATTAGGTAGACCGCGATGGCGACCGCGGATCATGACTACTATCAGTAACAGTTTCGACAGTGTGCGCATCTCTCCAGATAGGGAGTAACTTCTTTCATTGACCCCCAAACTCAATCCACAGGTCGCATATGCACTGACTATTTCGAACAGTATACTAAATATACTAAAGTACGGCTTGGTTGTATCCAATATCTTCCCCCTCTCAAGTATGCAACAGAGGAACAAGACGAAAGCGAGCCACCAAATATCGAAAGACAGCTGCTTTTTAACGTGCCAACCAAAGTAACTGCCCCATAATTTTCCCCTCGACTCTGAAACTGTTGGTTCGACGTTATTCTCGTTGGGTTCCTCAGAGCTCTGGTCGTCGTTGTTATATACGCCCAGACTCATTTCTTCGTATACATTTGTACCTCTCACCGAGAGAGCAATGGGGTACACAGAAACGAACATCATTATCATGTAGAGTATTTGCACAGACGGCGACAAATCTGCGAGATTGACAATGTTGAATCCAGCAGCTCTGACGGCGGTGGACTGCATGAACCCACAAGCGAATCTGGTGCCGATTGGAATCTGTTCTATTGAAGGTGTGCCAATGTCCAGCAACAGGAAGCACACCCAATCAGTAACGACCATAATCACTACCATCGACAACAGGAAGTATGTCTGGTGGGATGGGAACAGGTAGAGAAAACTGCGTCTGGGGTGATCTAGCAAGAAATGCAAGCCCTGATACTCATGCGAATCCTTCTTGACAACTTTGGTGCCTAGCCAGATGATGAATCTGAGTACAATTGGGAAACACGTATTCCCAATAAGAATCAGGAATGACATTGGAAGATACATCCCGTACGCTTGCTGGAACCTCTGCAGCGAGCTGTCGACTAGACTCATACCCGTGTTACTGTATGCACTGATGGTGTTGAATGCGGTGAACCACACAGTGTCCAAGCCGGGTGACTCCTCATCAACTATTCTTTCGAATCGAGGTATCTCGTTGATGTATGGTGCGATAATGGTCAAGCCAGCGAGCTGGAAAAAGAGGTAGTAGAAAATGAGAACAACAGTGAGAATCTTCAAAGCGAGATACTCAGCACCACCCAACTCATCAATTTGGTCATCACTGAGATCCTTGAAAACCGAATTCCGTCCGACGATAGCATCGAATGAAATATATGGGGCGTACTTTCCCCGACTACCCGGCCCACCAACCGTACCTCCGGCCTGCGATGTGAAGGTGTGTGTATGCGGTATAGTAACAGATTTGTCGAGCTTGGATCTCAAGTTGGGAAAGAACCTATCAACTAGGCGTGATACGAGCGTGATTGGGGTTGGAAACCCACCAAAGTCTCTATCGCGTGTGGAATATGGTTTTGTGGTGGTACGTGGGAGGTAACCGGATGGAGCGATCGAGCGCGATCTGCCAGATTGATAGGTGTTGCTTCTGTCAAAGTTTGTTCCCATTGTACGCTGCCTGTTCATCGAAAATTCAGGCTCTCTGAAGCCAATAGTAGCGCTGCGGGGGAATTTTTCTTCGTCCTGTTGAGCATTTCCATGATCAACTATTATAGGCTGTGGTTGTTGATCCTGCGATGGTCTCTCTAACGACTTGGATCCCTGAGAGTCCCTGCTTCTGCTCTGTGAATGTACCCAAGGAGGTCTGGCTATAGTGACAGATGATCTATTGCGAGGTGGTTGACGGACTGTCGCAGCGTTCTCTTCATCAGACTCCGAGTCTGTATCGAGGGCGTGCTCATTGTCAGCATCTCTATAACGACTCCTCATGTCATTTTGCGACTGCACTGGGGAAGATGGTGGAGATACTGACTTGGCAGATGCCTTGTCGGAGATCCAACCACCAGGAGCCATCCTGTTGATCAGAGCAGGTCCATCAACTCTGCGAATCATTGACGGTGTAAATCTGCGCTTTTTCTTCTGATCGCTGCTTCCATGCTGAGGTACGTTGTCTGACTGAGTATTGTTGGATGTGCCGATGCCGAGAGATCTGACAACTTTATTCAGTTTCGTACCTCCCGCAGGCTTGATTGGAGTTTTAAAGTCGGAAGACGACGATGATTCTTGGTCCGAGGATGATGGACGTTGAGCATTTGAAGGTGCAGTTGGTGGATTGGGTGGTCCACTCGACTGGGATCGGGAAAACGACGGAGAAATTTCAGATGAACGATGCACGGTGCTTCTAATGCGTGATCTAATACCAGATGCCGTTTCTCTAGCGGAAGAAGTCGCGGCTGCGTACCAAGAAGGACGACGCTGAGCTTTCTTTTGCTTGTCAGTCATAATGACATGCATGAAACGCTTCCTGAAGTAGAATCTGAGGATAGTGTGAGTGGGAAAGACCTTCTAGATCAATTAAACTTACCGCCTAATGATTACCATAATAATCGATACAGTAGAAACTGATCCAACGCACATACAGAAGAAAACAACGCCTTGTTGGAATCCATTAAAGTGGCTTAGTTCAATTGTGGACAATCCAGTCACTGTGAATGCTGAAGTCGCGACGAATAGCGTATCAATGAAGGCGTAATCGTGGTGATCATCCCCTGCGTAAAGGATAGCGCCAATGATGAGTGGTGCGATAGTGAATACGATCATATGGATTCTATAGAAGTTGAGTGAACCAATCAGCTTGCTTGAAATCCATGATAGCTTTGTGGACGCTCTCTTACTCAAAGCTTCATCGCCGCCACCGTCATCATTATCTATATCGTCGTTGCTCATATGTCTGTAGCCTTAAAGACTCTTTGATGTGTCAAAAACTTTTTGTGTTTCTTTATTTAGTCGTTGATTGGAGCGTTCTGAGATTGGTGAAAATTGTTTGACGGAATTGGCAGATTGTAATATTTTATCGAGCTGATTTGTGGTTTGTGATTGTGAACCTCTCCTCCAACTCGCTTTAATTACCTTCTAACTTTCAAGTCGATCTACGTCATGTAAAATCTTCTTCCTCGACGTTGTTCCACGGCAATCAACATACAGTACAAACAGTCTATCACTAGAGAAGAAGAAAAATGAATAAATTTTACACCGGTAGTAATAGAGCGACTACGTAATTTAACGACCACCTCCGACTGCTTTTTGCATTGAACGCTTGATGAGCAATTGGCTCTTTCTAAGTTCATCTGCTGTGCTGTCTTCAACTTCGAGCTTCTCAAGGGCCTTTGCGAGTTCAGACTCAACTGCTGCCTTTTGGTTCCTCTTGAGCTTCATACCGAATTCTGGTGAGGTGATGGTAGACTCCACTTGAGAGATTTGAGCCTCTAACTCTGACTTGGCTTCGTGCTTAGCGGTGAATTCCTTGTCAGATTGCTTGAATTGCTCAGCATCCTTAATCATTTGGTCAATCTCAGTTGATGAGAGTCTACCAACTGAGTTGGTGATGGTGATGTTAGCTTGTCTGCCAGATGCCTTGTCTTGAGCAGAAACCTTCAACAAACCGTTGGCGTCAACTTCAAAGGTACAGTGGAGCTCAGCTTGACCTCTTGGCATTGGTGGAATACCAGTGAGTTCAAATTCACCGAGAAGTCTGTTGTCACGACATTGAGTACGCTCACCCTCGTAGACTGGGAAAGTAACTTGAGTTTGGTTGTCTTCAACCGTGGTGAAAGTACGTGACTTGTTGCATGGGATTGGAGTGTTACGTGGGACAACGCTACCGAAGACATCACCTTGCATAGCAACACCGAGGGAAAGTGGGGCAACATCCAAGAGGAGAAGGTCAGCTGTCTTGTCCGAGGTGTGACCAGTGAGGACAGCAGCTTGAACAGCAGCACCGTATGCAACAGCCTCATCTGGGTTGATGGACTTGTTCAATTGCTTACCGCCAAAGTGGTCGGAAACAAGAGATTGAACCTTTGGAATACGGGTTGAACCACCAACGAGAACAATCTCGTCAACCTTTGTGGTTGAAATCTTAGCATCCTTAAGGACACGGGCGACTGGGTCGATGGTTGACTTGAACTTGTCAGCGTTGATCTCCTCGAAACGTGCACGGGTGATGTTTGCTTGGAAGTCGATACCGTTGAAAAGAGAGTCAACCTCGACGGTGGTTTGAGTGACAGATGAGAGGGTACGCTTAGCACGCTCACAAGCAGAGCGGAGACGACGCATAGCACGAGCATCATCGCTAATGTCGACCTTGTTCTTACGTTGGAACTCAGCCTTGAAGTGTTCAAGGAGGGTGTTGTCAAAGTCCTCACCACCCAAGTGAGTGTCACCAGCGGTAGCCTTGACAGCGAAAACACCACCAGTGATGTTGAGGAGGGAAACATCGAAAGTACCACCACCCAAGTCGAAAATGAGGACGTTCTTCTCCTCAGAAGACTTTGAGTCAAGACCGTAAGCAATAGCGGCGGCAGTTGGCTCGTTGATGATACGGAGGACTTCGAGACCGGCGATAACACCAGCGTCCTTGGTGGCAAGACGTTGGGAGTCGTTGAAGTAAGCTGGGACGGTAATGACAGCCTTGGTGACTTCAGAGTCGAGCTTAGCTTCAGCAATTTCCTTCATCTTGGTGAGAACCATGGCGGAGATTTCTTGTGGGGAGAATTGCTTGTCTTCGCCCTTGAAAGAAACCTTGACGACAGGGGAACCATCCTTGTCGACAATTTGGAAAGGCCAGGCCTTTTGGTCCTTCTTGACCTCGTCGTCGTCGGTGCGGCGACCGATGAGACGCTTAACGTCGAAGACGGTGTTCTTTGGGTTCATAGCAGATTGGTTCTTGGCAGCATCACCGATGAGACGTTCAGCGTCGTTGAAGGCAACGTAAGATGGGGTGGTACGGTTACCTTGGTCGTTGGCGATGATTTCGACTCTGTCGTTTTGCCAGACACCAGCACAAGAGTAGGTGGTACCCTGGAGAAGGCGTTAGAAATGGAGTGGGGAGCGTGGTGGCTGTATCAGAATCTTGGGGATTTGCTGAGAAGATGGCAAAATTTCATATCAGCCTGAAAAGGGGAGAAATGAAGAAAAAAAGCCGAGAAATAAAGGCTCATAATCTCCAAGCCGATCCGCACAAGATTCTGAAATAAAAAGGCCACTCCAGCAATGAAACTCACAAGATCGATACCAATTGCTGGGACAGCAGTTTGTGGTTGTGTTGGTTGCTGCTCAGTTGACCTATAAAATGTGAGTGTTACGCTGCGTGCGCCTTTCAAACTCACATAACTAATTAACCAAAGTGGTGGTAGGACAAAAAGCTGATGCTGATTTGAAATGCGAAGATTCTGTTGAATAAAAAATTCTAAAGGCGAGTGGAAGGAGGGGAGATGAGTAAAATAGAGTATAACTTGAGCAGTGTATGCATGTTATAAGATTATTTTGTAGCGCTCCACTTGAAAATCTACAAAGATTGTTCGCTGTCACTCGAGGTGCAGCTAACGACTTTAGATTGAATCGTATGTCGAGATACCACTGACATCTCCACTTACATTGCCTATCTCCATTTCATCTCGCTTCTCATGTAAAATTTCTTCTTCGCAGGATACATCCATTATGGTTAAACGCAAATCACCCGAGGAACATCGTAAGGGAGATAAGGGAGATAAAGAAGATAACTTTGATAAGGAACTGGATAGCTTGTTTACATCCAGCGCTGGTCCGTCCACTGTGAAATCTAGAAAGGTTGATCACAAAGCCCAGGTGAAGAAGGTTAAGGATGCTGTTAGCTCTCTTAATAAGTCAAAGCCATCAACTGGTCGTGGTGATGGTGGTGGTGGAAGCAACAGCAACAGCGACGGTGATAGCGACGGCGATAACAAGAAGGATAACGACGGCCATCACAGCGACAACAACATTAACAACCAAGAAGACATTGATGACGAAACTCTCGCGGAATTCGCTAAAGAGATGGGAAGAGACGATGACGATCTCAAAGCCGATGACAACGAGTGGGAAGACGACAACGACGACAACGACGACATCCACGACAAGAAGAAGGACACGAAAAAGAAGCAAGCTCCGCGGGTGTACAAGATTGAAGACGAGACACCCGAGCAGAAGAACAACAGAACAATCTTTGTCGGTAATGTTCCAGCCGAAGCAGCCAAGAATAAAGTGAGTTTGAGGCTTTTTACACTCCCAGCTAACCAGAAATCCAGTCACTGTCCAAGAGACTCGTTCAACACCTCATGCAAGTCTCTGAACTACCACCGACAGCTAAACACGACAGCACGCGCTTTAGATCCGTTGCTTTTAGTGTGCCCACATCAGCATCTGCAAAATCAGAAGCTGATAACAATCGCTATCAAACACCAAAACAGAAGCGCAAAGTGGCATTCATAAAGCATGACCTCCATCCAGACGCTGCTTCCGTCAACGCATACGTTGTCTTTGGGTTTAGGAGACCGAATGATGTCACTCTGCTCAACAACAAAGACAAAGATGTGCCACCTTCACAAGTAGCTCAGAAGGTCGTTGAGCGTGGTAATGGTACAACGTTTGAAGGAAGAGTCTTGCGCGTTGATCGCGTACTCAATCTCGACAAGAAGGGCACTAGCTGGCATATTGACAAAGACATGGCTAAGCGCACTCTCTACGTTGGCAGATTGGATTTCGCACAGAAGGAGACAGAGTTGGGTGAGTTTATAGAAAAGCTGCTCAAAGAGGAGAAGGGCGAGTATGTTGGAGTAGATAAGGACGATAAAGCCAAGTCGTGGGTTAGAGGTGTGAGGATAGTGCGCGATCCAGACACACAGCTCGGAAAAGGGTTCGGGTATGTGCATCTAGCGGATAATGATTGCGTCCAAGAGCTGCTTCTGCTGCCCGATGAGCGCAGACGGCTGAACAAGCGCACGCTGCGATTCGCAAAATCGAAAGCATCTGGAAAGCAGAAGCCACAGGAGGATCTTAAGCGAGACGACAAGAAGGAAGCCAAGGAGTCAAAGAAAGCGTCGGGTATATCGGCTAAAGCGGGCAAGATTGTCAGGGGCGACCCTGCGCTCGGGGAGAAGCTGTCAGAAATGACGAAAGAGACGCGAAAGACGATCAAAGCGGCGGATGGAGTAAGGCAAGCACGACGCACAGCGAAGAAGCAGCAAGCGTTGTCTAAGAAGCAGGGGGATCAGAAGATGACACTCAACAAGCCGAGGAGGAAGGTGAGTGAGAAGAAGCCGGGGAAGAAGAACAAGAGGACACCTTCAGATAAGGCGTTATCTAAGCGTAATGCTAAGAAGTAGATGTATAGATATAAATTTTGCACGTCGACAGATAATTAATTGTTCCAGTTTTTAAGTGATTCTTCAAGACGAGCGAAGAATGGAGAGCGCATCAGCGAAATCAGTGACGCAGGTTGAGCACGTTGCTGGCACTCCAGAATCACCGCACGAAAGCGCATCAAATCCCTGGAGTCCTTGGAACGCGTACTCAGCACCGATGCAGACGCCGTCGTCATACCTCGATAACCTCGTACCAGATGATTATTTCGCAGACGAATATGAGCAATTTTGGATTGATTTGACTGCGAATGGCGATCTCTCTATTGCCCATCTCCAGCAATTGCTTTTCAGGACTGAGCTCCCGGCGAGGAGTACCGAGAAGGTGCGTGGGTGCACGCTCCCGACACACTCGCTCACCCACTCCTACAGATCCTCGGCCTCACTGTCCGCGGCCGTGTTGTCCAGAAATCTGAGTTCCAGTTCGCTTTGGCGCTGGCTGCATATGCGCAGCAGGGCCAGGAACTGCTCATCGACGTGGTCACCATGTCCAAGCCACCGATTCCCTTTCCCCACTTGGCCAACGAGTCTCCTCAGCTCCACGAAGACGGCTGGGCGGTGAGTGCGCAAGAAATGAGTGACACCGTCTCCGTACGCCTCGAGGGCGAGAAGGAGGGCTTCTTCTTCACCCACCACAACTATACCATCGACAAGTCCGACAATGGCAGCGTCAGTCGTCGTTTCTCTGACTTTGTCTGGCTGCACGACTGTCTCATGACGCGCTACCCCTTCCGCCTCGTGCCCAACCTCCCTCCGAAGCGCTTAACCTTGGGCGGGCACAGTCTGTCGACCGATGCCAATTTCCTCGAGACGCGTCGTCGCGGTTTACAGCGTTTTATGAATTTTACCATAAACCATCCCATCCTGCAGAAAGACGGGCTAGTACTGACCTTCCTTGAGACGCCGAGCCTGGAAAGCTGGCGCAAGAGCACCAAGGTGTCTTTGGAGGAGGAGTCACAAGTGCTTAGCCGAGTGAAAGCCATGTCAATCCCTACCGACCTCGATGAGCGCATCGACAAGCTACGCGTGCGTCTCCCAGCTCTCATCGAGCACTGGGCAGAGTTATGTGGGCAACTAGAGCGAATCATTAAGCGCAACGAGACGGATGCGCGCGACTACGTCACGCTTAGCAACACGCTCGGTACGGTTATCGACAGCGACAGTCAAGCGTGGGGACGTGGGGAGAGTGAGCAGCTGCAGCGCACGCGCGGGGGACTCGAGGAGTATGCTGCCGTCGCATACGACCGCACACTAGATATGTCTCTTCAAGCACTCGAAGCGGCCCGCTACGTTCGCGACCTCTACATGGCCTATCTCGCCCTCCTCGCTCGCTACGACCGCCTCACCCCACATTCGGTGGATAAACTCAAGAGAAATATGGAACGCTCTCAACGTAAAGTGCACACACTTGCCATGGCCTTAGACTCAGTCAACGACCTCAAGCAGAGAAGATCGTTTGAGGACGAAATTCACTCGCAAAATACCATCATCGACTCGGCGCAATCGCAGATTCAACATGCTCTCACTAAGCGCCAGTTCGCGCGCTTTTGTATTTGGTCGGAACTCATTCAGCTACAGGCTACAGAAACTCCTCTCATCAACAACGTCGTCTCTACACTCACCGAGACTCATGTTCTCCGCTTCAGCGATAGCACCGCGGCGTGGCGCGCTCTCAAGGAAAAGCTGAGCGTGTGTGGGAGTGTGTAGAGGAGTGGAGGTGTGTGGAGGTGTAAGTGTAGGCAAATGTGCAACTGACCAACTGCACCCAAACTCGTCAAAAAGCATTAGTTATACACGTAATACTAATACACCAACCAAACATGGAACTATCAAGTTTAATATATCATTTTCTTTATCTAGATGGTGAATGTGGTGTGCCATGTATTGTTCAATGGAACCGCCTGCCAATCCCACCACACTTGTAGCACGTCTCGGAGAAGCCGAAGAGCCAGTCAGTGCGCTTGCCGGTGCCGTCGCACTTGTAGCAGAAGGATCCGCCGACTGATGGGTGGTGTTATCAGAGTCTGCAAAAAAGCCTTAAAACACACTCACTCCTTGGATCGCCTGACTGGTAAACTACAGCACCGGGTGGTGGTCTACCTGAACGAATAATGCCGCTAATGTGAGGAGCACTGCGATGAGTGTTCGTGTTTGTGTGTGTACTTGAATTGTGATAACCGGAGTAATCTGCGTGTGTGCGTCTGTTAGTACGTCATCGAACCAAAACCAAGACACGCACTCGGCCGATAAGAATAAGGTTGGTAGGGTTGGTGAGACTGACTGCTGTTGCCATAGTTACCGCCATAACCACCGCCTACTGGTCTGGTATGCACGGGTGTAGCGGGACTATTAGTGTGGTAGGAATTGAGAGGCGTGTGCTGGGTAGACTGCACGGGTGCTGCAGGGTAGGGGCGACGCGGGCCCTGCTCGAGCACTCTGTCACTCATCACCTCCTCATATGGCGGTGGCTCTTCCTCCTCGTATCGCTGCTCGAGAGCGGTCGCTGGTGGGCGTGGGCGTGGCTCGCTCGGTCGCGGTGGCTGTGGCGGCGAGTGCGGCCTGTTGGGCAGCGGTGGTGGTGTCGGTGATGGTGCTGGTGCTGTGGGTGTTGCTTTAGGCGGATGATCTGGGGTATCTGGGGGAGCGTGATGCTGGTGCTGTGCCTGCCGCTGCTCTTCTCCCTCCTGCGCTACCAGCCTAGCAAACGGATTGGTGCTGTTCAACATATCGTGGTCGTAAAGTGCAAGAATGTACAAGTCATGTGGATCTAGTGACATCATTATTCGCAGACTACAGTGAACACACAGCTCACAGCTATAAGAATCCTCTCTCGCAATCCTCTCCGCTACGTTCATCATGACATCATCAATCAACACGCTCCTCCGCTCTAATCTGTGGCCGGGCACGACAACGACATCGAAGAAGCTCGCACAGACACTCGTCAACACCGACATAAGCAAAAATGATGCCTACTTCAACGAAATGGGTTTCCACAAGTGCGTCGTGGCATATGGCGACTCCTCCAGCGCTCACAGCCTCATAGCCACTTCACCCACGTCGTCTTTGCCGCGTATGCTATGGGTGCACAACCACACGCTCTCAACCGCGTAGCTGCCGCTGCCAGTGGCTACCAGAAACCTATTCGTCCAGCCGAGAAAGGCACGCGCATCACCCACGATAATTGGAATAACGTGGAGCTGCTCGGTAACCGCGATAACTACACCACTTACCTCTCCTATTTCCGTGAGGCGGTGAAGGATAGCGATAACAAAGACATTGCAACTCTCCTCGAGAAATATCTTTACAGTCGTGAAGCTAACGATGGCGGCGTGTCTGTAGGTATCCCCGTCGACGATTGTCCCACACCCTGCTAACTCACTCAGATGCTCTCGAGATTGTTCTCTGGCCTTATACACCCGATTATACACCTGGGATACGCGCTTGAATTTGAGCACCTCGACAACAAGCGCGAGGTTCTCGCTCAGGCATTCGCTTGGACAGCGACGCACAATTCCGACTACAATAATGTCTTACCTGCTGATCTTTGGAATGAGCCAGAGAAGCCAAACGCACAACGCAAGACGGCATTGCAGGTTTTGTTGGATGTCCTCAAGAATGAAGACTTGTCTCCAAGTAGCCCTCACACTCCAGTCAGAGAAGATAATAGCGCTCTCTCTACAACGAACAAACTCGCTGGCGGAATCATAGCAGAGGAGGCTGCCAACTTTGACTTGCCAGCTACAGAAATTCCTGGGAAGGAACATGATATCATTCGCGAGCTTGCTTTCGCTGCCCTGTTTATGTACGCGAATGGATGCTACAAAGCGCGCAAACAATTCAAGCCTGAATTTATGTGAGTTTGGAAGACGTCAGTGGCAATTAGTGGCCTTAGCTGACTCTTTCTTCTCTTTTTCAGCTTGGTTCACATCCTCAATTCCTCCCACTTCATTCCGTACGTCCTCTCCCACACACCAGATCCACGCAACAAGCGTCTCTTCGTAGCTGCCTACCTCAGGGCTACACTGTTGGTATATGTTGCCCGCGGCAGACCATCTGTACCCAATAGTAGGGTGATCAATAACAGACCTCTGCCAGAGGATGTCTCAAATATCTGGCTGCAAGTGGTAGATGATGCCCTCAAGCAGAATGACGAACATGTGACCAAGGCCGTGCGCACGCTCGCCTTCTACGGTTGCAATTTCTGCCAGTACACCCCACCTGAATTGCTCACTCTGGGCTTCGACGACACTATCTGGAGCAGAGTCGCCCAGCAGCTCATAGCCGCTTTTAATCAGGGCTCTCAGTGGAGTTATGAAAAACCTGGCTTCGATCAATCTTGGGAGGGTGATCGCGATGTCTACACTAACGAGTAGATCGTAATAGTTGCATCATTTAGGCAAATCAACAAGACTATCCCATCAATGACTTGCTCAAGCTAAGTTTTAGTTTGCTGATTCTGCCTATTCTTTTCTTGTATTCATTTTATGACCTGAATTTTGACCTGAATAGTCAGAATGATTGACCAATTTGATCAATTCACCGTGAGAGTTTACGCAAACATCTCCCAGTCAGTACTTGTTATGGGTTGGTGTTTGTGTGTGTGCAAGTCAGAATAACTTAGCGCTATGGATGCGCTGTTTGCGCCGAATATCGAATTCCGAGTTCGGTAACCACCCCCGCACATCACTTTCCAGTTCACACTATCAGTAAATACAAGAATGTACTTAATCACTGGCGCAACTGGACAGCAAGGAAATGCAACTATCCAGCACTTGAAAGGAGAGAAGACGAGAGCTCTCGTGAGGAACCCAGCCTCAGAAGCAGCCAAGAAGCTGGAAGGTGAGGGTGTCGACATAGCCAAAGGTGACCTGACGGATAGTCTTACAATATACAATGCCATGGAAGGCTGCAAAGCTGCTTTCCTCGTCACTACAATGGCCCCTAATGGACCTAGCGACGAAGTCATCCAAGGGAAGGCCTTCATCGATGCGGCCAAGAAGCGCAATATTCGTGTCGTTTATACGAGCGTCGATAGCGCAAAAGGCAGCAACGTTCCACACTTCGAAAGCAAAGCCGAAGTGGAGCAGATGATAAGAGATTCAAATTTGCCCCACACAATAGTCAAGCCAGTAGCATTTATGGACAACTTCCCAAAGAAGTCTGGTCTGCAATCATTCCTCACCATTGGTCTTTTCAGTGCGGCTATTCTGGACAAGAAAATTCAACTTGTCGCTGTAGACGATATAGGTAGGGTAGCAGCTACCGCTCTCAAACATCCGGAGCGCTACAATGGTAGATCTATTCCTCTGGCGGGAGAGGAGTTGTCTATCTCGGATATACAGAACGCTTATAATACAGCACACGGCGCTCCAGCTTGGAAGGCTTATTTACCTAGCTTCACGCCATCTCTGCTGTCAAATGACTTTTCTAAAATGTTCTACTGGTTCAGATCGGATGGTTACAAAGCTAATATTCCTGCTCTGCGCGAAGAATTTCCGGGTTTGTTGACTTTTGCACAGTGGCTGAAAAAGTCTGATTGAATAACGTCGTTGGAGTTCATTGTGTAGCATTTATTAAATTCTGAATTTTGCATTGCCTCACTTCTTTTTCATTTATTTGGGATCTTGAAACACTCTTGGCAGATCTTATGAGCGGCGTGGGATTGTGGCTGTGGCTAATATTTATAAATTAGCTTACTATACGGGAAGATAAACATGAAATGAATGATCGTAAGCGGACTACTTCCAAGGGAGTTTGACCTGGGTGATTATGCCAAGCTGGCCCTATAAATTGAGCCTATTATCTTGTTTGTAAACAACCATCAACTACACAATGTACTTCTCACTTTCCTCGATTGCCTCTGTTACAGCCATCGCCGCTGCCGCTGCCGTCAAGAGGCAGCAAGAAGTCGGCTCAATTGAAATCCAAGATGCCGTCGCATCAAACATGACGATGAATTTGGTCACCAGTGACGACACTTCAATCCCAATTGGCCTCAACAACGGCGTTCTCACCACTGGGCAAGATCCTATCACAGTCAACTTCCTACCCGTGAACTCTCAATATATGGAATACGACAACGATAACGACGACAATGAAAAGTTCGGTGGGTGGTATGTGTTCGTAAATTTGATAATCTCTGACATCTTCTAGGTCACCTTGTTAACAGTGAGACTCAAGAGTCCATGACCGTCCAATCACCTGGCGTCTCTCTGGGACAGAACGTCTATTTGATGGAGAGCATGACCGCAGACAACTCCAGCCAGATGCTTCAGTTCTGGAAGCTCAACACAGAAAGCATGGAAGTCGAATTCCTCGGTAGACCTGATGACGCAGACTTTGGTGAAGGGCCACTCACCCCTCAGTCTCAAAACGAGGGCGATGGCAATGCCATTGGACTTTACGAGGACACTGACGCTGTATTCGTTTTACAGGAGCAGCAAGAATAAAGCAGCACTGGTAAAGAATCTTTTCTCTCAGAAATATCAAATAACAAAAAATTTTAACTTTACGAACAATTTCTCACGTCATTTCATTGTCTATTTAATTTTCACGACTTCTTGGATCCATTTGTGATCATGTATAAGCTTCTGATTAATAACAAAGCAGAATTTGTTGAGTGGCTGGACAAGTATGATGTTTGCGTCACGCTTGCCTTACTAGATTCTCCAAAATCTTCGATCGCAGCGAACCACACACGCTCAGCCTGATAAAGAAAAGCTTATTAATAAGCAACCCATTCCGCCCAACTTATTAAGAAAACGCAGGCAGCGCCCGCGTTTAATAAATTTGAATCAGGTACAGATGTTGACGGGCGACGTATTTGAGGTAGATCACAAGGGCTAGCGCTACAGCTATGGCTATAAATTCAGCCTCGAACTTTCCTCTTGAACCATCGCAATCATCACAGAATTCAACATGAAGTTTTCAACAATCGCTATCATCTCCACCTTCGCCTCTGTAGCCACCGCTGCCGCGTTTGACAAGAGACAAGAGACACTCGATATCAAATCTGCAGCTGCAACTAACCTCAATCTCAACCTCGTCACTTCGGACGTTTCAATGAAAGTCGGATTGGCCAATAGCGTTCTCGCTACGGTGTCTAGAGATATCGATCCAGTTACCGTCGACTTTTTACCGGTCGACTCTGAATATATGGGATATGAAAACACCGACGACACAAAGTTTGGTGGGTTTTTGTGCGCATTTTGAAAACTTTTTTTTTAACACACCAAGGTCATATTCGCAACACTGAGACACAACAAGCACTCACGGCCAGCTCCCCAGGCGTAGCCCTAGGTCAGACCGTCTACTTTTCAACGAGCAGCACCTCAGATAACTCAAGCCAACTGCTTCAATTCTGGCAAATGGATGTCGAGAGCATGGAAGTGAAATTTCTTGGCAAACCAAAGGATGGCAATTACGGTGAAGGTCCACTCACTCCACAGTCACAGAACGAGGGTGATAATTTGGCAATTGCACTGAACAAGGACACCGACGCGAAACTCGTTCTGGAACAGAAGTAGACTGTCGTGGCGACAGAGACAATTCGTTTCAAAAAATGACAAAAACGCAAATAAAATCCTCTAAGCTCTGGAAAATCTCTTCAATGATTATTCTTACATGAACACTATTATATAAACACTCTCACAATCTTCTAAAGCATATTTTTTTTTTATCAAATTTACAAGACTTCTCTCTTTCTGTAATTAACTATTAATTTGTAGCTTACAATGTAAATACATTATACGCTTTGAACAATAAACAAATCTTTTGAATTACCTAATTCGTCCACTTCAAGTCTCTGACGTATTCCCGAAATTTCCAGCAAAAAACGCTGACATCATAAGATTCTCTTCTCAACTAAAACGATCAACTTTAATCCACAAACTCGCCCAAGATTGGACAGAAACGCAAGGCAGAAATGGGTGCAGACTACTACAAACTACTAGGCGTAGACAAAAGTGCTAGCGAAGACGAAATAAAGAAGGCTTACAAGAAGGCAGCTCTCAAGTACCACCCAGATAGGTGAGTGGCTATAGTCCCGCTCCAACAGCGTATACTCATTATACTCCTCCACAGAAACAAGGGCTCCGACGAAGCTGCTGAAAAATTCAAGCAGGCGTCTGAAGCTGCAGAGGTATTGACAGACTCCAACAAGAGAACAATTTACGACCAATGTGAGTCTGCTTCCATCTCTATCAACCAATCTAACGTCATCCTTCAGATGGTGAAGAAGGCTTGAAAGGTGGCGGTGGTCCATCACCTGGCGCCGGCTTCGAAGGATTCGGCGATGCTGGTGGTGCCTTCCCTGGTGGATCATTCAACTTCTCCAGCAGCGGCGGTAGACCAGGTGGCTTCCAAGCCAGTGACCCAATGGACATCTTTGAAATGCTCTTTGGCGGTAAAGGTGGCATGGGAGGCGGAATGGGAGGAATGGGTGGTATGGGAAGCGGCTTTGGCTCTTCCATGGACGATGACTTTGGCGGATTCTCTTCATTCGGTGGCATGCCTGGTGGCATGGGTGGTGGTGGAATGGGCGGTGGAATGCCTGGTATGGGCGGTAGCACACGTTCCACTCGCTCCAAAGCTCCTCCTAAAGATGAGGGTCCTTCAGAATGGACCAAGAACGTGCCTATATCCTTAGAAGACCTTTACGCAGGCGTGCACAAGAAACTCAAGATACAACGCAAGCATCTCTCAGGCAGGAGCGAGGATAAGATACTGGAGTTCAGTGTTAAGCCAGGATGGAAAGCGGGTACTAAAATTCGTTTCAACACCTCAGGAAATGAAGTTAGTCAAGGTAAATTCCAGGATATAGTCTTTGTCGTGGAAGAGAAACCTCACTCTACATTCAAACGTGATGGCGACGACGTGGAAGTGCACCAAAAGGTCAGCTTGGTCGATGCCATGTGCGGTACCGGTAGCAAGACATTCAAGATAAGACATCTCGATGGTCGTTTGATTGAAATCAACCCACCTTCCGGTATAATACAACCTGGCTCTGTCACCAAGAAGTATGGTGAAGGCATGCCAATCTCCAAGAAGGATGCTGCAAAGAAGAAGGGTGATTTGAGGGTCGTTTGGGATGTCGAGCTACCGAAGACACTCAATCAACAGCAGAAAGATTCCATAAGGAACACTCTCACATAGATTTGAAAGGATTGCTTCCTGTTGTAATTGATTTACTTAATGAACGAAATTTTAAATTGTTTTGTAAGATTTGAGGGGTTCCTAGATTATATCGTTAGTCGCAGGGAATTAATGGAATTATGAGGTGTGAGTTACTCGCTCAGCCACGCCTTTCGTTGATGATGATGATGAAATCTGATTATATTGTTAAGACGATACATGTTGTAAACTGCGTGCATCAATACTTCTTAAAGCATGAGGAGTCAAAGGGGGTACTGAATTTACTGGAAGGGTTTCTTGACTAGCGTCGTAATGTGTAAATTGTTGGTGGTTCTCAATTACGTTGAACCACTGGAGTATCTTTGATGCGTAGTTAATTGCGGTTTGAAGAACTCGTAAAGAGCTTGCCAGGCCTTTCATCTGATGAAAATTTTTGCCTTTGAGCGTTTTATAGACGTATGTTATTTGTAGCTGAGAAAGCAAACACACTTGACTGAAATAGTCTAACGGTTATACCCTTGTGGCGTAGAAGTTAGCGTATCTGCCTCCGGTCAGGATAGCAGAGGGTCGCGGGTGCAATTCCCGTCAGGGGTTCAATTTTTATTTTTTTAAATAGAAAAACGTCCCTTTTCTATTCTAAATTAAACTGAAGTTCTTAAATATATAAATAATTTTGATTTCGCCAATCTCAGCTCTATACAAAACAGACCTTCTCTTCGAACCTACCATCACCACCACCACCGGCGAAGCATTAAGGATGTCACTGCCTCCACTATCGCCCGTAATAGTGATACAGTGCTTGGCAATCGACCAGGGCCTGATCACACTCGGTAGATCGCTCCTGCAGTCTTTTGTGGTGAGTGTGGGTTTCTATGCGTAGAATGGTCTGATAGAATGCAGGTGGACTACGTATTAACGAAGAACGCGCAAGCAGATCTCAATAGCGTTTTGCATAGTATTATCTCTGAGCCTAAGCTTGCGTCAATATCCGAGGATCTGAAGATAACTCAACTGAAAGCATTGCCCGAAATACGCGACAAGGCGAATATACTTCTAGCGTGCGTTGTTTAGGGGTGCAAGATATCTGTCTAATGTACATGCAGATTCATTGGTGCTATCTACAAGGAAATGGGATTCGATAAGCTCAAAGGATGGCTTTATGATGTGATCACTCCGAACATCACCGCCATTGTCGAATCTCAAGGAACAGCGCAACCCGAGATGAAGCCGAACGTTGCAGACCTGGAAGCACAAGCTGCAGAAGCAGCCAAAAGCAGTCAAAAGGAGCAAAACACCGCTGCAGATAGTATCAAAACGTATTATAATAACTCAACGGGGGAACCTGATACTTCGTCTGAGGGAGTCTCGCATCGAGGCAGGAATGGAAGCATCTCCAGATCTGAAGAGTTCAAAACTGAAGCACTTCAAAAACGTGGAAGAAAGCAGACTGAGAAAGCAGAGACGGAGCAAGGACATCAAACAGTTCATTCTGAAAAGCATAAAAATGAGGTACATCTCGAGCTTGAAACATACAAGAAACAGGCTGAGAAAGCTGAGTGGGAGTACAAGCAGAAGTTACAACAGGCTGAGAAGGCGAAAGCTGATACGCTCAAGAAAGTTGACAAGTACAAAAGGAAGTATGAGAGAGCTGACTCAGAGATGCAACAACAGGCTATGACATACAAGGAACGCGAAGAGGGTTTGAAAAAGGAGCTCAAGGAGTTAAGGGAGATTGGAGAGGCTAAAATGATCATGGACAAGGAAGATGAAGCTGCAAGAAAGAGGGAGGCTGAAGAGCTCTCACGGAAGAGAAAGAGGGAGGAAGAAGCAGGCCCACCACTCAAGAATTTGCGCTGGCAGTCAAGTCACTCGATTGATGCCAAAACAGAGTTTATAGAGGGATTGTTGAATGAAGGCAAATTCAATCCAAACAGACCTATGTCGAGGTACGATCTAGATCACGGTAAACTCCTGCCTATATCCGACGAAATGAAGACTGAGGTACAGCCTGAGTTTCCATCATCATACCCACCACCGTTACCAGCTTTGACTGAGGTGTCGCTGTTTGAGGTACTCACTCATAGATCTCTTAATCCACCACTCAACGTCATGCAAGATCCAGAAGTGAGTGGTTTTTTACACGTCGTTATACAAACTAGCTAACAATGAAACACATCAGGGTTACACATCATTCGATAACGAGCGTCTAGAGTTCCTAGGAGATGCAGTGCTAGAAGTGCATACGACTGAGGCAATCTTTGTACAGCACCCGCAGCTGAGACCGGGTGGAATGGTGAGCTTGCGTAACAGGCTTGTTAATGGTAATATACTATCATACTTTGCGGAAATGTACGGCCTGCCGTCAAAGCTGCGTGTGTCGACGCAATTGAAGAATCAAGATTCACAGGTACAGCATCACTCAATGAAAACGAAAGCAGATGCGATGGAAGCATATATAGGAGCGGTGTTTCGTGACAGAGAGCCTGGAATCAGTCGATCGTGGCTTATAGAGCTCTTGGGACCATTCGTAAAGTGCCATCTCACAGCAGTACAAAGGGAATTCGAAGAGCGCAATAGAGGAGAAGTGCAAGGACATTGGTCTACAGCTATAAATAAGATATTCGGTAACAAGTTGAATTGGGAATTTGGTGAGACAGATCGCAATCTCGACGGTGTTGCTAGTTGGTTTGCGATATTGCATATGGATGGGCAAAAGATCGCGGAAGCTAGCAGTAGCAGTAAGAAGAATGCAAGGTTTACAATCGCTGCTATGATGGCTGAGCATCTCAATGTACCAGATGCAGCAGGAAACTATATTCCAGAAGGATTCTCAGAAAACATTAAGCATGGCTATTTGAATAAAGAGGCGCTAGATGGTTTGAAATGCGTTGAGGAGTTGACTGATAAGAAATAAAAGTATATTGATTTTGTTCATATTGAAGTTGAGATTACTCATAGAACCTCTATTGAATTAGTTTAACTTGAGCACACTACAATGCATTATACTTTGTTACAAATTAAAGTTATTTATAAAGAAATTCCATGGAAATCGTGAAAAATTGATATCAACAAGGTTAAGTTGAGTTGATATCTCGTAATCTTGATTGTGATAATTGATATTGATTAAAAAGAGATGTTGATTAAAAAGAGATCGTCCCGATGATTAACTTAGTTGGGTTGTTTGAAAAATTTCAATGCGAGTTTCATGTAAGGTTTATTGTTGCTCAAGGACGAAACTTGCTGCGGTATTAGTGTTGAGTGCAATTGCCAAGCCATCACCTTCATTTTGTGACTCTGGAGTGAATGGACCTTGACCGAATTCAGCACCTTTTGGCGCACCGAGGAATCTAACTTGCATGTCTGCATTCAGTTCCCAGTATTGAAGCATCTGACTTGAGTCATCGGAAATGCTGCTCTCAGAGAAGTAGATGTTTTGACCTTGAGCAGCGCCAGGTGAGTTTACTGTGAGAGCCTGTTGTGTTCCAGAGTTAACGATGTGACCTATGGAATGATTAGTGGTTGTTTGAAGATGCCTATTTGTACCGACCAAACTTAGTGTTGTCTGTGTTCTCAAAATTCATGAATTGAGAATCACCTAGGAGAAAATCGACAGTGATAGGATCTTGATCTGCAGTGAGAACACCGTTACTGAGTCCAACTGGGATGGAGGCGTCGTTAGTCACCAAGTTCAACTTCATGTTGGATATAGCATCTGTGAACGAAACGGTGCCAACGACTCTCTTAACGGGAGCAGCTGTGGCAGCGGTAATAGCAGTGGCGATAGTGGTTAAAGCAGAAAATTTCATAATTCAAGTTGGATGTCGATGGATAAGAGGTCGGCTGTGCGCTGATATTTATAGTCTCAGGTAGCGTGATCCCTGAGTTGCATTAATTAATTCGGAGTCAAATTCGCTTACGTTCATTCGATAATCAACGATTAAATTTACATCCAAACTAAAATATACTCACATTATCACATTGCAGCACCAATCCACTCCGCGGGGATATTGCCGGGATCAGTTCCTGAAATGATAATCACGATCTCTTCTTTAAAATTAAAATTATTCAATTAATGTCTTAGATTTAAATGTTCTACAAGTTTCACAAGCTTCTAAAGCTTCTACGCCCTGAATTTAATTACTTAATTTGGTATGCTGAACAGAACCTAGAACCTGAGCAGATACACACAGCGCATAGTTCGCAAAGCAAAGAACACTCAGATTGATATCCATCACCCTTATTCTTCTTCATCTCCACCTCCATCTTCTACACCGATGACCACTGCAGCACCCGCACCCACACTCAAAAAGGAGAAAACAGCCGCAAAACTCCGCTATCTTAATAAGAAAAAGATACGAAGGAAAGCAAACCAAGCAGCTGCGCCTAAGAAGAAGAAAAGGAGAGTTGAGCCCGGTGAGCAGGATGCAAAGGTATCTGGCGGTGGTGATCGTGGTATTAGTAGCAGCAGTAGTAATAGTGATAGCAGTGACAGCAGTGAAAGCAGTAGCAGTGATAGTAGCGACAGCGATCGCGACGAGAAGATCGAAAAGCCTGAGAAGCCTGAAATCTCAGAAAACCCTGAGATCCCCAATATCCCTGAGATTTCCCAGGAAATCCCTCAACAACCCCCTCAATTGCCGTTGCTGTCCTTCCCAGAACCTCAGAATCTCAACGTAGCTTCAACTGAAGATCTCAAGAAACTCGGTCTGCCTGATGTCTTTGCAAATGAAATTTCGATAGACGCAAATCAGTCATTTCCTTCAACCCAGGCCCACACTCTAGGTTTAGGTGGCAGACTCAGCAATCGTCTCATCCAAATCGGCTTTGAAAGCCTTTTTGCCGTTCAACTAGCTGCCATTCCACTTCTCATAGGTGACATGAATGATGGTATACGACACCCTCTTTATCCCGCTGAGAGTCCAAGAGATATCTGCGTATCTGCACCAACTGGCTCTGGAAAGACTTTAGGGTACACTCTACCAATTGTAGAAGTTCTTTCAAGACGTATCGTCACACGTCTGAGAGCTCTTATCGTTCTTCCCACTCGCGATCTCGTTTCTCAAGTCCGAGAAACATTTGAGCTTTTCGCAAAAGGCACTGATCTCAAGGTGGGATTCGAGTTGGCGAGATTTTGTTATACACATTTACTCACTATACTCTAGATTGGTACGATAACTGGACAGCAATCATTTCAACAAGAACAAGCCAAACTCGTTGGCCAAACTGATACAATGTTGGTAAATCTCATTAGTTCGTACGCAAGCTAATACCTCCTCAAGCTTTGCTGGTGGCAGCTCTAAAGTCGACATACTTATAGCAACCCCGGGTAGACTTATCGATCACATCAACTCTACCCCAAATTTCACAGTCCAGCATCTCAGGTTTTTGGTGAGTTGGTGCTTTTTAAATAACCCCTCCGCCAACATACCTCCAAGGTCATAGATGAAGCGGACAGGTTGATGAATCAGTCTTTCCAATCGTGGATAGACAGAGTTCAGATTGCATTAACAACACCAATTAAAATACCACCAAGGACAGATGCACATGATGCATTGGGTGGTACAAACAAACACGATTTGATGGAGACATTTGAAAGACCACAACGAGGAGTTAGTTTATTTTAATTTTCTGTCGTTTCACTGCTCACTGAGAATAGGTGCAAAAAATGCTTTTCTCAGCCACACTCACAACAGATCCATCAAAAATTCGCTCTTTGCATCTCAACGATCCTAAGTTCGTCGTTGTTCGCAACGAGAAGGTGGAAGATTATGCGATTCCATCCACATTAGAGGTGAGTTATAGATGCTATATTGGGAGTACATTAATTTAGGTCAATCTAATCTCAATTTCCTTTCTAGGAACGTATGATAGTTTCCGAAACGGCGTACAAACCATTGATGTTGCTGCACTTGCTTTACCAGAGGGGTGTAAAGAGGGCGTTGTGTTTCACGAAATCTGTTGAGAGTGCTACGAGGTTGATGCATCTTCTGCGACTGTTCAATGATCAAGTGGGGAATGGACCGACAGTGGCATCATTTAGCAGTGATCTCTCACCGCAAGAGAGGCAAAAGATGCTTACCAAGTTTAAGGATGGCGAGGTTGATATGTGAGTGTTTTGAGAGAGAATGACGTATGCTGACGTATGAAATGAATAGGTTGGTGTCAACGGATGTAATTGCAAGAGGAATAGATGTTCAGGGTATTGAAAATGTGATCAATTATGACATACCACTTGACATGCCCAAGTATGTCCACAGGGTCGGTAGAACAGCGCGAGCTGGATTGGTTGGCACAGCATGGACGCTGGTAGAAGTGCAAGAAGCCAAATACTTTAAGGGATACACGAAGAATGCTAAGCATCAAGTGAAGAAAGTGAGGCCAACGACAAAGGAAGTGGAACCATTGATGGAGGCATATGACGTGAGTATCAATATCTAAGACAGGCTCATCTGACCAAGTGATTAGGTGGCTTTGAGTAGGCTTGGAAGGGTTTATAATCAAGGTGACAGCTAGGGCAATAGAAGTAGCTAGGAATGGTACGCTGCTGGGAGTGACACATATCCAGGAAACACAGATAGAAGCAGTCAAGTGTAGAATATAGAAATATAAAAAACAAAATACTTTATAAAATCCACCATCAAAAAAGGCTTAAGTTATTGTATTGCCTAGATTAATGTTTCAGAATCGTCTCGCCGAAAGATGGAAACGAAGTAATAAACTAATTGGCGGGTTGAGCAACAACGACGATGGACTTTAATTTCAGCAATTACAGTATTGAAGATCACGCACAGCCACCGACGTCGTACGACGGCTATGATCCCTTATCAATTAGTCCAGGTGAAGGCGCAACCGAGGCTGAAGTTAAAGTGGAGGCGGAGGATATTCAGCAGCCACTACAATACAAGTATAATAAGCATCGTGGCAGTGTACCTTCCTTAAGCTCAGCGTTTAGCTCTTTCACAGTCGATCAACAATCCCCGGTGACGCCATCTGGTTACTTTGGCCACCCATTCGCCAGCCTGAGCAACGCCAACAGACATTCCATTAGCGTCGTTGCACCCTCAGATACTTTCATTAAGCCTGCCAACGTTATTCCTCCACTGCCACCGCAGCACGAGCAGCAGGAACAGCACTTGCAGCAGGTACACCACCCTGCACAGGTCAGCCGTCACAACGACCAAGAAGATGAAAAGCTTAGTGCGCGCATCGTTATCACCCTAAAGAACTTCCTCAACGCACCGCATCGCATGAACTTTGGCGAGCAGATTATTTCAATTACAACACCACAGACTGCACAGAAGAGTTACGGGAATGAGAAGAGGTAGGTGTGGTGTGGTTTGGTGTGGTGAAGGCGCTGACATGACAGATTCATCGCTCCACCTCCTCAAGTTTGTTTGATTGGCAAGAATTGGAACAGCGACATGAACAACAAGAAGAGCGGACAATCTCATGCATTAGGACAATTGTCTCCATCTGTGGAAGTGAAGCTTGGAAATAGCAGGGAAGCTCACCATTGCGATTTGAAATGGACAGAGTTCCAATCACACCCAGCACAGGCCTCCCAGGTAACCCAGGCAACGCAAACGGGTAATATGCCGCTTACGCCACCCTCCTCTTCCCCAAACTCTAACAAATCAGACTCACACGACGACACCTCAGACATTTCAGACAACAACTCGAATAACAGAATGATGCATGGGAAAGCGGTAGCTAAGCATTTGCACATCAGCGAAGTCTCAGATGATCGTAGAATAACTAATTGCAATGCTCAAGTGATAATTCCATCGCTTCTATCGAGCAACCCTTTCAAAGGCAGTTTTTCACTTCCAAATATGAACATAATATCGAAAGCATCCAAGCAGAGAAAGCCAAAGCGAAATGAAGATATTTGCGTTTTTCACGGTAGTCTCGTTAGCTTATATAACAGAGCCAAGTCTCAAACATCGTCGACACGCTACCTCACTGTGACTGGCACACCGGCTGTCTGGCCATTAGGTAGTGATTATCAGATAAACAATGAGGAGGGTATTGACCTGAGAAATGCTACGTTTACTCCAGATGCCAATTACTGGGATCCGTTCATTATCTGGATGTATGACACGGAGTATGCCCAGGATAGACTACCAAACGTTCCATCAGACTGGCCAACGCCGCCTGTGGGAGCGCTGCCGACTGGGATGTACACTACAGCTATTCGCGCCAACTCTGTAGTGGTGCTCCAGTCACTCGCTCACGGTGTAGTGTCGCCGCCACTGATCGTCAGGAGAGGAGGAAAAGGGAGCTCAGTGACGGGAGGCGGCAATGTAGAGCAACAGCGTCGTCGCTCTAGTCTCGACAGTAACGCGAACCAGCATCGCCAAGTGGGGTGCATCAAGGGGAGTGTGTTGGGAGAACCCACTGTGCAGCTGAACAAGGTGGGGTTGGAGTTAGCAGCGCAGACGCAGACGCCTAGTCAGACAGATGGGAACGATCTCGAGGCTTCAGGAATGTATCTCACCTGCGTAGACGAGCTAATCCGTCTCATCACTCCACCTAAAGCACACGAAGGACCTGTTGAGTTCCCACATAAAAACCAGAATTCCAACTCCAACTACAAGTATAACCAGGAAGGAGCAAGCAAGTCGAGGAGGACTAGCTACCAGTCAGACATGCACGATATGTATGAGGAGAGCGGGGCTGATGTCTCATACAAACCTCGATCGAGAAGGACGAGTGTAAGGCGTTCGTCTATCTCAAATGAGTCAGGTGGACGTAACAAAAGGCGTTCGAGTCATTATGATGCTAACAATCTCGATGCCTTTGCTGAAGATGGCATGACCTGGTCACTGGATGTTGGCGAGATTGCTCTGTGGACGTTGTCATGTGCAGGTGGGTGATTTGAGTTGTTTCGATTATTTGAATAGATTCACTAATATTCCACACAGAAGTGCATAATCACCACATATACACACCAGAATTCACGCCTGGCGCGAATCTTCCGCTCGACACACTCAATAAGAGAACGAACCTGGATGGAGCTATAGCTATAGCGATACCATATCTGGATAGTTGGGTGCACTGCGACGTGCGCACGAAGCGTCGCTACTCTGGTGAGGAGATTGAGGGTGAAATGGTAGACATTGTCAAAGTAATAGGCAAGAATTTTGACGTCTTCTCGAATGACACTGCAGATATTTATTTAGGGGGCAAGATACGCAAAGCTCGTGGAGTAGGACTGGGGCTGGATCTTGGTGAGGAAGGCAAGACGAGTATGCATGATGAGGAGGTGGCCGTGTGGAGGTCTGCATACGTCAACTATATCTCGAACGAGGAGTTGATAGTGGGATTACCGAATCTGAGAGATATTGATGGCGAGTTGGTGGATAACTCATTGACGCTGATTGCTGTATTGAAGCAGAATGGTTGTATCATACCATCTTGTGTTACAGTAACGATTTAAACAGGAGCTTGTTTGTAAATATTTGAATGTCTTGACTTATTTGTTTATTGATTGTGCTGATTACCTCAATTGCGTCTCTTCCACCAACGACCAAGAGCTTAATGAGCGGCGGAGAGCCACCAACACTGCCACCATTGCCAACATCAGAGGCCTTATTCTCACCTAAGAATTCACCCAACTTGGACACAATAGGAAGTCCACAGCCGCGGTCAATTGCATCGACGCAGAACCAACGCAGCGCCGTTGATGATATCGCTGATATTGAGGCAGCCTATAACGAGCATGGAGTTATCGGAGCATCTCATCGTGCATTAGAAGCTTATCGCCGTAAAGAAGGCAGGAAGGTGGTTGTACGATTCAAAGCTATAGGTGCAGCGCCGATAATGAAGCAGAATTTCTATAAGATATCAGACTCAAATAAGTTTTCTACAGTTATTCAGTTCCTCAGGAAAGAATGCGGACTGTCTAATTCTAATTGTCCCGTCTTCTGCTACGTCAACTCAGCTTTTGCTCCTTCACCAGACGACAGCATCGGAAATCTCTATAAATGTTACGGTACAGATGGTCACGTCATAGTTAATTACAGTACATCAGTCGCATGGGGATGATGTGGCTAAGGTTTGGAATAGATTTCGCTCGAATTGTACATATCTTATCATATTATATACCCTACTCACTTCCACGATAATAGTTACTAGCCACGAAAGGCATTTTTACCACCTCCGCTCGGCGCTGTCTGCCTCTGACGTTGACGACGAGTGGTGTGCCCACTGCGGAGAGCTCCTTGGATACGTATCCCATGGCGATATTCTGGTTGAGAGTTGGCGAAGGAGCGCCCGAAGTCACCCAGCCGACGGACGCACCTGAATGAGCATCTTCAATGATCGAGTTGCTACGAGCAGCCGCGCCCTTTTCAATCACCAGACCGACGCGGCGTATTTGCATATTAGCCACTTTGAGCGATGGTACGACTTTATCCCAGCCTGGGAAGAGTGTTTCCTGCTCGCGTGTTCGTCTGTCTTTAGCAATTGTCCACGCCAAGCCCGCCTCGCCGACGGAGAGAGGATGAGGGGCAGCAGGAGTGGTAGGAGTGGTAGCACCCTCACTTTCACCCTCCCACAGATCATTACCATAGAGACACATACCGGCCTCGAGACGCAAACTATCACGTGCGCCCAATCCTATGGGCATAGTAGGGGCCGTGTCAGCAAGCATATCTGCCACCTGCACCGCATCTCTCTGCTCGACCGACACCTCAAAACCATCCTCGCCCGTGTATCCGCTGCGAGCGAGATGTACAACAGCACCGCCGCTGAGTCTGAGATGTTGCTTCACCCTGCCGAAATGGAGATCCTTGAGTGAGACATCGGAGTGGTTCTCGAGTACGGCAGCGGCGCTGGGACCCTGCAGTGCGAGCAGAGCCTGCGAGTGAGACTCGAGGTATTTGAGGACGACAGAGTTACTCGAGTTGCTCGAGGTGCTTTCACGCTTCTCGTACGCCATTTTGTGCCCCTCGAGCCACTCACGCACACAGTGGGCGCGGGAGGCGTTGGTAACCAGGTAATACTCGTCGTCGCGCCATTTAGTGAGTATGCAGTCGTCGATTATCGCGCCAGTGTCAGTGAGGATGAGGCTGTAGGCGGAAGTGTGCAGTGGCTGCGTGTGGGCGATAGGGAGGATAGAGTGGATGAAAGAAGAGTGCGTGTGTGGTGATTGTTTGATAACTATCTGCCTGAAAAGGGTTAGGTTCGCATAAATCGTCATGACATCATCGTCATCTGATAACCTGCCAACTCACTGCATGTGGGATACATCGAACAGACCAGCGTGGTTACGCGTGTGGTGGTGCGCATCGACTGATTTGGATTATGGAGTTTAGAGGTACAACTAACACATACAACTTAACCTACCTTGTCCAACACCCTTGTACTGCAATGGCATCGCCCAGCCTGCAAATGGAACCATCTGACCACCTATGCTAACGTGCCAGTCGAATAGCGGTGTTCTCTTTAGTGTGTTTGCTGCGCTGGTGATAGCCGAGTACCTCATCTGATGATTGTAATTAAAGAAAGCAAAAGGAAAAGCAAAACATAAAATATAAATACATTTTGATTCAATTTATATGAGCGATAAGCGATAAGCGATATAATAACATAGAAAGTGCTAGCGATATGCGATCAACGTGGTGAGTATTGCGAGTAAAAGACCAGAGTACAAGGTGAATGAGTGAGCAAGTGCGCAAATGCCCTACAACATTCCCATAAAGGACAAGAGCGACTTGGAGACATGCGATAGTTTCTCCTTGGTCGGACTAACCGGCCTGCGAGTATCCGACGTTATATTCAGTGGGCTGAGCAGTTGCTTCTGAGGTTTCGATGTCTTGGTGTTTGCGTTGAAATCAAGACTAGAGATGCGAGGTGGTGTCATAGGGCGATAATCGCGGTGGTCGTTGAGCGAATATGAGTATGAGCTACTGCTGCTGCTAGTATCCATACTGAATTCTGAGTCTGTAGGACTGCATGTGCGCGAGTGTATAACCTGATTATCGCTCTCCTCGCTCTCACTCTCACACTCGCCCACCTCACTCTCGCTATATGTCATTGCAGGTGTCCTCGGTGAGTTGCTGATCTGGAGTGACTGTCTGATGGCTTTGCTTAGTTGGCGGCGCAGTGGTCCATCGTCGCGAGGAGGCGGAGACGGGAATTCTGCGAAGCTCGAGAATGGATCCTCGTCGAGGAGGTCGTCGAGTTTGGAGGAATGTCTTGCATGGTTTGAGATAAAGTTGCGAGGGTTTATCATGGCGATTTGTGAGCAGTTGTGTGATTTGCTGGGTACTGAAGCAAGAAGACACTCAGACTGCATTTTATATTCCACTGCATCTGTCTAGCCCGGCCAAAGATATTGATGTAATTGACGGCTGTCGGGGGATTTTCCAGCAAAAATGTAGAGAAAATAGAGTTAAATTAAAGGAACGCCGATGTGACTGTGACGGGGAATGTGTACGACGTTTTGACAGTTGTGACGTCTGTGACAGGGGTTAGCCGTGGGGTTGTCAGGGCGTTAACAAATGGGCTCATCTTGGGCGGTGAATTCAAGTAAAATCCAAGAAAATCCAAGAAAATCCAAGAAAGCGGTAGTTCTAGAACCCCACTGCATCCAGATGTTCTGCGCGGTGAGCTGTAGCTCTCGCATAGATGTCTCTCTTCCAAGCCAAGTAGAGGAGGGTGGAGAGCACGACGAGCACTCCCGCACCCACGCCCAGCCCTATACCAACTTTAGCGCCTTTGTCCATTAATCGCGATATTTCTTTTCTCCTTCTACTTGTCGTTCTCGCAGAGATGCTCCCACCACCGCGCCCCAGCAGCGGCTACATAGAGCGCGTGGCCCGCACGCAAGTGACACAAGTGAAAAAACGCAGGCAGCTCATCGTATTCGATCTTAATGGCACATTGATAGCGACTAAATCGCGCAACGACAAGCAGCGCCCACACCTCGCCCAGCTCCAGAAAATGCTATTCGACCACCATCGCGGGCAGTTTGACGTGATGGTTTATAGCTCGGCGATGCGCCATAACGTGGCGCGGTATGTCGACAGTGCATTCAACGCAACCCACAGACAACACCTCAAGGCCGTCTACACACGCGAGGATATGTCCATGTCCGCGCGCGACTACAAGAATAAGGTGCAGACGTATAAGGATCTCGAGTTGGTGTGGCATGGGAGTGAGGCAGATGGCTCAGACGCAGACGCAGAGCACCCTCAGTACTCGCAGTAC
Organism: Wallemia ichthyophaga EXF-994; assembly: GCF_000400465.1. Classification (NCBI taxonomy): domain Eukaryota; kingdom Fungi; phylum Basidiomycota; class Wallemiomycetes; order Wallemiales; family Wallemiaceae; genus Wallemia; species Wallemia ichthyophaga. Next base: position 343,957 of record NW_008806280.1, on the reverse strand, counting down.
AACACCATCCTCGTCGACGACAGTGCCGAGAAGGCAGCGTTCCAGCCGTGGAACTTGCTGCAGGTGTCGACATGGGATGGGAGCAGCACCGACAGCATGCTCGTCGCGCTTCTCGGCGTGCTCGACGATATACGAGGGAGCAATAACGTCAGCCACTATCTGTCGACATACACACACGTGCGCAGCGTAGATCCACACGCTGACACTGCCACGCCCTGGTTCGACATCCCCCACGTATACGCACATTGGAGGGCCAAGGGCGAGGCGCTGCTCAATGTGGACGGCGTCCTCGACAGCATGGCTAGGCTGGCGTTGGAGACTTGATTAAACATGTATGAATATAAAGTTGTGTACTTGTACGACCGTCGACCGTGTATTGTGCATTCTACTCATCGCCTTCACTCAGCACCATTTCGTCGCTATCTTTGTCCTTTTCGTTTTCCTGCTCGCCATCCTCGTCGCCCTCCTTGTCCCTCCTTCGCCGCTCGCCCTGCTCAGTCTTGGCTATGTGATGCTTGACAAAGAGAGGGTGGAGAGCGAGGTGGCGGTCGAGCGCAAGCACGTGTTGCTGGGCAATAAGAGAGTGTTTGATGGCTGATTCGAGGCGAGATCCGACAAGTTTCTCGTCTGACTTTGTATTTGTCTCACTCTTCTCGCCCACGTCGAAATGCACAACCTGGGCAACGCCGTCGATGCGCGCCTGCACCCTGCCGAGGGCGATGGCGGACGCGATGCGTTGGAGGAAGGGGGAGAGGGAGGACGTGTGTGAGTGTGGGTGTGTGTCCGTGTGCGTGTCTTCTCTGATGTGCGCGTGCTCACCGTACTCACCCAGCTCAGCTGCGAGATGGGCGACGGGGATAGACGAGTACACGTCCGCGTAGCAGGCGACGAGTGACGCCCACAGGCTATCTTGGGCGAGTCTGGCGAGGTGCGCCGCTTCAGTCTCGTTCGCAGCCTCACTCACACCCCCCTCCGACGCAAAAGCCGTGCTGTTCTTGCGTAATACCTCCAGATACAGCATGGTAGTGTGAGAGCGGGAGTTGAACGAGAGCGTGTGTGGCTGCGAGAGTGACTGCGACTGCGACTGCAATTGCGACTGCGATTGCGCCAAGGAATCTCTCTCTTTGTCTCTCTCGCCAATGCTGATTTCGAGGAGGGAGTGAAAAGCGGGTGCAGTTTTCTTGAGTGCGCGCTCAACCCCACCGCAGTGTTTGGGGAAGGGGGTGATGGTACCGTATACAATGAGCTGTGTGAGGAGGGAGCGCTTGGCAGCGTCGAGCAAGGCTGGCGGGATGCAAGAGGAAGAGCAAGTAGAAGGGGCAGCTGAAGACGATGACGTTGATAATGGCATAGCGAGGACCATTTGTAGAGCAAACAGGGCCTGTTCGAATCGCCCCAGCATGAGCAGCGCCGTTGCAGCGTTGGCGAGGAACGCTAGTGCGTCGTTGCAAGTGAGAGGGGTGTATGAGGGTATCTCGAGACTGCAATTGCTGCTGCTGCTGCTGCTACTCAGCGCCAAAGCACCTTCCACCACTCCTATCGCGTACGTCGGCATATGTGCATCGATGCACGCCTGCGTAAATACGCGGTGTACACCCGTTAGCTCGTTAACCGCACCACCGGTTAGGGAGTACAGGAGAGAGTGGAGGGCGGGTAGAGACGACTTTACACTGCCGATTAACTTGGCCAGTGCATGCAGCTGCTCAGATAGCTCTACGACTACCTCAGCCCATACTCGCAGATGGGCGGTGGGAGTGTTGTGGGCGTGGTGCTGCGAGGAATGGTATTGGCTGGCGATTGAAGTGTTGGTATGTGTGTTTGTGCCTTGTGTGTTTGCTAGGTCACTCAATAGCTGTCGCGTGTAGAGGGTGGTGGTGTACATGAATACGCCAGGATGGTGGAGTGGGTGGAGCTGTGCGGATAGATAGGCAACGTCTGCATCTGTTAGTGGGTGCTGCGTGGAGTGGGATTTGAGTTGTTGAGCGAGATTGATGGCGGGGGATTGGTGGGGCGGATGGGATTGTGTTTGTGAGTGTTCCTGGCCTTGTGCAGCGTTGTATCTCTCAACAAACTCAGTAATTTGATTGGAAGGCGTTGTCATTGATGATGGTGGTTGAGAAGAGGGAGGAGATGGAATAGAGATGGGTGAGTAGAAGGAGGTGAGAGTGGGCGCTTACACAGACACACACAACAACACACACGCACGCCGCACAAATAAGGAAATAACGAAGATGAAAATTTTATGAGACATCTATTGCTGAGAATGGGATTTTAAGAGGGAGTGTAAGCGGGAGGAGGGGTTGGAGATGTGTGAGTGGATAGAGGCGGATGGGTTTGATATGATGGAATGGATTTGGGAGTGTATTTGAGGCAAAGAAGGGAGGTTAGCGAGGTGTCTGATGTGGAATGGGTCAACGGTGGCGTTGCCGATGTGACCGCCAAGAAGGAGCATCTTTGGGTTGGCGGGGATGGTGTCTGTGTTTTGGATGGACAAGGGAAGCGGTCTAAACCTGCTATTGGACTTGATTGAATCTGTTTTCTGCAAAATGGATTTGATGGTTGGAGGGTCTATATGGGTGAAAGACACAACGCAGCAGTTGCCAGTGAGGAGCTGCTTAAGGTTCGGGTCGCTGGATAATCCTCTAAATACACCCGATCTGATTACGGTCAACGAAGCCTTCCCATTCGTCTCGCTGTCTATAACCCCCCTCAACCCACTCAACTGAGAAACATTGAAATTATTAAACTGGTAGAACAAGAGGTTTTGATTGGATAATAAATTTTTATAGAGACTGTTCAAATAATTCTTCCTTATACGCGTTAGGCTCGACATGGTCGGTGGTGTGTAAATGACAACCAAGATGGATGAAATATTTCTCAATTTGAGTACAAAATTTATTATAAATCTGCCGGTCCAAGAGCAGCAATCGCTTGAACGGCTATGCTTCCAAGTCGAAGCTGCCCATTGGTATTACGAGGACTTCATTAGGGAGCTAGAGCCCTCACTTCCCTCTTTCCACCTCAAACAATTCTCTCAGCAATTCTTCAAACACTGCCCAATCCTCTCCAAGCAATCCCATCGACACGAGAAAGCTTTCGCCGATTTCATCCGCTACAAGACACGAGTACCCGTGTGTGGGGCCATCATTCTCAACCAACAACTCTCCCACTGCCTCCTCGTCAAGGGCTGGAAACAATCCTCCGCCTGGTCTTTCCCTAAGGGTAAGATCAACCTCGATGAAGCACACCACCTATGTGCTGTGAGGGAGGTGCTCGAGGAAACTGGCTTCGATTGCTCCACTCGCCTCGTACACACTGACTACATTGACGTAGCCATCAAAGACCAGAAAATCAGACTGTATATCATCCAAAACGTACCTATGGACACCCCCTTCAAAACTCAAACAAGGAAGGAAATTTCTAAAATCGAGTGGTTTAAACTTACTGATCTGCCGTCTTGGAAGAGGAATTCAAAACAGCTCTCCTCATCTAAATTCTACCTCATTACCCCTTTTATCGGTCGATTGAAATCTTTCATCAAGCGACATAAACCAAATTCAAACGCCTTACTCTCCCCTGACAACGAGCCCACGTCCAACCCCATCGACTCCCTCTTCTCAAAACTATCCACTTCAAATGTCTCACTATCCCATGTAGACAGGTTATTCTCTCAATGCACGCCCGCACCTGGTGACATACACGCACACAATGGTTCCTCTCCACTACAGATTCTACAGCATTCTCCCAAATCCACCCACAACTCCAACTCCACTCCTTCCACTGCTCCCTTACCCAACCTTCAACCCTTCCCACCCCCACTCATGCCACCCAAGATGCCTCCAGTACAGAGCAATCCTCCACTCCCCTCACTTCCCTCCAACGCCAGCACAAATGTACCAATCAATTTTGTTTTGGGTGAAGGTGATCATGTCGGTGATATGGACATGCAGAGGCAGATGGGTTTGGATCATCGGGGCAACACGGGCAACACACCCAACACACCCTCACATCACAACATTCAACACAATGTCAACAACTTGTCCTCACATCTCTCACACGACTTGACCAAGATGCACTCCCACTCCCAACTGTCTACCATCATGCATCCTCCTTCGGGAATAACCAACACTCAGCCACCACAAAACTTGCAGCAGACTTTGTTGGAGAGTTTGCAGCCCTTGCAAGGTATGAATGGTGCTCGAAATGTTAACAACGTGAATAGCGTGAATAACACCCACTCACACCCCTCCTACCTCCATAAAAACGATCCCAACCACAAACAAAGCCTTCTCTCTCTTCTCTCTCCCCAACAGGCTGCAGAGGCTACTCAGACTGCCTCGCCCTCACACCACCAGGCTTCCAATCCTCTTCTATCGCTTCTGAACACCAAACCGAGTTAGCAGGGCTTTACGCGCTACTGACTGTGATATCCTGGTATATCCTCTGCCACTCTGTCATCCCATCACTCTCATATTCTCTTGCCATCTAACCATCTCACCCCTTTCACCCACCCCACCCATGACATTCTATCACAAAGTGTAATATGCATATTATCATCTTTTAAAGAGCAAGGAAAGAAGGAGAATCCATTTATTTGTTGGTTCATTCAATTGACGCCGACAGTGTAAGGGAGGTTGCTGAAGAGCACACTGATACTCTCACCGTAGTGACTTCTTCTGATAGTTTCCGCAAGGACTTGTGAGATATCGATGACCTGAATCTTTTCACACCCGAGCTGGTTCTGTTCCTGAGGCATAGTGTTAGTGACGACAACTTTCTCTAAACAGCTATCGCTGATAACGTCAAGGGCAGGTCCTGTGAGAATACCGTGAGTGACGACGGCGAGTACTCTCTCAGCGCCAGCCTCTACGAGATGTTTAGCAGCTCTGCCTAGTGTACCGCACGTGTCTGCCATATCGTCTACGAGGATAGCCGTCTTGCCTTTACAATCACCGACGAGAATCATACGCGACACCTCATTAGCCTTCTTGCGTTCCTTATGAAAGAGAGCGAAATCGAGATCGAGTTTATCCGCCATGCTAGTTGCGCGTTTAGCTCCACCCGCATCAGGGCTGACGATAACAGTATTGGCGAGATCGCACTCCTCGCGCAGATACTGCAGGGTAGAAGGTTCAGCGTAGAGGTTATCCACAGGCACGTCAAAGAAGCCCTGGATCTGAGAAGCGTGCAAATCCATCGTGATAACGTGATCGCAGCCTGCTTTCTGCAGCATGTTGGCTATAAGTTTCGCCGTAATTGGCGCACGGCTCTTGTCCTTTTTATCCTGGCGCGCGTAAGGGAAGTGGGGGATAACGGCGGTGATACGCGATGCGGAAGCTATTTTGCAAGCGTGGATCATTATCATTGTCTCCATTAGGTGCTGGTTTACATTACCGCAGCCCGTGTTGACTATGTAGACATCGTCGTCGCGCACACTCTCCTGGAGGGCGACGTTGGTCTCGCCGGCGGAATTGAGCTCTACTTTTACACTGCAGAGTGGAAGCCCGAGGCTGGCGGGTGTGTAAGCAGTCTTCTCTTTTCGCCTCGCTCTCCACCCACCGCTTCGCTATGAGCTGTGATAGCTGGTGGTGGGATGTGCCTGTTGTCGTGAATATTGGTACTCGCTCTGGCTGTCTACACACCACTCAGCAGCTTTATCGCTGAAGATCCTTGCATTTTCTTCTGTGCCCTGTGTGACGGTGAGGAGCAACGAGGAAGCGGGGCATTTTGTGGAATTGTGGAAATTGCCAATGACCTCATTTTCGTGGTAGCTGGCTGTGGTTAAGTGGCTGGCTGAGTCGGCGTATACAATACGCTCTACTTGCACTACTCGTCCACTCCCCGCTTCCAAATCCGTAAATCTATCCATCGCAACAGACAAGACAAAGAAGGCATTAAAAATTTACAAATTGCGCAAAATACATCCATTTACAAATCTAAATTTCCACTCCACACCCCTACGCGCCCTTCAAAAACTCGCAAACGACATCAAGCGTGCCATTTTGTCTGAGAAGGCATTCACCGTGTCTATAGCCGTCTAAAAAATGCAGGCTGCGTCCATCCTGCAAGCCGTGTCTTTTAAGATAAGCATAGACTCTTGCGCTGTCGAAAACGGCGTCTTCCCCGCCAAGAAAGATCTTAGTAGCGCCACGCTCCAACTCGTGCGGCCAGAGGAGGTTACAAGACCAACTGAAACTTCGTTGGAGGGTATTAGCGAGCCCCGTCTCAGTAGCGACGAAGTAGTGCATTAGCAGCTCCATCGCTGTCTGCGGCACTCTGTACAGGAAGCGGTAGCAGAGGTCGCCCTCCCACAGGCAGAAAGTGACTGGGTCGAGTAAGACGCTCTTGCGCACGAGCCCCGGCGCGTCTTTGAGTATATGCGTGTGTGCTATTGTGCCGAACGAATGCGATACTATATCCGTACTGGTCGCTCCAACACGTCGCAACACCCCATTTAACCCCTCACTAGCCTCCTCTCGCGTTATAGGTCGCAAGTAACGCCCACTGAACACTCGCATTGACGTAGACGGGTTCAGCGGCATGACTACCGTCCGCTGAGGGAACTTGTCGGCGAGATATGCGAATGTGCGCGCATAGTGCGGCAGCCCGAATCCCAGCCCGTGCATGAGAGTGATGGGTGTTTCGTTGCTGTTGATTTCAGCGTCGTTGCGACCGCCTCCGTCCTCATCCTTCTTGTCCACGCTCACTCTGCCCTCGCGCACAACATACTCCACGCCGCGCTCGATCCACACACCCGCGTGGTATCGCCAGCGGAGGAGAGCGATAGTGAGGTAGTGAGCCGCAGCGAGGAGGATATAGAAAGCGAGTGGGCGGTGCCTAGTGCGCACGGGGTCGATATTAAGTCTGATGATAGTGGGACGCGCCAAGCCTGGGGTTCTCTCAAGCGGGAACGCGTGCCCGGTGCGTCGCTCCACCAGCCTCGCGCATTCCTCCAGAAAGGGCACGTTGCGGTGTGATAGTGGCACACCTAGCATCGACCAGCTCAGCCATGTGAGCATGTCCGTGTGCGTGATAGCACCCCATTCTGCCATGCTGAACCATGTGCGCACCTTCTCGCGGAAGTCGAAGGCTTTGGGGTCGTCGTAGGGCAAATTGGGCAGGTGGTGCTCGAGGTGCGCATGCTCGTCACGGTCTTGGTCGTGGTCTTGGCTTCGGTGACGTGACATGTCGGCAGCGGCGTCGGATAGAGGATCTGCAGGATCTGCAGGATCTGCCGTGTCTGTAACACCATCACATTCCTCCCACTCAGAGATGCGGCGCGTGTCTGCTGCTTTGAAATCGGTGAGAATCCGTATAAAGACGTCTTTGGCAAAAGTGGGAGTGAAGTGGGGCGGCGGGAGAGAAATGCGCTGGATGTGGCGGTGGGAGAGGAACATCCAAGCGTAGAATAAGAGCTTAGAGAGGAGTGAGCGGATTGCTCAATGCGTCTTGATACGCTCACCTCTAGTGGGGCGTATATGTCCATCAATAGACTGCGCTGGGGAGCCATCGATGGAAAACACATAGCAATCACGTAGACAACGCTGTACACGCTAACAAATTGCAGTGGGAGTATCAGCAGCACTTGCACCACATAAAACCCAATACTTCTGCCTCTACTCCGCTCAGTCCTGCTGGGAGTGGCTGGCGGAGCAGACAGGCTTATTCTGCGTGAGCGTCGTTGTCCAGTGTGATTGGCGTGATTAGCGTGATTGCCGTGATTGCCGTGATCGTCCATTACAACGGCTGGTTAGCTACCACCATGAGCGTTATACAAAACAAATTACTCGATAAATGGCTCAAAGATGATAGCAGCGTGGTTTGTATTCTCTCGTTCCTCTTGCTTATGCTCACTTCCCCCAGGTCACAGCACGTATACTGAGTCATGCAACTGGTGAGCATATCAATGCAGCCAAAAAGTAAGTGACGTAATGAATATTATCGATTGCATTTAAGACGCCCACCAGCCATCTCCTACACTACTACCGCAACAACACCTCTTTACACCCAGTGATTGCAATTACGGGTAGAGTGGGCAGTGGTATTCAATCGCAGCTAATCGCTGACTTGAGTACTGTGCAGTGTGAGTACTGGTTGCGTGCTCATCGCCTTATATAACCTCACCTCTCCAGCCTCTCGCTCGAGGTATGACGAAGAACACTCCATCTACGTTCACGCGTTATCACCATTCAAGCTGGCTGATCTTACTCCTATACTCAACTACGAGTTGGAGTACTTTGGTGACGTGATTAACGCGCGCGAGAAGGTGAAACAGAGAGACAGCAAGCAGGAGAAGCAATCCAAGCCAGTTAAGCAGCAGGAGGTTAAACAACCTACTAAACAACCCACTAAACAACCCACTAAACAAAACAAACCACCACAACCAGCTCCACCCTCAAATCCCCCCAAGAAAGCTACCAACAAGCGCCGTGTTATCGAATCAGACGAAGAGGAAGACCTTATCATTTCATCACCTCCAGAAGCACCACCGCCAGCGCAGACAAATGTCCAGTCAGACACGCAGTCAAAACACACCACACAAAGCAACACCAACAAGACAAAAAAGCGCAAGCTGACAAAGAGCTTGACGCGGATGAACGAAAAGGGTTACATGGTGACTGAGGATGTGGATGAGTGGGTGAGTGGGGGTGAGGATGGTGAGGAGGGTGCATCTATTGACGCTGCACCATCTGAGCCCAATTCCAATCCCAATCCCAATTCAAATTCCAAATCGAAACCAAAAACAGCCCCAAAACCACCTTCGAAACCACCACCACCATCAAAGTCCACATCAAAAGGACAGAGCAGTCTCAATTCCTTCTTCATGAAAAAGTAGTTTATAGCTTGTACGTGGTTATCCATGCTGCGACAAAATAGCGTTCAATATCTTAGCCTGCGTAGACAGCACACCGCTGTCATCAGTTTGGTAAAAGCAGGGAATATGTAGTGCTTCTAGTTGAGATTGTTGAGACTGGCGCTGTGACGAGGTGAGACTAATTTCATCCACAAAGATTCTCACTCACCAAATCATACCACCTTGCCTGTGCCTTGGCCTTAAAAGCGTCCTCTCTGCGTTTGAAATCGCTATCTAGTCTACTCACATCTCTGCTCAAGTCGATACGAGCAAGTGCCATCTTCTGGTCGAGCTCTTTACGCGCATTGACATGTTTGCTATTCATCACGCTCCACTCTGAATGCAGACTCTTCTCTATCCTGTGTTGCTGCGCCTGTATCTTTTTCAATTTCTCCGTTTTCTCAGCGGGTAGGGTGGGTATGAGCATGAGTGCTTGCGGAAATGTCATTGAACGGAGCTGGGTGGCTTCTTCGATACTGATAGGGTTAGTTTGTTCAGGTTGATGGTGTTGCTGAGGTTGTGGTGCAGGTGCAGGCGCAGACGCCGACACTGGAGCTGAAATTGGCATTGGCATTGGCATTGGCGCAGACGCGTAAGAGTGCCGCCGAGTTTCGATATTGTCGTGGTTCTGCTGCGTCTGCGTCTGCCTTCCTGGAGACGTACCTAGTAAGTCGAGCAACGAGTCAATTTCGAGGTTTCGCTGTGGGGGAGGGGTGGATTGTATTTTATGAGAATCCTGTGTGGCTTGTGTGGTATTTGTGCTGCTACTCGCACCATCGCCGCTGTTAATCGTATCCAAGCTCGGTTTCAAGGCATTCAGCAGGGCCTCAACACTGCCAGGATCATTTTCCTAGTATGCAAATAAGCCAAAGCCACAACCATTACTTTACACGCCAACTAACTCGGAAACTCAGGGACATAAATGTCAACGTCGATAAGGAAGGCGTTTACAAATAAATAATATAAATATATGCTGTGGTTATGCTTTGGGTATATAAATGCTTGTAATCCATTTAGAGATTAAACTCTGGACTAAACCAGCTGCTTTGGCTCGTAGCGCTGAATGGATCTGGCGTTGTGGAGGTTGAGTGGGCTTTAGAGGAGCGGCGTGGAGGTCTATTTGGATAGTCTATTGGTGATATCGCTGACACTGGGATATTTGGAGTCGTTGGAGTCGTTGGAGTGGTTGGCTGGGAACTCGCTGAGAATGATTTGAATGAAATGATTGAAGGGGAGTGTGAGTGTGTTCGAGTTCGGTGAGTATACGGGTGGCTGGAGTGACTGGAGTTGCTGCTACCACTACTCCCACTGCCACTGCCAATAGACACATTACTCATCGACGACTTGCTGCGTAGGTTGCCCAGCATCCCTATTCCAGCCTTTATTGTATCTGTCGATGTTCTCTTCTGTACAAGTCTATTTCTATTCTCCATTTCTTATTTTTCTGGTGTTGCGGTCCAAGATAACCATTTTTCTGTCCAGCTTCCCAAGGCACCACCGATCAGGCCAATTCCAGGCCCAACTGAAACAACTTTATTTGGTGTACCTGAGCGAATATAAATCTCCCGCCGTTTCCACGTTCGATGGGGTAAAATACCTGCTAAAAACTCTCCCCTATTTCTATTACTGCTCTTCTGATTGGCTGATTGGGTTTATCGGGGGGTATTTTCATCATGAGTTTGTATAAATGGCTATAAATGGGTAATACCAGTCTCATTCTCCCATTTCCCTATCATATCACTCCCCTAAAACTCAATTTTTACGGTGACAAACGAACCAAGTATTTCCGGGCCAAGGATGCATGCAGTGAACAAATCAACGCCGGCAACGCCGGCAATACCCGCCATGAATAATGTACTCAACTCACTCCCCTAATCACGTATCCATTCGCACCCTCCACTTGGCCACCAACCACCATCACAAATCACAATTGCTATGATCACACTCCACCACCTCGAAAACTCCCGCTCAATACGCATCATCTGGGTCCTTGAGGAGCTCGGCATAGAGTACGATCTCAAGACCTACAAGCGCCTTCCCTCCGGTTTAGCTCCACCTGAGTTGAAGCAGGTCGACAAACTAGGTCATGCGCCAATTCTCGTCGATGGATCCACCAGCCTTTCTGAATCTGGCGCTATAATCGAGTACCTTGTGTCTAAATATGGCGCTGGCAACTACACTTCCCCTGATGATGTTTTCTGGAAACACTACATCGAGGGCAGTCTAATGAGTTTCTGCGTCTTCAAACTCGTTCTGTCCATTTCCATCGAGAAGATCCCCGTTCTTCTTCGTCCGGTTATGGCCGTCGTTCCGCGTATGATCTTGAGCCAGTGGGTTGAGCCTAATCTCGCAAGCGCTATCAATGTCGTCGAGAATCAGCTCAGCAACAAGCAGGGTTGGCTCGTCGATGGCGACTCACGCGGCAATCCTACCATCAGCGACTTTATGCTCGCTTTCTCGGTAGATGTACTCGTTTATGGCGGTAGAGCTGACAACCTCGGCCCGGGTTTGCAGTCTTATGCTCAGCGTCTCCATCAACACCCCTCATACGTCAAGGCTATCGAGAAAGCAGGTGATTATCGCTACCAGAAGAAGGAAAATTGAACTAGGATGTCGTATGATGTAATGTTACAGTAAGAATATGAGTTTGAGTATCATTATTTATTTGAGTGCGAGTATGTGTATGAGTATGTGTATGAGTATGAGTATGTGTACGTATGATTTCATTCGTGCATTCCACATTTTCAAACGCATCACAAAGACTCTTCCTCTGAACCGGATGAATCTATATCAGCACTATCAGCACTCTGCGCACTCTGCCTCAAAGTGTCAGTGTTAGACCCACCCTTAGGCGGTGAACTCAAAGCTGAGCTTTCAGAGTTACTCGGAGAGAAGAGGTCTTTGGACATGTTATGCAGATCGCTGAAGAGGTAATCTTGTGTGTGAGTTGGTGTATTTGATAACGGCGACGACTGGCGTGGTTTGTTGGTGTGCTTGAGTGTCTGTAGTGTGTTAGCTGTGTGTTACTCCCACTCACATTCAAATGAAAAAACTCCCACTCACATTCACCACTACATGGTAAATCGGTTAACGCTGCTCAAGTCCAAGTAGTCAAACTTACTTGAGTTGCTGTGCGAGTTGGTGTGTTTGGTAGGCGGCTTGTGGGTGGCTGCTGTGTTGTTTGTTGTGTTGGAGTGTGTTGAGCTCGCCTGACTTGCCCCACTTGCCACACTCGCTGCCGCTCTCGTAGATCCCCTAGATCCCCTCAACCCTAGACAATTGTTCAAGTGCGGTGCGTATCGGTTGCACGAAATCCACCTATTGCATATCAAGCATTCGAAATTGGGGTTTAGTGGATCGCCTTGACCTTTTGAAACGCCGGATGCGCGTGGGTTGTTGGATTGCAAGTGGGTTTGCTGCTGCTGCTGCTGCAACGAAGGCAGCGACGAGGACTGCAACTGTTGTCGCTGAAGATCCATCTTGGTACTCGTCGTCTTAGCTTCCAAGACAATTTCAAATAGAATCTCATTGATTAGATTATCCGTGAGGGTATCGATTACGCTGTTATCGGCCATAATGGAAGTAGGAGAACAACGAGGAAATGAATTTAAATTACAACTCTTTTACACTTCTATACAACTTGGAGTCTTCTACGCCAGCTTCATTAGCCAGTATAGAAGGGTACCTACTACACAGCCAATCCACATAGCCATCTTTTACACTCCCCTCTAATCTATTCAATGACCTCATCACGATATCCCTTATCTCCTTGTTATCGCTCAACTCGCTGTGTTTTCCCAGCAACTCTAAACATGCCTTCAAGCAGCCTTCAAATTGGCTATTATAATACAATCCGTTCAGCTTGAATTCTGCAGCGTGCGGGAGAAATTGCGTAACTTTATCCAGCTTTTTATCGTCGCTGTACCAGTACTTGTCGAGAATCATCACATTCCCCTCGAAGCTGCTCACACTGCGCTCGAACATATCAGCAAATCTATCCCTCTTCTCGGTATATTCTATCATGCTATCGTCTATAGGCAGGATTTCGTCCAGCGTAATCGCTTCATTCTCACCCGCCATGATTGAAGCTGTGATCAAATCGAAGAAATACATACAAAATCTCAATAAAATTGAAAAGCTGATGATTCAAGCGCATGATGTGGTCAAATCTAATCAATCTAGATGCTCTCAGTTGGATAGTCACCTTGATTGTGTTATCACAAGGTGTAATCAGCTCCTTCAAGTGCGTGGAGGGTGGCGCACTGGTGATATTTCTAATCTACAATAGTCAAATCAGCTACAGATTCACCAGCTACACACCCGATACGTTAAAATAAACTCTATCGACGTAGTCAGTGTGGTTTGTGTACATGACGTCATCTCACACACCCGCCCAGCACTTGAAAAGCATCACAAGCAGCTACCTGGCCAAGCTTAAAGAATCTGCTCTGCAGCTAGACGCTATACAGCTGCCTACACACACTACACATACCACACATTCCTCAGACTCTCCCTTCTACCACAACACCCCTTCCACCTTCTCCGAGTATGTTGATACAGACGTATTCAACACAATAATCACCTCGCTGCACCAGTACCAGCAATCGCTCACACAGGCAGGGTACTCGTCGAAAAATTTGCTGCGATGTCTCACAATGCTCCTCAACGCAGGACCACTCCCAAGTCGATATGCACTGCTAGATGAGTTCCGGGGAGTAGAAGCATGGTTAGATGCGTTTAGGCAGAACATACACCCAACTCTCAACGCACATCTCGCATCGGTGCATGTGCATTGGACGCAGCTGATCGATGCGGATGCCGACCACAACTTGACAGCGGACGAGATGAGTATCCTGAATGGTGACGTAGACGAGCTGGCGAGTATTGTGAGCGAAAGTGAGAGTGCGCTAGGCGATGCTGAAGGTGTGCGCTCGAGGTCGGACAGTCTGCGCGCGCGCTACGAAGAGTGCATGCGCAGTCTGCAGGCCAGAGTGGAGGCGTTGGAGGATAAAGGGGAGGTAAGGGAATCTCTTGCTCAATCTCACACCCTACAGTCGGATATAGAGAAATATGTCGACACGCTTCAGGGTGAGATACATGCGCTGCACCAACAGGCTGATCACATCTTGGAGGTGTACGCCGCGTATGTTCGCTCTAATCTCTCCCTGAGAAACGAATTCGATCGTCAGGCTTCCCTCGTCAAGGAAATCGATCGCGTGCGCACAGAGGCAGAATGCCGGATCAACCAGCTTCACCATTTGAACGAAACTAACGAGCAAGCATTCTGGGAATCTTGGTCAGCGAGGAGCGATGAACTGCCACCTAAACTCATACACACGTTTAGAGGGGTGTAGGGGTATGTCTTATTATCACATACTAGCACGTGTTTGTTGAAGTTGAGCGTGTGTGTTGTATAAAATCTTTTACACCCCCCTCCCCCCTTAGTCACCATTTGCTGCTCAGTGAGTGCTCAAAATTTTCCATTTTCCATTTTGAAATTAAAATTTCTCGGCTCTCAAAAAGCACATGACGCGGGTTGGAAATGGACGTTGAGGATGGAGTGGATGTGCAAGTGTGGATATTACCACAGTAAAATCCACTCCGAATATAATTACTGTAAGTTATCTATACAGCCTCAACAGCCCACAACGTCGATGATGTCCGTATGATAGGCCTGATAACTTTTGATGTCAACCAATAAGAGTAAAAGTAAATGCCTGAGACTTATTTGGGCTGTGATTGGGTGCTATTAAAATTAAGTACTAACTAAAGCTTAGGTGGTGGTGGATTTTTACACGTAAATATCAATTGTATACCTTATATACCTCTTTTACTTTTAATACTTATCTGGTTGTCCTTGTGCAATTATTCAGCTCAGGGGAGAAAATTCTCTCCTTATCAGGATTTTCTCGCCGATCCTGCTCTTATCAGCAGTTGCTGTCATCAAGTGAGAAATTGGAAATAAGGAAATAGAACTGGATGGCGTCATATTCTTCAGTGAGGAGGACTAGAAATAGCTTCATTTCAAATAATGATGAAGAGTGCGTGGGTTTGTTTGTAGGCATTGCACCCGCTCACCCCACAAATCACAGATCCCAGGATTTCTCAGTTGGTCCAGAAAACAGAGCAAAGACGGCTCACTTAGCCAATTTGGCCATGTCCGAGAACGAATCGGGTAGCCACGACGAATTCGATTTCAGCTTTGAACATGAAAATCCAATCGATGAGCGTGATGATGAGGATGACAATGTTCACGACGACGAGAACCCTCTGGATAACTCTTTAGATGTTATCGGTGAAGCCAGAAGAGATTCAGACAAACACTTGGACTTGGCCTCAATTAGACATAGAAACTCTCAAAACCCACAAAGCACTTCTCACATCGAAGTCACCCCTCCAACTCCCCCAAACGACTCTACGCCTCTGCTATACCACCACCCAGACCATATATCCAATCAAAACAGCCAATCAAAACTCTCAAAACCAAGGCTTATCTTAAACAGCCTCAAATACTCCGCCAAATCCGTCTCGGAGGTCATTCCTGCCACAATGCTCGGCCTTATGCTCAACATTCTCGACGGTGTCAGTTATGGCATGATCGCCTTTCCCCCAGGCAGAACCTTTACCGGTTTTGGCGGTGATGGCGTCTCCATGTTCCTCGTCACTTGCATTGTTAGTCAGCTCGTCTTTAGCTCAGGCGGCAGCGTCTTCTCTGGTGGAAATGGCTCCATGATCATCGAGACTGTCCCTTTTTTCCATATCC
This sequence comes from Wallemia ichthyophaga EXF-994, assembly GCF_000400465.1. Lineage (NCBI taxonomy): Eukaryota > Fungi > Basidiomycota > Wallemiomycetes > Wallemiales > Wallemiaceae > Wallemia > Wallemia ichthyophaga. The sequence goes on along the minus strand of NW_008806280.1, from coordinate 328,340 downwards.
TTGTCGATATCATCGAGAAGAGCACATCCAATAAACACGAAATCATTTCTACTACTATGGTCACCTTCGCTCTCTCCAGCTTGCTCGTAGGTCTCACTTTCTTTCTCCTCGGAAAGATGAGACTCGGTGCTTTCATAGGGTTTTTCCCGCGTCATATTCTCGTTGGATCTATTGGCGGCGTCGGTGTATTTCTCCTCGAAACGGGACTGGAGATCACCGCTGGGCTTAACAATGAAGGTTTCACTTATAGCTGGTCTACTATCTCTTTTCTCTTCACCAATCTTAGAGTTTTCTCGCAGTGGTTTCCCGCTCTGTGTCTGGCAGTAGTACTGCGGATCCTCACATACTTCTTCTCCAACCCACTCATCACACCCGTCTTCCTCATCTTCGTTCCCATTATCTTCTACATTGTCGTCCTCTCTGCTCACATACCACTTGACAAACTTCGTCAACTCAATTGGATTTTTGACGTCGGTGACGGTGCCAATGCGCCCTTTTACAGATTCTACTCCTACTTTGATTTCAAAGCGGTAAGCTGGAAGGGTATACTTGAGACCCTACCGACCCAGCTTGCGCTTGTATTTTTTAGCGTACTGCACGTACCTCTTAACGTTCCGGCTCTGAGTAAGAATTTCGTCTTCAGCAGTGGGTTTTACTAAACCAAATTACCAGGTGTCAGTTTAGATGTCGATAATGTGGATCTCGATAAAGAGCTAGTGGCGCATGGCTACTCCAACACTTTGGCTGGCTTGCTTGGCACCTTCCCCAACTACCTCGTCTACTCAAATTCTGTACTCTTCTACAGAACGGGCGGGGGGAGTAAGCTGTCTGGGTATATGCTAACACTCGCAACAGTCGGAATAGCCCTCGTTGGACCAGGCGCCATCTCGTTCATACCTGTTATGGCTGTTGGTACGCTCATTTTTGTCCTCGGGATCGATCTCGTCAAGGAAGCCGTTTGGGACACCTTCGGGAAGGTGAACAAGCTTGAGTATTTTACAATGTGGGCTATCATTGTTAGTATGACACTGTTCGATTTTGTGTTCGGTGTTATTATTGGGATAATCCTCGCATGTCTCTTCTTCGTAGTGCAAAACGCCCGTCGTCGGCCCGTTCGAGCGGTGTTTAATGGACAGTCGCTCAAGTCTACAGTGAGGCGACACGCCATCCAACGCTCCTTCCTGCATCGTGTCGGTAAGCAGACGCAGGTGATGCGATTGCAAGGTTTCCTTTTCTTTGGTACTATCAGCGTAGTGGAGGAGATGACAAGGGAGATGCTCGATGCGGCTCAGTGGGACAAAAACCCACTGCGCTTCCTAATTCTAGATTTAAGGCTGGTCAGTGGTGTCGATTTCTCCGCAGCCGAATCGTTTGTTCGTATCGCGCGGCTGCTCGTCGCGCGACATGTGACGCTCGTGCTCTGTGGGATCGAGTCGCCAGAGTCTAACATTGGGATCGCACTGCGTAGTGTTGGGTGTTGGTCTGATATGGAGGAATTCAGACTAGAGGTCGCGAAGGATCTCAACGATGCACTCGAATACGTCGAGAATTCTTATCTTAGAGGACTCTACTCACATCCAGCGTCGCATAAGAAATATCAGACACTCGCGCTGACGGGTGGGGTGGAGTTTCCGAAGAAACATAATAATAAAATGGCGTTTAGGATATCGGAAAGTATGTCAACTAGTCCGCGTAACAATCTCATTCAAGACGCTGCCAACTTTACTGAAGACGCTCATCAAGGACACGTCCATACTCAGAACTTGGCGCTTAATTGCTCGCCCCTTGAGGAGGAAGAGGAGGTTGACGGTGGCCAGACTCCTAGAGTTGGTAGTATATCAAAGAATCTTAACGTGTTCGACAGCGAGGAGGAGAGTGAGGGTGAGAGTGAGGATAATCACCAAAAACATCCTCAACCTCTATCGCTTATCATTGGTACATTCAAGACATACACTGATGCTCATATCGACTTTTATAGACAACTCGCACCATATTTCACCCCAGTGGATCTCAAGGCGGGTGATATTCTTTGGAGACAGAATGAAGAGCCAAACGGGTAGGAATGGATTGAATGAAGCAGATAAAGGCTGACTAGAAAACACAGCTATTATCTCATTGAGAGGGGTATTCTCAGGGCTACTTACATGTTCGATGGACACAGTTCACCAGTAGATGAAACAATGCTGACGGGGACGGTGGCGGGTGAAATATCAGGAATCTCAGGCTCAAAAAGGAATTGCACAGTGGTCGCAGAAACCGACGCACGGCTATGGAACTTATCGCATCTTAGCCTGCAGAGGTTGGAACGCAATCGGGGAGAAGTGCAGCGGGAAATGGTGCGGATACTACTCAAGATAGGCTACGACGAAGTAGTATCGCTCACATCATATCTTGCTGCTGGACTGGCTTGAAAGAATAAAAAAAAGTTTTGTAATTTGATCCAACTTTGTTGTTTATCTCAGTCGGCTCAATCTAAACACTGAACATCGGGAGAGCGGAAACGAGTCTCCCTTTAAAACCAAAGAAAGTGTCACTTAACAACAATCAAGGCCAGGATTTAAGGCCCAGTTTATCTCCCACAGACAGGCCATCGAAGAAATTGCGAGTTGAGCCAACGACTGCGATGGACAGGCAACCGTCGTCAGGGACATCAGCAGGTACACTGCCAAACCACTCGCGCTACTCAAACAAATCCGCCATGTTCTTGGGCCATTTGCACACGGTTCTCAATAGCCTATCTGCGTCTCCTTCGCCCATTCCACTCGCACCCGCAATCAAAGCAGGCAAGTTACCGTCAAATGTTTCTCTCCCTCCGTGGTCATTCGATCCTTGGGAAGGCCCTCAGAAGGTGCGTTGTGCTTTCTGTTTGGAATTCCGCTGATTATCCACTCCAGGATGAACTTATGGGTGCAATTGAGGACCATATCTCAAGACTAGCGGAGCGCTTGAGAAAAGCTGAAACTATCTCTGCCGCCTTCTTAGCCGTACAGGCTCAAACTCAGAATCCTAACAAGGACAAGGATAAGGACACTACATCGTCTCACACTTCAGACACAAGCGAAAACTCAAACAAAGCTCCTTCCGATTCAAACGAACACCAGACTCCGCAGCTTCGCCCTCAGCCTCTCCCCCTCGATCCTAACAACCCTCTCACGGACTTAGCTGGCGCTGCCGCCAACGCTCTTTCAACGGCTTCTTCAAATAATGAAAATGTTACTCTCGATAAATCTCAATTGGCTCACTTACCCCTTCCAAATCCACTCATGTTCCTCGCAAATCCCATCGATCCACACGAAAACCCTATTGATCCCTCTGAGGAGTTAAGATTACTCAAGGCTCAGGTACAGGATGTCGCAAGAGTCTGTAAGGCTGTTGCTAATGGTGACTTGTCTCAGAAAATCGTTGTTCCCGTTCAAGGTCATGTTATGGTCGAATTGAAGGATATTATCAATTCTATGGTTGACAGATTACGTACTTTCGCTACTGAAGTTACTCGTGTTTCCCTTGAAGTCGGCTCCCAAGGTAAACTCGGTGGTCAGGCCGTCGTCGAAGGTGTTGACGGGACTTGGCGAGAACTTACAGATACGGTAAACAGTCTAGCTGCAAATCTTACAAATCAGGTCAGATCTATCGCTGAAGTTACAAAGGCTGTCGCTAAAGGTGATCTAACAAAAACTATTGAAGTTGAAGCCAATGGTGAAATTCTCGAATTGAAAATGACGATAAATGGTATGGTTGTACAGTTGAATCATCTTGCGGCGGAAGTCACTCGTGTTTCTCTTGAAGTCGGTTCTCAAGGTAAATTAGGTGGTCAAGCTGAAGATAAAGATCTCGAGGGTGTATGGAAAGATTTGACAATTAACGTCAATCGAATGTGTACCAACTTGACCAATCAAGTAAGATCTATTGGTTCGGTAACAACGGCTGTCGCCCGCGGTGATCTTTCGCAGACTATTAATATCTTGGCTGAAGGTGAAATGGCCCTGCTTAAAGATACCGTCAATGGTATGGTTGGTCAATTACGTATATTTGCTAGAGAGATCTCTAGGGTGTCTCTCGAAGTAGGTACACAGGGTAAACTTGGTGGACAGGCTGTTGTCGAAGGTGTTGAAGGTACGTGGGCGGAACTAACCCACAACGTCAACAAGATGGCTGCAAACCTTACATCACAAGTAAGAGAGATCGCTCAAGTCACAAAATCAGTTGCCAAAGGTGACCTTACCAAGACTGTTGATGTTGATGTCCAGGGTGAAATTCTCGAACTGAAATTAACTGTCAATAACATGGTGAGTTGGTGTATTTCCCTGAATCTACATTCCTCACACATTTTACAGGTTGCCCAACTTCGTACATTCGCTGCAGAAGTCGAACGTGTGGCGCGTGAGGTCGGTACAGATGGTAATCTCGGTGGACAAGCTGTTGTGCCAAATGTTGAAGGAACTTGGAGACAGTTGACCGAATCTGTTAATCACATGGCTTTGAACTTGACAACGCAAGTCAGATCTATCGCAGAGGTCACTACTGCTGTTGCTAGGGGTGATTTGTCAAAGAAGATTGATGTTGACGTCAAGGGTGAGATACTCAAATTGAAACAAACGGTTAATGGTATGGTTGGTTCATTGAGAACGTTCTCCGATGAAGTAACCAGAGTCGCTCGTGAGGTCGGTACCGATGGTAAATTGGGTGGACAGGCTAGAGTTGAAGGTGTCGACGGTACTTGGAAGTCTCTTACCGACAGTGTTAACACAATGGCTGCAAACTTAACCCTACAAGTCAGATCTATCGCTGAAGCAACAAATGCAGTAGCTCGAGGTGATTTGGCGAAAAAGGTTTCTATCCAATCATCAGGTGAAATCCACGAACTCGTTCAGACTATCAACTCCATGATTGATAGATTGGCAGTGTTTGCTACAGAAGTCACCAGAGTCGCCAGAGAGGTCGGTACCGAAGGTAAATTGGGTGTACAGGCTCAAGTCGATAATGTTGATGGTACATGGCAAGAAATTACCCAATCTGTCAATACTATGGCTTCCAACCTCACCTCTCAAGTCAGAGGTTTCGCTCAAATCTCTGCCGCCGCCGTTGGTGGTGATGTCACTCGATTTATTACGGTCGAGGCTTCTGGTGAAATGGACAGTCTCAAGACTAAGATTAATCAAATGGTATACAACTTGCGTGAGAGTATTCAGAGAAACACAGCTGCTAGAGAAGCTGCAGAGTTGGCAAACAGATCCAAGTCTGAATTCTTAGCCAATACCTCGCACGAAATCAGGACTCCTATGAATGGTATTATTGGTCTAACAGGTTTGACACTAGAGACTGAGTTGACGAGAACTCAACGAGAGAATTTGATGATCGTTGCTAACTTGGCTTCATCTCTGCTGGCTATCATTGACGATATCCTTGATATATCAAAGATAGAAGCTGGTAGAATGTCTGTTGAGACTGTACCGTACTCATTGAGATCGGTAATATTCACTGTGCTCAAGACATTGGCAACTAAAGCAGCTCAAAACAAGCTAGATTTGATTTATGACATTGAGCCACACATCCCTGATCAAGTCGTCGGTGATCCGCTCAGAGTTAAGCAGATTATTACTAATTTGATCGGTAACGCTGTCAAATTCACTCAGCAAGGTTATATCGCGTTGTCTGTGGAGATGGTCGACGTTCCCCCTAATGTTAATGAAGGGGCTATAATGTTGCAGTTCTGCGTAGCTGATACGGGTATCGGTATTGAGTCTGATAAACTGGAGGTTATCTTCGAGACTTTCGCACAAGCTGATGGGTCTACAACTAGAGTGAGTCAGTTGTCGTTTTCCTACATTCGTTGACAACCCTGTCAGAAATATGGTGGTACAGGTTTAGGTTTATCGATTTCGAAGCGTCTAGTCAACTTAATGGGTGGTGAAATGTGGGTTGAGAGTAAATACGACCAAGGCTCTCAGTTCTACTTCACCGTGCTATTACAAGTCGAGCACCTTCCAATAACGTCAATCAAAGCTAAGCTCGCACCTGTGCAGAATCGTTGCTTGCTCTTTGTTGACTGCAACAAGGACCAAACCGGAGTCGAGAGTGTTTTCAAGGAGGTTGGAGTACATTTGATCAAGGTCCAATCCGTAGAGGAAGCATCAATCAGACACCCGCACGCCCCAATTATAGACACGGTAGTTGTTGATTCTTTCCAAGTGGCTGAAAGACTCAGAGAAGTCGATCATTTGAGGTACATACCTATAATACTATGCGCACCTTTCATACCGCGTTTGAACCTCAAGTGGTGCTTGGATATGGGTATAACGTCTTATGTTGCCACACCGACGAATGTGCAGGATCTAGGTAATGCCCTTCTTGCTGCCCTCGAAACTCTCGCATTCCAGTCAGCAGACACGGATCCTAAAGAACACTATGACATACTGCTAGCTGAGGACAACGTGGTCAATCAGAAACTGGCGACCAAGTACCTTGAGCAATCTGGTCATAAATGCGAAATTGTCGGAAATGGTGCTTTAGCAGTCGAGGCACTGAAATCCAGAGCTGCGACAGACAGAGCTTATGATTTGATTCTAATGGATGTTTCCATGCCTGTTATGGGTGGTATAGAGGCAACAACAGTTATCCGACAGCTCGAACGAGAATCCGGGTTTGAGAGAACTCCTATCATCGCCCTCACTGCACACGCTATGATGGGTGATAGAGAAAGATGTATCAATGCTGGCATGGACGAATATGTCACAAAGCCTCTGAAAAAATCAGACCTGCTTTTGACTATTGCCAAGGTCGTCAGAGAGAGGACTTCAACTCAGGCCCTCATAATGTCGAGACCAGGCTCAAATTTCAATCAGCCTAAACAGTCTCAGAAGAAGCAGATTACTATGGGCTAGTGTATTTCGGCTTCCTGGATATTTCGGCTCTTTATTTACTGCTATGTTATACCTATATTATATCTCCACTTCCTCTCATCTTATAAATCTCTTTTGTACATTTTCCTTTATATATATATGTCATATATCAATGGCCTTATATTTTTGCATTTTAGTTGAAGTTGTGGTGTTAAAGAATTTTCGCTACTAAAAGCCGATCATCGTGCTGTTGTTGGATTGGGAGATGTGATCCCTGCTGTCGTGTCAAGCCTTCAAGTGATAGACTCACAACAGCTGATCTTTTTGTTCCTCAGGTCGGAGTACTCGTTGCGAAAGTAGACAGAGCAGGTACAAGGAACAATCGAATTTCATTGATATATCTACTAGGAACACCCACAACATCTACCCTGTCTATTTTCTTCTCACTCCCGCTGATAGCCCAATCTACAACTCGGCTGCTTATCACCGATGATCTTAGAAAGAATTTACGAGATACCCACAGGTCATTCACGTTCTCATTCCTGTACTTGTACATACCAGTATCAATATAAATCGGTTAATCGACTTAAAGCTGCTCTGCTCATCTTGCAAATGGCTAAATGAGCGCGAAGACAGCCAAGATGTAAACGACAAATGAATAATCTAGCATAACCGTTATTTTGATGGATTTCTGAGCACTTCAAGTCTACGTTAATTTCAGCAATACGCTCAATTTCCATTGAGTTGGAATTCTCGACTACCACTCACTTCATCTCAAATTGTTGATTTACGACTTTTGATGATCTCCAAATAGAATATATTGATTGGTAGCTCTGGTTGATGGGAATGTGAATTTGTCAGATTTAGATTCTTGGAGTTCGAAATCTCGCCCTGCGAGCTGCTTGGAAGCAATAGTCTGAAATCACTCTGAGGCACGCTACAGGATCATTACGGAGCAATTCACAATCTCTAGTGGTGAAAACAAACAATTATGATTCTTGGGGGCCACGTGCACCTAAAGATATTTTATAATTAATCTCTATAAACGCGATTTACTTTTTTTTTTTGGAACACTTAGCGTCTAATAGACTTAATAATGGCTCCAGGAAATTAATGCTATTTTGGATAATTACACGTCTATTAAATGGAACTCATACAAAGTATCATGTAAAGTAACGGGGGTCAGTCCTACTCTGAAATAGTGACTTTGACTTCACCTGGTGCATTTCAAGATGTTGAATTATGAGGTTGTGGAGGTGATTGAGGCTGGGTTGGAATCGCAAAAAGCATCACAAAAGGTATTCATAGTTTCAAACACCATTCTACCTTCCTTGAAACATGCTAAATCTAGCTGGACTAGTACAGAGCATATCACTACGATATGTTCTAAAACCCCCACTTACACATTTATTGCATAACCAATTATTACAGAATGTTGCAAATATATCAACTTCAGCAATTGCGGTGCAGTAACGAACATGTCATTGAGTATGCCTGCCATTCGATTTGGAGATGACGTGTTTTACTTTTGTGAATCGGTGAGAAATAGGGAATAATCCTGCTAAAACAGCTAAGCTTATGTATAGATGCTATCAGCTTCATTTTCGCATTTTAACCTGTCTCGACCTGTCCCAAAGCCGTCTGAGTCTTTCTACTTACTGAATTGGTGCAGATAGCACATTGAACAGACACGCATAATACCGTAGAAGGAATGATGTCTTCGCAACCAAAAACAATTGATCACGGATTCCAGTTTGAAGAGTCACACAGCCTACACATCCTACTAAATTGAAAGTTCCGATGTATTAATAACTCGAAACAAGTTACACTGAGCACACGAAAATACTTATTTACAAGTAAGCTCGTCATTTTCTGCGATAATGACGTTGCCTGTGTAATTGAATAAGTCAGCGTAATACCATCAAAACCCTGATTCACCTGAGTATGCCGTCTTCTCATCGTCAGAATGGAGAATAAAGCCAATTCTCACTTCGGAGCCATTAACCTTGTACTCGAATGGGCTGCTTTCAATGCCATTGATCTTTTCTACAACTACTGGGAAGGCTGCTCTGAGACCATTGGTGACTTCGAGAGAGTACTGGTTTGTGTGAGTGTGTAGAAACTGAGACACGCAAAAGACATACTGGAGGTTCACCGCCGTCGAAAGTGAGAGTGACATTCTCGCAGCGGACGACGTTCCTGGGAGTGTCGATTGTCATTGCCGCGACTTTGGAAATAAGCCCGACGAGTGCGATGAGGATGAATTTCACAGTAAACATAGTGCTAGGAGCGAGATTAGCATGTAATTTTGCAAGATTGGAAATCTGTTCACTTACATCTTATGCAAAGTGAGCTGCTATTTTTCAATTTCGCAAATGTTTTCTACTCACATCTGTTGATGGTCTAAGCGGAAACTTTAGCACCGCTTAAATAGACTACAGCACTCAGGGTGACACAAAAAATCAATTCCCGTTTCACAACGTTAGCCCTTGAGTAAACAACCAGACGAATTAAGTTACGCCATGCACGGCTAATTGATTTGTTTAAACACAATGATGAACAAAATTGGATAAGATTCTGAAAATACAGTCATAGTTTGACGTGAAAGCTACTCAACTAGCAATCTTACCACGCCTTCTCGCAACTGCATCATCTGACGTATAAGAAGAGAACAAGACAAGGTAAAAGTTACAAATAGAGATACAAAGGCCATACGGAAATCTCCAGTAAAAGAAAGGTATCTATTTCTTCAAATGTGTCCGTAGCCCCTCTAACTTCTGGTTTTTAAGATTCTGGGAGCGCTACTCGGAAACTTCCGGTTGATAGTAGCTTGAGACATTTTCAAGAGGTTGCACAAGTAAATGGAGGGAAAGTCGGCTACTGATACCTTTTTATTCATCCACGAGGCTGGGATAATGTTATAAGGCTTTGAATAAGATAACAAGCGGCAAAACTCCAATGAAACATTACTAATTGAACCACAGCAGGGGAAATACACTTGATCAGTAGTGACTTTGTTAACTCCTGATGGTCAACAGAGTTGCTATCAATATTCAAGTGCGTTGTTCTATTCATTGTTTGCAACATAAAGCAAGAACGCGTAGTTGTTAAGCAGTTAGGTGACGATGGCAAGAATGAAACAAGGAGAACTGAGTAAACATTTATATTAATAACATCGTGAGACGTTAAACATCGTAAATTCATTTAAGCTAAGCCTTTCTTGTGCAAGACCTTCTCGTCTTCCTTGCCGAGATCCTCATCGACCTTGGCACCCTTTGAGGGTTCGTTGCCGTGGAAAACGGCTGGAGCAGTTGGTGGCTTACCGCCTTCCTTCTCAGCCTTGCGCTCTGCCTGTTCTAAGTGAGAAGTACCGGCGAGCTTGTTTGCGATTGATTGCTGATCGTGGGAGTCACCAGTCTTGTGTGAGTGCGCTTGGCCTGTTTCGTAGGCAACGCCTGGCTGTCTGTGGGAGTGGTCTGGCAATCTGTTGTCGGTCTTGCCCCATTGTTGGTCTACCTAGAGGAATCAGTTGGGCCTTGAACAAAGTTGTTGATAGTCATGCTTACTTTGCTGATACCGCCTGTCATATTTCACTTGGTGGCTCTTAAGGAATAAGTATTTTGACGCTGTCGGTCTTGCCGGCGCTACGAGCTGCTGATCAGCTGCTGAGCATGTGATGTTTGTGTGAATATACAGTGTTAATTAGAGGTAGAATAAAGCTAGACCAACGATTTACGCGTGCCTGTAAAAACGTAGTTGCATACCGTATTAGCTAGTATATTCCATTGAATCGCAAGCGTTTATACAGATCCCCGTGTTAGGACTTTAGTTCAAATAAGACAAAGCAGGCAAACTAGACAAATGAAACAGTTTCAAGTGTATAAGGAGACATAAATTAGAAAGCCAAGTCAGTTTCTGGGATTTCCTGGTTGTAGAAGCCAGCGATCTGAACGAGTAAGAGTAGCAGTCAGCCAAGGTAAATAAGCTCGAGTGGCTACTAACGAAAGGTACTTTTTGGAGTACGTCTTGCTTGAACTGTTGGGGTACAGTGAGTAAACTGCGCACACTCTGCACACTCCAGCTCAACCCACCTTTGGCACTGGTGATAAAAAGAAGGAGCCGAATGCGCCGACACCGACGCCCCAAGTGGCTAAAGAAGGTGCCCAGGCTTTGGCCATCTGTTGTGATTAGCAGTTAGCCTGTGTACGGGTGGCTGTGGGCGTGGTGCGTTGCCTACGTGAACATATGGTGCGACTGGAGAGACCCTGTAGCTATGTAAGCCATTGTGTTTCCGGTCAGTGCTTCGCTATATCCACTCACATGGTTGGGTTAGTCGTGATGAACGTGGTGGATCAAGTCCGGAGTTTGAGCACCTCTTTCCTCAGGCGGCAGGCTGTTCACGCTGCAATAGCTCTCCTATCACCGCACATTTCCTCAACTAACCATCACCTCTTCCCGCTACACACCCCCACACGCGAAAATGAAAATGAAAATGAAAATTTATGCGCCAGTAATTTAATACAAAGAGGCTACTTCAATGACGCGAAAGTCTTCATGGCAGCAGCGAGGGCGTCGACTTCCTTATTGTAGTTGTTAATCTTATCCTGATTAGTCTGCTGGACAGCTGGGGCGACCTTGGTGTGATAGCCGTCAATTTGCGTAGCCTTGACTGTTTTCTCGAGCGTCAATCTAGCTACGTGCTCCTTCTTCTGCAATTTGGATATCTCCGCATCAATATCGACCAGACCCCTGACGAGCACGTGAAGATTAGCGTCGACGTTGATCGACTGCACGGCGCAACCGAGAGGTATGTCTTTAGAGTGTGTGACCACCTCCAGCACTTTACATCCCTTGATCAGCGTCTTGAGTATAGGCAGCTGTGATTCGAACATGGCCGCCTTCTCTGCGGTCGTCTCGATGTATGCTTGTATATTGTTGCCCTGTACGTTGTACGCCGTTGCGAGTGATCTGGTTGCTTTGATCGCGCCGAATGATGTCTCAAAGTCCTTAGCTTCCTGGACAAATTCGAATGCGGGGTTCTGCAAGAGATATCCAGTCAGCAATTGTACAGATGCATACCATGAAATACCCCACTCACGGCAACTGGATACTGCGTCAAAGATATAGACTCAGCAGTCTCGTTTGGTCTGCGAGGGAGATATTGCCACAGCTCCTCCGTAACATAAGGCATGAAGACGTGCATCATTCTAAGTCCTCCATCGAGTGCGGAATAGAGGGTGTTCTGAGCACTCCTCCTAGTCACCTCATCCACATCTTCCCCAGTAAGCGGTTTGACAGCCTCGATGAATACATCACAGAGTTCATACAGCCAGTAGTTGTAAATAGCTTGAGTAGCGCTCATGAAATTGCGGTTGGCAAGATCGCTGTTGATTTGAGCCGCGCATGTGTTCATCTTAGACAGTATCCAACGCTCCACCAAGCTCTCGTTCCCTGTTGGTTGAGCACTCTCCTCGGGTACGAAGCCTTGTGGGAATTTCAACATGGCGAATTTAGTAGCGTTGAACAACTTGTTGCAGAACTTTCTCATTCCCTCTACCTTGCTGATCTCCAGGTTAATGTCACGGTTAGATGCCGTGTACGCACAAAGCGTGAATCTGAGCGCATCAGTACCGCATTGTGGCATACCCTTTGGATAATCCTTCTTCTGCCCATCCAGCGCCTTCTTAATTTCTTTCGCGTCCAGGTTGCTCTCGTAGAGCTGCTGGTGGAGTGTCTCCAATTGACATCCTTCAATTACATCAACAGGGTCAATCACATTACCAAGAGACTTGGACATCTTACGTCCGTACGCATCTCTGATCATGGCGTGAGTAAAAACTTCCTTGAATGGCATCTGCCCAGTTAGTGAGATACCAAAGAAGACCATCCTCGCTACCCAGAAGAAGAGGATATCCCAACCAGTCTCGAGGAGTGAGTTAGGGTAGAAGTTTACGAGGTCTTGCGTTTTGTTTGGCCAACCCATGATAGAGAATGGCCATAAACCGGAGCTGAACCACGTGTCGAGAACGTCTTCGTCTTGTTCAAGGGTGTATGCTTTACCACCAGCCACTTTCTCAGCACGCTCATTTGCTTGTTCGAGTGAACGACCAACCACCCAATTCTTATCGTCGGACGATTCTTGCGTCTCACCGTGAATGTTGACAAAGTAAGCGGGACATCTGTGACCCCACCACAGTTGTCTAGAGATACACCAGTCTTGTTGATTTTCCAACCATCTGTACCAATCTGCTTCAGAGTGTTTTGGTTGTATGTGCATCTCACCAGCTTTTGTCCTCTCGATGGCTTCTCTAGACATGTCTTGGCAGTTGACATACCACTGTGGTTTCATAATCGGTTCAATGACATCTCCAGACTTTGCGCAAATGGGTATAACCATTGCGTTATCTTTGGTGTCGACATATAAGCCCAACTCCTTGAGCTTATCTATTATGATTCTACGAGCGTGGAATCTCTTCATACCCTTAAAGTCACCACCGGCATTAGTGTTAAACGTACCATCATCATTGAGGAGGTTTATGAAAGGCAGATTGTGGCGCTTACCCACTTCATAATCGTTGAAATCGTGTGCAGGTGTGATTTTAACAGCACCGGTACCGAACTCTGGATCGACACAAATATCGTCGGTAATGATTGGAATTTCTCTGTCGACGAATGGATGAATCAGTGTTTTTCCGTGTAAGTGTTTACAGCGTGCGTCAGATGAGTGTACAGCGACTGCAGAATCACCTAGCATAGTTTCAGGACGAGTAGTAGCCACGACGATTCTTTCATCAGAATCTTTAACCTGATAAGCAAATGAGGTGAGTACACCAAACTCAAATCTCTCCTTATCGTCATATCCTGGAACATTCATAAGTGTCCTGCCAGAAATCTCCTTTGTATCTAATTCGAGGTTGGAGAGGGCAGTATTCATCCTTACGCACCAGTTGACGAGTCTGTTAGAGCGATAGATAGTGCCTCTCTCGCGCAACTGGCAGAAAGCTTCAATGACAGCAGCGGAGAGAGTATCGTCCATTGTAAACCTAACTCTCTCCCAATCATAAGAAGCACCAAGTCTTCTGAGCTGATTGGAGATGCGCACCTGGTATTCCTCCTTCCAGTCCCAGACTTTTCCGAGGAACTTCTCTCTGCCTAGATCGTGGCGTGTCTGACCAGACTGCTTCCAAAGACGTTTCTCAACGACGGATTGGGTGGAAATACCTGCGTGGTCGTAGCCAGGATTCCAGAGGACAGTCTTGCCGTGCATTCTGTTCCACCTGACGAGGGCATCTTGAATGGAGATTGTGAGTGCGTGGCCGATGTGCAGGCTGCCTGTTACGTTTGGTGGAGGAGCAGGAACGACGAAGACTTCACCCTTTGGATTTCCTTGAGAGTCAAGGGAGGGCTTGAAGAAGCCTTTCTTCTCCCACCAGTCATACCAAGCTGATTCAATCGCAACAGGGTTGTAACCGCTAGCCATAGGTTTTGAAGTGTCCTTCTTCTCACCAGGAGGAGTTTTATTGATGTATTCCTCTTCGGCAGCAGCTTCTTTGACTGGTTTTGAACGTTCCTTTTTAGATTGTGTTTGAGCTGGAGCTTGTGCTTGCTGCTGTTGTTTGGCAGCCTTCTTAGCTTCATATTCAGCAGCCTTTTGAGCCTTCTTGACTGTAATTTCTGTAAGAAATATCTACCAAATGAAAGTACCCAACTAACTTGCAGATTTTGTAGCTTCTTTTGGCTGCTCAGTGGACATTTTGAGTAAGTTATTCAAGCCCGTCTTGAGCATTCACTGGAGCATTCAACTGTGGCACAAGTTGAATAAAATCAAAGTTAAAATTTAAATGGTGAGTGTAGTGTGAGATGTTTGATGGAATTGCTTATAATCGCTTATAGTCAGCCCTATTCAACTTCCAGTCGCTGCTGCTTGTGATTATACTGCTGATCTGCACTTGTGCTTATATTAGAGCAACATTTCCAGGTTTAATCGATAGGAACAAGCATGGATTACTTGGAATGTTTTATAAGTTTGCAAGAATTGGTCAGTGTCCCCATGTTTTTATCTAATATGTCTAATGAGCCGTTCAACAGGAGAAAGATTATCACCATACGTAGCATTATCAGCAATAATTATGGCTATTACATTGTTAATATAGTTTACAATATCACACTTTATACCTCGCAGAACTCGTCGCAAAGAAGTTTTTAACTATCCAGACTTGAGCAGCAGACATGAAAATAACAGCCAGTGCTTCCAAGAAAGCGTATGTTTTGAGTCTACGCCTGGTTGAACTGACTGTGGCGTTATTCCTATTCTCCCTTGTCCTAAAGTACCTCTGATTACGTTGGAGAGTGGATATTTGACCTTGGATCTTATAAATGCTATCTTCTAAGCTATGAGTGTGTTCCTTTAGCTCGTTGCTGTGCTTTGGAAGTTGATGTCTGGGTTCAGATTCAACCAGGATATCAAAGTCAACGAGCTTCTCTTCGATCGAGCTAAGTCTATTGTAGAAACAAAACTTATACTCTCCAATCTTATTACCTGTGAAAATGAAATCACCCTGTCTATCCTTCTCGCCGTGGATGACACCTAGTCCCTCTGGATCGAGTACTTCCCAGTCCAAATTGAAATCACCGCCAGATTGAACTGCAAAGTAAAAGCCAATCTTTTCACCCTGTGAATAGATTTGAGTATATCAACCTGCTTGAATAATAAAAACCCACTCTCTTATCAACATTAGCGTAGAAGCAGCTACGTTGAGCAGCGTCGATAGTTGTTGTGAGTGCGGATGAGTTTATCGGAGTAAATAGACAAATCAGCGTATAAATTAATCCCAGTGATATCAATTTCATCATGATGATCGTTTTGGTTGAACCTGGACCGTCATCACGCCCATCATGACCGAGGATACTCACCAAACACATCAATCGATGGATATCGACAAGGCCCCACCAAAGAAGCCACGTTTTCAAGTAAAAAAGGTTTGTCGCTGATACCCAGCCAGACTTCTTGCCAACTAACAACACCAAGTGGAATGCCGTTGCCCTGTGGAACTGGGATATCGCAGTAGACAACTGTGCTATCTGTAGAAACCAGATAATGGATCTTTGTATTGAATGCCAAGCCAATCAAGCTTCTGCAACGACAAATGAGTGTGTCGTTGCCTGGGGAATCTGCAACCACGCTTTCCACTTTCATTGCATATCTCGTTGGCTTAAAACGAGGCACGTCTGTCCACTCGATAATCGTGAGTGGGCGTTGCAGAAGTATGGTAAGTAAACAAGGCAAACGACGTCATCAAAGTAAGCAAATAATCAATTGTGTACATTTTATACATTTCTTTTTATTCTCTAATCTACCACACTGTATAGCCACCATCGTTGAGCAGCGTTGCTCCCGTGATAAACGACGCTTTCTCAGAAAGGAGGAAGACAGCACTAGGTGCTTGTTCAGCTGGGTGACAGAATCTGCCCAACGGAGTGTTGTTAGCCTGGTAGCTCTTAATTTCCTCTGGATGATCTTTAGTTTGATCCGTGTTGACGTAACCGGGGGCGACGACGTTAACACGAATTCCATGAGGTGCCCACTCGCCTGCGAGACACTTGCCCAAGTGTGTCACAGCTGCCTTGCTTGAGTTATAAAACACCTGGGTAAGTGCCTTGTTAGGTGCTGAAGTGTTGTATATTTCACCCGACATGGATGAAATAATAACAATGGCGCCCTTGGTGAATTTCCTGTCGATCCAAAGCTGCGCTACTGCTTGGCATGTGTTAAAAACACCGTACACATTCACATTGTAGATCTTGTCAAAGTCTGCGCGGGTGAGTTCGAGTGCTGGTCTCAACTCTGCCACTCCAGCATTCGCAATAAGCCCAGTTACTGGACCGAACTCTTTGTCTATCTTGCTCACGGTGCTCTTGACGCTCTCTTGCTCTGTGACGTCACATTGGAACGCCTTGACGGGGACATTGAACTCGGCACCAATCTTGGCTGCTACTTGGTCGGCATCCTTAGCTGACCTGTAAAGAATGGCTACGTTGGCGCCTGCTTCTGCTGCCCCGCGGCTGAGCTCATATCCAATACCTCTGTTTCCGCCTGTAGCAGCGTGAGTGGGTGTAGACAGCAACCATAATACTACCCACCTGAGACGATTACGGTTCCTGATAAGTCGAGTGTTGCTGGCATTCTTTTCTTCTTGGTGGTCTGTGTTCAAACCAGCGGAAGTCATCCGACTCCGATATTTAACCTGGTGGAGTTGGCATACGTCATGTTTAAACGCAAGTAATAAATAAATAAATCAAATACATCCAAATTCCCGCTCTAGCGTCCCCTTCTACTCAGATGTTGATATTTCTTCAAAGGCACCATCACCGTGACGTGTCCTTGCGCACCTGCTCTGCCGGTCCTTCCAGCGCGCTTTGAATAAGTGTGTCAGCTGGTGTGTGCTAACTCTCACTCCAACTCACATGTATAAAGTCAACAGCACTACCCGATTCCTCTGCGATGACGACATTCTGGACGTGTGTCCCGAAATCCAATCCACGCGCTAAAAGGGAGGTTGTGACGAGGGTGTTAGCGGAGGCAGGAGAAATATTGTTGCTATTATCACCGCTACCATTGCTGCCACCACTACTACTACTAATGTCAACACCTCCTCGCAAAAAAGGTCGGATTGGTCTGTTCGACACGCGCGATCTGCCTTGCGATGCACTCGTCATACTTACAGCCGGTGTACCTTTTTCGTTGAAATACTTGGCAACTTTCTCCGCGCGCTCGTTTGTATTAACAAAGACGAGTGTTTTAGCTTGTTTACTTGAGTTGCTGGATTTGCCAGACCCACTAATCAAATCATTAACCACTCCACGCAAATCAGCCAGCTTGTTGCCCGAGTGGTACGGTGCGTAACTGAGCTTGAGTGCGCGTGGCAGCGTGTGTGTTTTGGGGCTCACAAGTCTATTGATCCGTGGATAGTGTGTGTGGAGGTATGAAGAGAATTTCTCATTTACCGTGGCAGTGCTCATGACCAAATTGAGATTGAGGTTGCCACTTCTATTATCACTTAAATTGCCATCTACACGTGCCTTTTCTACCATTCGAACCAATTTCTCAGTCGAATCTACGAAATCATCGTCGAATAGCGCATCAGCTTCGTCAAGCACGACCCACTCAACGCCATCGAAGGAAACCCCTTTTTCATGGAGCTTGTTGAGCTGCTCGGGGCTACCAATCAGGACATCATCGTTACATTTCTCCAGCTTGTCTTTATTCTCATCCTGATACTCCCCCGCACTCCATACATACGTGCTCTTCAGCTTGCATATATGTGTGAGCGCCTTTACTTGTCCGGTGAGCTGTCTACACAACTCGCGTGTGGGTGCCATAATAAGTGCGCGTGGTTTGCGGATCGCCTTGTGTGCTGGTGCAGCACCCACTTCACTCCTCTTAAGCGCGTCAATCATCGGTATAAGAAACGCATAAGTCTTCCCACTGCCCGTTTCAGCAGCGAGAAGTGTTTGCTTTCCCTGTTTGCCCTGTTTGCCGTGTGCATCGCCCAACAAAGTCATCATGGCCAGTGACTGTATCGACGTGGGCAGCGTCTTCCCCCCAATCTCTCCACGTACACGCTCCATCAGCCCGTCTACAACGTCCACCGTGGAGAAGTGCTTAACAGCGTCTGTAAACTGGACATAGTTCTTGTTGAATGACGGTAATTTCTGCGTGGCGTCTGTGGCTTCCTCGTTGTTCTTGTTGCTCCTACGTCTTCCACCGCCCATATTAAATAACGCTTCCTTGGTCTGGTGCTTGCTCGTACGCACTGTCGGCTCATTGGCTGTATCCGGCTGTTAGGTGTGTGCGCAGTGCATCCATCGACCCACACTTGAATCCAAATCCACTATTAGTTTTATAGCCTCGACTAATCCCACCACACCATCCCCTTAGATTAGTATAAATATTCATGGTACAAGGGAAGAAGGAATTGAGTATTTTTGAAAATCATAGAAAGCCTAATCAAGTCCAGTCTATTCCTGCATGTCTTCATCCTGCCCTTCCTGCCCCTCCTCCTCCTCATCCTGCTTGCCATGGACAATGACATTCAAGCCGTCTCTAATAGCCGCTATCTTGTTTTTCATCACTGCACACGATCTCGGGAGCATATCAACGGGCTGCACTGATCCAGTAGTTTCGACGTTGAAGATAAAGTGATCTCTAATTCTGCCCAGCTCGACAATACCATCAAATTCTGCGTGACGGAGTACCTCCCTCGACACCGTATCCTTACGAGGATTGACGTAGTAAGGCTGTTTGTTACCGTTCTCATCCTCTCTTACATCCACCACGCCATCTGCGAAACAGCTTCTGAACAGCTCAGCGTGTTCTGACTTGATTGGCTTGTGCAATTTCACTGTCGGCAGCAATCTATATGTAGCCGTAGCAGCTGGCGAGAATTTCGCATGATCCTGTCCTACGCCCTTAACGCAATGCAACTCCAGATCCAATGCCTGCCCCGGTCTCAACTTTGTGATGAGAATATCCGGATAAGCAACGCGTGGTGGGTTCTGGGTGAAGATAGGATCAGACTCCTGCGCACCCTGGGGCACCCAACTGAAGTGTCGCGCGTACACCTTGTGATTCTCGTAGAGCTTGTCGGGGTTCGTCTCACCGGGAGCAACGTTGGACTTGCGCTTGCACTCCACCTGCAGCGTAAACACAATCGTATTCTGGTCATTGGGGTTGTCGCCCTTCTCGAAATGCTCGAGTCTGTTGGCGTCGAAGAGGATGGGGACGAGACCTAGTCTGTGAGCCATAACCTCGTCGTGCATAACAGAAGTGTTGTTGAATACGAATACATTCTCAACGGCTATGGCAGGAACCTCTGCTATCATGACTCTTCGTAGGGCATTCGCGATGGAAGGATCGACGCCGATGAGATCGAATTCGCAGTCTTCGTTTGTGACAGAGTTGATATCAATAGAACAAGCCTGTTTAAAGGAATCCAAATTCCATTCCAAGTTCTCGCCTGGATAATTGCCAGGGAAGTCAGTTGAGTGGATCTAAAGTGCTTATTAGAAGACGAGGCTTGTAAATTTGAATGATAATTCACATTATGAGTTCTCTCTTTATCCAACCTAACAATACGACGCTGGTCTATTGAATTTGAAGTCATCGTTGTTATTAACAAGCATGGCTAGTCAATTGAATATAATTTTAACCACAGTCCTTACAATAGTCGGTGCACTTATTATAATCCTAGTCACTCTATATCTATTCAAATACGACGCTCCTCCACTGCAACCAGCGTCTATCATCGTTGCACCTTCTGAGGACGATGAAATTGTTGTAAACGATGATGACGATGGGTGGATGGATAGCGGGATACAAGTTACCCACACTGATCACTCTGAGACACTTAATATGCGTCCATTATCCAATATCCCTAAATCAGCCAACAACAATAACCCCCACAATATCCGTTCAAGCTGGATTGAAATCTGCAACCCTAAGCACACTCACCCAACCACCCACTCCTCGAAACTACGCGGCTTGCCCTCTTCCCCCAGACCTCCTTCCTTCTACCCACTTAACCTGCCTTCTTCCAACAACTTCACCCTCACTGGTCTTCCTACCTCTGTTAGACCTCTTTCTCCTTCCCCTGTCATCGACGAGAACGCTCCTTTAGCCACCACCCAAGACGACTCTGCTGCTCAGCGCTTCATCGACAGAAGATCCAAAATTCTCTCCTACACTCAACACAACAGATCCTCTTTCGTTGCTGGCGACGATATCAAGCTTCGTTAGATTTATACCCAATTGTACTTAGATAATTAATTGTAAAGGCATTAACAATGAAAATTATGTGAAAAAAATATGAAAATAAATAACCCAAAAAAACTATCTAAAACAGTGGAACTACCTTTTTAATCCACCTACTGCGCAAAAGCAACTGCAATTGCAACATCCTCTGAATGTGACAGAGACAATTTGAATTCCTTAACTCTACGTTGATGGGCAGCCGCGAGAGCATCTCCATGCAATACAACGGCTGGTCCGACATCTCCAGCGACGACTTCGATTTCCTTCATACCCGCCGCTGCGCCTTTACCCTTAGTGTTGAGAGCTTTGAACACTGCTTCCTTAGCAGCCCATCTAGCGGCGAACGAAGCCTTCGGGTCGGGTTGTTTTTCGCAGTAACTCTTTTCCGCGTTGGTGAAGTTGCGCTCAATGAATGTCTCACTTGTAGGCACAGCAGAGATGAGCACCGCGTCAGTACCCACCCCTTGCACTCCATCAACTCCTTTCAACATCTCACTAGCCACACCTGCATTACCCTTCTTGAATGCAATCTTTTCATTCAATTTCTTTGGGAACCTTCAATTTTTGTTAGTAGACCACACACCACCCTAAAACATCACCCACGAATAACTACCCGGCTTGTCACCTGAAGTACGTGCGAGTGGATTGAGTAGAACGGGCATCTCATTCTCTTGCGTGAATGGCGGCGTCTCTTTAATTTCCACAAGGTTGTTGTGGATCATATGCGCATTCATCTTCTTGTAACTATCACGCTCACGTTCCGCTCTGACCTTGCCATAGGCAGCCAGTGCGTCATCACCCAGTGATGCGTAGAGGTATGCTGGGTGAATGATCAAACATGATCCACCGACTTGACCGAAACCTGAACACAGCACGTTAGCAACAAAGCAACACATCAAATACTCCAAATGAACCCACCAAACGATGTCAGAATACCACACTTGATCGCATCCACCTTGATCGACTTGGACAGATACACGAGATATTTGTATGCTTGCAGCTCAGCTGAAATGTTATCAGCGTTTCGATTACCGGGGATAATCGCATCGTTGATTGCTTGCATCGCTCCATTAAACATCCACGCTGCTGCACCTCCCTTAGGATGACCGGTGAGCCACTTCTGAGCAATCACCGGACAGGCATTGCCTTCACTCCTGCCGAGATGCTCAAATAAGGCGTTATACGTCTCCGACTCGTTCTTGTCGTTCGCCTTTGTTGACGTACCGTGGAATGAACAGAATCCGATATCATCAACCTTCAATCCCCACACTGCAAGTGCACGACGAAGTGGTGCAATACGCGAATCTGATCCCTCAAGCATACCGAACGATCCCAATGCCTGCTTTTCTTGACGCTCTGCCTCCTCTTCTAAGAACGACACCTTGGTTTGCATCGTTGCTTCATCTACCTTTTCGCCATTCTTCTCTACAGCAGCTAACTCTTCTGACATTATCTCCAGCTCGTTATCAAGCCATTCTGAAATCTGCTTGCGACGGAATGCCATCTGTCTCGAGCGGTAGTTGAGATCAAGTGTTGGGATTGGTGTCTCCGTGTGCAACTCCCTACCAACACTCAGAACACCCTTGCCCGGTGCTGGAATTGAGCGACCAGCCTTATCAGTTGATGTCGATGTGAATCCAACAATACCACGAATAGGTGCTCCTATCTCAATAGCAGTTGACGCTGACATAAGCACCTGTACACCTGTACCTTGAGCCTCCATGAATCCGGCACGACTTGTTGTAGTTGGTCTTGACATCTCATTTGGCTCACGTCCATTAGCAAATTCCGCGTCTGTGTTTGAGGTTGCCTTCATGTTGGCAAACTCATATGATCCCTCCTCAGAGAAATCGTCAAATCCACCAGACACCATAACCTTGGCTTTACCAGAGATAATAGTGTCGCATGCAATCTCAATAGACTGAAGCGCGGTTGCACAAGCACCAACTGGAATCTTAATTGGACCTGACGAAGACAACAATAAGAGGTTAACCCATCCTGCGACAGTGTTGATGAAAGTTTCTTGAAGGATGTCCATCTGTACGTCCTTCTCCTCGCGACGGTCCTTGAACATAGCCGAGAGCGATTCCATACCACCCATACCAGATCCGAGCGACGTACCAACCTCAGATGGATGAACGTGCTTGTACAGTTCGTATGGATCAGTGATACCAGAATTAATCAGCGCTTCTGATACTGACGCCAGTGACCAAAGTGCAGTACGATCCGTTTGAGCTGCAATATCACCTGGAATACCGTAACGACCGGCATCCCATCCAGAAGGAAGTTGACCAGCGACAAGACGGTTAAAGCGGAATGACTTTGGTACGAGAACACGTGCACCACGCTTGAGCTTCGCTGCCCATTCACCTGACTCTGATTGCCAGATATCAACCTTATCGCCGTGTTCACGTTTGAATTGTTCAGCGTCAGCGTCAGACACCTCGATAGCTTCCAAATCGTGGTTCAACTCAATCTCCTGGTTAAAGCCCTTCTTCTTTGGATCGTATCCTCTAAAGAGTTCTGGTTCTGTTTAACGTTAGTTAAATTCAATCACGACAATCAAAGCCTACCAATCAAACGAATACCAGAGTGTTCAAGAATTGACTTCTCGTATCTTGGCTTAACATCCTTGTCATCGACTGGATCTTCAGATTTGCTGTCAACCCAACCGACGTGTAGTTGACCGGACTTGAGACGACCGTCAAAGTGCTTGATGAAGCCCATCATCCAGGCCATTTCGATACATCCTTCGATGGTAAACTCACCACGAGCTTCCATCTCCCAACGTGTACGAGCTGAACCCCATGGACTAACTTCAGCGAAACCAGTAACAACGACCACCTTATCAAGGTCCATCATACCTTCAAGCTTGCTGAGATCACCCAAAGCCTTTGGCTTGGCGATATCTGGGAACCCATACTTAAAGTTAGCACGTGGTGCGACCTTGACTTCTTTGTAAAGACCCTCAGCTTCGACGCCGTTAACGGTAGCAAAGTCAGCTGCGTTGTCAGCAGAGATTGCGCGACGACGAGCCGCATCAGCTTGAAGATCGGTACGCAGCTTGGATGAAATCTGTGCAAGGTCTGGTAATCTGTCCATACCACCGTTGAGATCGGCCCAGATTGGCTCGACTTGGGTGATGTCGAAGAGAAGAGGGTGCATCAATCCAAGAATGTTGAAGGCCATTTCCTTTGATGAGAAAGTGCGGACACCATGCTTTTCTACGCCCTCAGCGACAATGTTGGTGGCACTCATCAATCCAGTACCACGAGTCCAACCAATAACAGCACCGGCGAGACAGAGGTATTCACCCCAGCTCTCTGAGCTCCAGCGGTTGAAGAGTGTCTCAAGGGAGATCTTTGACTCCGAGTAGAGACCATCGTTACCGAAAAGACCGTGGTTTGGTGAGAGTGGAAGAACGACTTGAGTTGGACGGGTGACAAAGTTACGAGCAGCCTTCTTAGCCTTCACAGCACCAAGCAGGCGAAGAACGTTGACCAACATGATCCTGTGGGCAAGTTCAGACTTCTCATCGAGACCGTCAATCTCACGACCGTTCTCTGGAAGAGCAGCGAATGGAAGAACGTAGTCGAGATCCATACCAAGAGTTGAGTAAATGTACTCAACAAGCTGCTCCACATCTTGCTTGGAGCCTTGGTTGAATGGAACAACCGTAAGAGAAGAGCCACGCGAACCGCATTCGTGGTAGACTGCTTGGTAGTACTCAACGGTGGCGCGGCTGTAACGGGATGTGGTAATGACAACACGTGCACCACCGGCAATCAATCCCTTGACAATCTCGACACCGATAGATCCTTTACTGACACCAGTGAGAAGAGCGTTCTTATCCTTGAATGTAGTGCCAGAGGTAGCGATTTCAGTGAGGATGTCGAGATCTAAAATACGTTAGAAAGGCGTAAGACGCTACAGTACACTTACAGATCTCAGTCAACTTGGTACTGTAAGACCAGTTCGTTCCAACCTTACGCTTAAGGTGAAGGAACGGAATCTTGTCGTCGTTAACAGTAGCGTTCTCAGAAACGTCCGGACGCAAGAATTGAGAAGAAGAACGACGAGTGCGTGGCACAGCCGTGTGCTTCTCTGGGCGACCAAGAGAGCGAAGAACCTCATCGTAAAGTGACTTGATGGATGTCTTGTGAGCTTCAGAGATCTGTGGCTGAGACTTGACAAGCTCGTACAGCTTCTCAACATCTGTTTGAACCTTGTCGAGGTTAATGTTTTGTGTTGAAATCTTGCCACCGGCAGCCATCTCCTTGACGTAGTGCTCAAGCTTACGCACATCCTCTCTGTTGATCTCAGAGTACTTGATGTCACCACTTCCAGAAATCTCAGTGTGAGGGGCGGTAGGGAATGTTACATCTTTGTACTTTGGACCCTCGCCCAGTTGCACAGCCTCACGACAGTTCTCTAGGAGCTGGTTACCGAGCTCTTTGGCAAGCTTGTACGTTGGACCGAGCTCGATGTTGACGTTGTTGAGGTAGTAGCTCATGTAATCGACGAGAGTAGGGTCCGCGCGAGAGATAATGTTGAGACAGCGAGAAGTGACTGAAAGGACAGGTTAGTGAGAAGGATAACCTCAGCGCAAAACTCACTATCGCGATCAACAGCGGTAAGACGACCAAAGATGATATCGTAGAACATCGCCAGAGCATCCTGACGAGCCCAATTCCAAGACGAATCGAAAGTACGAGCTTTGAGTGGCTCGAAGGAAGGCATGACGCCGTTTATGTAAGCATCGCCATGCTCTCTTGAGATAGCGTCAAGGCGGTCTTGCAACTCTGTGCCATTCTGCTTCTCTTGTTCATGAAGGCGATGACCTGCACGTGGATCGCGGTTGAGGTAGCGCATGTAAGCATCGATCTGGTGGGCAGCGAAGTCGTTTTGCTCGGCACGGAACTTGTCAAGCTCCTCGCTTGAGATAGTGACACCAGCAGTTGCGCCACCGCCACCACCACCAGCACTTGCAGTAGAGAGGGTGATTCCAGCTTGACTGGCGTACGCTTGCGCGACAGAGTCAGCCCACTGCTTGGCTTCAGGCTCTGAGCCAAGACGTTTGGCAGGCTCCATGGTAATACCAAATAAGAGTACAGCCTCTTGACGTTGTGGACCAAGACCCCAACTCTTCGACAAGTGAGTCTTGACAGACGAGAGGTTGAATCCACCGGGCATCTTGCTGCCGACCATACGCGATACTAAACCGGTGGTGAACTTTCCAAGTGAGCCTGAGTAACCAACGTTGAGGGCGCTTCCCAGCTCGTCCAATGGGAGTTCTTCACCCTTCTCTGGAGCATTACCAAACTCAGTTTGAAGGTCACCAAGAATTTCATTTTGGAGAGTTGATTTACCGCCGACCAGGTCCTTAATAGACTTGCTGAGTGTGATTTCACCGACAGTCTTCTTGAGCTTCTGGGCGATGATGATACGCAGTATGTCGGTGGCCTTGAGAGGTTCGTCAGGAATTTCCGCAGGTGCACCACCGCCAGCAGCTGGAGCTGGAGCTGCTGCGGCAGGAGCAGCAGCAGGCGCAGAAGGAGCAGCTTGAGCAGGAGCAGACTCCTCAGCAGGAGCAGCAGCAGGCGCTTCCTCTTCTTCATCCTCCATCTCGTAGTAAATCTCCTTTTGATTCTTGGCGTGACAGAAGATTGCGCGCTGAATGGCTTGTGCAGTGTCGAGACTCTCATACTTGAGTCTTTGAGTGCGGTTGGCCATACCGGAAAGAGTAGGTGATGGACCGACCTCAACTAAACGCTCGAAGTTGTAGTGAGTGAAGAAGAGGTCTTGAGTCTCAATCCATCTGACTGGAGAGGCGAATTGATAGGCCAACAACTCAACAAGAACAGTGTAGGCCAACACTTGTCTGTTTTCGGTAGCTGCCCACTTATCTGCATCCCAGCCGCTGAGAACCTTCTCAAGACGTGGGGAGCTGGTCTGGTTGTGGATCATCTCAATGTATGGCTTAGAGATCTCGAAAGGCTTGGCAACCAAGTTTGGAATGTACTTGCCAATGAGCATGTCAGGGTTGAGATCTGCTAGTAGTCAGAAGACGATTGCGCAGCCCAAGACAAAACTCACCTTTGGCGTCGATCTTCTTCGACAAGTATGTACGGAAAGGCATAACACCTGCCCACAAGTAGCGGGAGTGGAACGGAACATCGATACCAGGGAGTGGTATGGTGGCGAATCCACGCTCGAGTGTGAGGAAGCCGCCTTCAGACTCAGCCTTAGCCTTGGATTTACCGAAGCATTCGTCAATAATTTCGTCCAAGTGCGCCTTGACTTGCTCAACTGAGAGCTGCTTGAGAAGAGATGCGATGTCGATCTGTACCATGTTAGTAAGGTAAAACAAAAAGCAAACTGCTCACCTTGTTAACCTTCATGAAGTTGAGAGTGTTGGTCAAAGTCTCGAGAGCTTGGAGATGACCAGCACAAACGTATTGTTGACCATCAACATTGTAGTTGACGATCTGAAGGAGCAACTGCGTGCGTCTAGAAACGGAGTCAACGATCTCCCTCAAGATAGTCTCATCAAAGGTCTTGCCAATACGAGATGGATTAACAGCCATCATCCTAAATTGCGAACGACCATGAGCATCGCGTTCGACAGCACGTTGCATGGTCAGACCACGGTAGAAAACGACATCAGTAAGCGAAGAGATTGGCAAGACGTCTGCTATCGAAGCCAAAGAAGCATATTCACCAAGAGAGTGACCAGCAAATGCACAGTTGGCTTGAATCAATCCCTTAGAACGCATATCTTCAAATGCTGCCTTCTCAGTGACGACCAAAGCGATTTGAGCGAATTGAGTGGCAAATAACAAACCATTTGGTGCTTGGAAAGTGTAGTCACTGGTGCGAACGGTGATGTCTGGGAAGAGTGGGAGTGTTTTCACATTACCATCCTTATCAGTAGTATCGTAACGAAGATCCATGTAGCGTTGACGGATGGCTTGTCCCTTCAATCCACCAAAGTGGATCGTTTTCGCCTTAGGGTTGTTCTTGACAATGTCGATAATGGAGAAACCGTACACCTCACCCAAGTGGTCATCAGCTGCGTCCCACACGTTGCGAGCAGCGGCTGAGGACTCATAGAGTGCCATACCCATACCCTGTTCCTGTGAACCCTGACCGGTGAAGACATATGTCGTTGTAGGTTGTGCAACAAGCGCTTGTCCACTTATCACCTTCTCACCATCTTGGTTGAAAGTTTCGACGGAAATAAGTTTCGAACCGGCATCCATACCGATGTGACGGAGTTTCACTTCTAAGGTGTCTCCAGGAAGAACCATGCCGACAAAAGTGACTTGGTAAGACAGCACACGCGATGGAACATTGTCGGCAGCAACTGTCTCGACGTACTTACGAGTGGCTGCTGAGCCGTACATACCATGAGCGATGGTTCCAGGCAAGTTGCCGAGATCCGCGAAGTACGGGTTGATGTGGATTGGATTGTAATCACCAGAGATTTTCGAGTATGACTCGTTGGAGAATGGCGAGACGTACAATGATGGGTTTGCAGACTTAGTGATTGAGTAGCCATCATTTTCGAATAGTGTTCTGCCATTAATGACCTCGCCGTTGCGTCTAAGGTATTCATTGACTGGGTTACCCTTAGTCATACCAGTTTCCAATCCAATAGAACCCACAGGAACGAGTTCCTTGAGCTGGTTGCGAATATTGGCACGGCCGCTGACGCTCAAAGATTTGTATGAGGTGGCGTTTCCGTGATGAATCTCAGACTGAGTATCAAAGATCAATGTGGTACCGACAGTAAGAGGTATTCTCTCGTCTTCCCATTGGAACCACTCCTTAGATCTGAGAAGGGCAACATCAGAGTCGCTCTTAAGAGTAACTCTGTATTGAGCATCATCTGTAATCTCAAAGGTATTTTCGTAGTCATCAAATTTACCGCGATAGAGGAATGAAGATGAGACCTCAATGGCTGGATTCCCATCTCTGACGACGTGTCCCTTAACCACGACAGTCTTGCCGGAGTCCGAGTTGACAATGGAGACGATCTTGCACTCCGCCGAGCAAACATCACCGACAGCGATAGGACGTGCACCATCAACCATCTTGAATCCGTTTGACAAGTGGACAAGCTTGAGTAAATCACCGTCGATCTCCTTAGGGAAGATGGACTTCATGATAGCTTGCCAGCCTGTAACGATAGCGAAATCCATTGGTGCTTGAACTTCATCCGATCTGTTCGACTTGAATGCCTCGCCGTCGTTGCCGATGATAGCGCAGAACTTCTCTACGGTGGCAGTATCGATGGTGAAAGGTGGGCCAGTGAAAGTGTCGCGAACGTTGAGTTCAGTTGGTGTGCCGAGCTCCCAGAGTTTCCAATAGAATTCCTTGATACGCTGGTTGCGACCCTCCATGACTTCGTGGATTGGTGCGTACCCTATTGCTGGCTTGTAGTCGTATATGAAGGTAAGCGGTACGCTCTCGCCACGACGCTCTTCGGAGAGAACGAGAGTAATACGCTTAATGGACTCGTCGTAAGAGATCTTGATAGCTTGGAAGTTTGGATCCGAATCACCAGCTGAACGAATGCCACCATACAGCTCAGCACCGGCAGGCTCACCATTCTTCATGGCAATAACAACTTTCTGGCCAACACGAGGAGCTAACAACTTCTTCATTGGGTTGGTAGCGTAACCCTTGCCTTGGACGAGGATTGGAGAGGTAAGCAACGCTCTGAACCATCCAGTTTGACGACCAGCGAGATTCTCCAGCCATTCACCGGCTGATGGAAGACTGTCAGAGATCTGGTAGATTTGCTTATCTTGTTCAGTCGTTGAGATGATCTTGTGGGATTCAATGAGACCAGCTTGGCTGGCTGACGTAATGGCAAGCTGAGCGCCGATATAGTCGACTTCAGGGACCTTAGAAGCATCGCCATTGTAGCGGCGGTCAAGAAGCTTCTTGACGAGTTGCTCCTCGATTTTACCGAGCAATTCCTTAATTGGTTCGTTAACCTTAGTAGAGTGTTTGGCAGCAACAGGTCCTTGAAGAATACAGACACGTTGTGGGTCTAAAAGAAAAGTTAGCAAAGTTAGTAAAAAATAAATTGCACCGCAACCCACCTTGATCGACGACTGCATCCATATCCTCAGCTTGCCACAACGAATCCTTCTTAAACCAGACTTCGAATGAGTTGTCAAGAACAGGGATAAACGGAACTGGCTTTTGTCCAGGGCGTTGAGTAATATTAAGGAAGTATGCCTTATCCTCAGCGGCAAGGAGTTGCTCAGTAGCGCCAGTGTATTCAGTGAAGAAATTGTTAATGAAATCACTTGGGGAGTTGAGGGAAGAGTAGTTCTGCAAGATGGAGATCTTATCAGTACCATCAACAGCAGAGAAACGCTCTTCGACACGTCTCAACCAATCACCGACGAGGTTGCGGAGAGATACGTCAATCCAACGGGACTGGTGGGCAACGTAGAGAAGTTTGACCATACGTCTAGTTACTTCCTCGTATGTCATGTCGCCAATGTCAGACACAACAACACCGTCTGCCTTTTCGCCAAACCATGGCTTCTGGAAGTCCTTGTTGAGTCTGCCGATGACGTAGTCGCGCTTTCCTTCTAACCAGGGACCACGCTTCTCGCGAGGAAGGTTGAAGACGGTATCGTCGAACTCTCTCCACAGTTTAACACCACGAGTAGCGATCTTATGAATTGGCTCACCCAACTCGGAACGAACAGTCAAGATACCACCAGTCACCTTATCGTAAGTCTGCTCCCAGTCCTTGTCATCAACACCAGGTGCATCAACGATAAGTTGCTTGACAGACTCAGAGGTGTGAGCCTCCTTGGCTACCATGACGCGTGAAGCGAAAAGGGACCCGTCGAATGGCATTGGTTGAAGACCGAATTCCAACGACCAGTCACCTGTCAAGTAAGGCCAGAAGTCATCAGCTGCACCAAATCCAGATCCAGCAACGAGCGAGATATTTGAGTGCTGTCTGATAGAGGCGTATGTCTGAATGATTGGTTGATGAACATCTTCGCATGAGTGGTGGCCACCAGCACGACCACCTGTCCATTGCATAATGATTGGGAAAGATGGGTTTGCGGCAGCAATGTTGACGACTTGGCGAATACCTTCAACTGAACCTGGTTTGAAGGAAACATGCTTAATGCCAGACTCCTTAAGGGAATTGATCATCTCGGTAGCCTTCTCTGAAGATGGAATACCAGCAGCAACACAGAAACCTTCGATAGGAAGACCCCTGATGTCACATTAGCGTTAGTAAGACTCGAGGCAAAGGTACTCACTCTTGACGCATCTGTTGCCAAAGCGGTAATTGGAAGGTGAATTGACGTTGATTGATGTAAAGCGCGTTTAAAGTGATACCGTTACCAGGTTGAATGTTTTGCTGGATTTCTTCC
Source organism: Wallemia ichthyophaga EXF-994 (assembly GCF_000400465.1). Lineage (NCBI taxonomy): Eukaryota > Fungi > Basidiomycota > Wallemiomycetes > Wallemiales > Wallemiaceae > Wallemia > Wallemia ichthyophaga. The sequence continues at coordinate 297,270 of NW_008806280.1, read as the reverse complement.
ACCTTCGCGCGAAGCATCTTTGCATTATAGTGACCACCACCAGCCAACTCGATGTGGTAGCCAGCGTTGAGGACCGAAGAAACGAAGCCACCCTTGACAGTGCATGGAGTCATACCAGCAACCATGAGTGGAGGCTTACCGAGCATTCTTGAGAATGGAGTGTCTAGGTGAATCTTTCCATCCTTAGTCTTGACGAGAGCGGGTTGGAACTTTTCACTCCACTTCTCCTCCTTGATGAGAGAAGAGCCGTAGATTTCTGAGCCAAGCTTACCGTTGGCGCCTGGAATAAGAACTCTAATACCGCGACCTTCCCAGTTACGTTGAGTGAGTGGACCAATACCAGACATACCACCTGGACCAAAGTCGATTGCGTGAGTGGCAGATTCAGGGAAATTGGTTGCCTTTGTCCAGTATATTGGTTGAGTGAAGATTTGGATGAGAAGTGATTTCGTTAAGCCGCTAGACAATTCACGTAAATCTTGACCAGTTTCGGTGTGGTATACGGCCAATTTCAAATCTGAAGGAGACCACAGTTCTTCCTTTGCCAAATCCTCGTCGAAAACTTTTGGAATGGCATCGGCGAGATAAGGAGAATGGTAAGGGACACCGACGACCAAAAATCTAGCATTGAAAACGGCTTTTCTCTTTGAGTAAGGAACCTTTGATTGATCCAAGCCAGTTGGGGCTCTGACTTTGCGAAGATTAGTGACTAAACCGTAGAGACTACGAGGAGGACCAGTGACAATAAAGTTCTTTGGGCCATTCAAAAGTCTGATATCGATCTTTGAAGAATCAGCCAAATGAGCGTTGGTCTTATTGACGAATGACTCCAAAACAGATAAAGATAAACCAGAAACAGAAAGCATAGGAGTTGGTTCGCCTTCACCGCCTTCAATAGAATCCTCAACGAGAGCAGGTTCAATTGAAAGGGTTGGGAAAGTCTCTTGACCACGCAAACCAATGTAGAAAAGAAGTTTGAGAGCTTTAACTGCATTTAAAGTGAAATCTTGATAAGAATCAGAAGCAGCGGCAACAACGGCGGAGATTACACCTTGAGAATGACCTGTTGCACCGTGAATGTTTTCTCTTAGTTGAGCAGGGGTAAGAGAGCAAGCAGAGGCGAATGCGAGGTATTGTACAAGTTGAGTTAGACCGATGAGTGGAAGTGAAAGTGGAATAGATGCTAAGTAAGCTACTGAGGGGCGGGAAGACGAGTTTTTGAGCCAGCCAACAGGATCGATGGATTGACTGTAGTAGACGGAACCGTTATTTGATGCATTCTTAGCCAAATCGATCAGAGTTTTTGATGATTCGGTCAAGAAGTCTTCAACGTATGGCTGATATATATCGAAAAGGTTCTGTAACTCATCAAAGTAGACTTCGTTAGCGCCCTGGCCACCAAAGAGAGCGTAGACGTTAGCATTTCCTTGAATAGATTGCTGGATCAGAGCTGATGGTGGGGATTGAGGAGTTTCTAAGCCCGCAGCTTCCAACGCGGCTCTCGACTTGAAGAAAGCGGATAAGACGAGCTTGCGTAATTCAGCGTCAAGCTTTGCGGTTAAGTTGTGTACGTCGACATGTGAGAGGTGGACTTGGTGGAAATGGACGAGAGAAGCCTGGAGAACGTAGAGGGATTGCTCATCAAGTTGGCTTGTAGCAACGAATCTGTGCAACCAATAAGCCAAGTAAACAGCCAGACAAGACAGAAACCCACTTCAAAAACTTGCTAAGAAGCTCCAATTGAGCGAAATCATCTTCAGCGCTCTCGTCCTGCTCTACCAGGGAGTAGGCTGATTGGAGGAAATTCTCACGCAGTATCTCAGCTTTCCACCACACATTGCGCGAAACCGGGATACCGATACGTGTTTGTGAAGATTGCACGGTGAGTGTTCTTTGCTCCTCAATTCCTACGAGTGATTTGGCTGCGTTTAGAATAGACATGAGCCCAGAAATTTTAATTTAATTTTATTCGAATTGGTTGAAGAGCTTCAAGAAAATGACCGTGATTTTGTGATTGAATCGGTTGGGGAAAATCTAAAATGGGCGCATAAACAGAGGCTGGCGAGTGTGGCGAGGGGTTTGTGTGGTTCTGTGGCTGGCTGGGAAAGTACACCGCCCGTCGCCCTTTCCATTCGAACTGTTGGGGTGTTTGTTTGTTTGGGCTGCGGGTAGGCTGAGTGATTTCTATATTCGGGGGATTTCTATGGGCATATTTAGCATCTTTCAACTTACCCCATTGACCCGTAATCCTCTGCCGCTTCTGCCCTGAAACAAGAAGACACTGGCTCCGACTACTCCCGACGGCACTCGATAAGCCGATCGATAAGCTAATTTATTGATTTGAACGGCGAGAATACTCAGCAGTAACACAATCCGGCACATCATCTTCGAATAAAGACTATACAATACATGCTTAATGTTACAAGAAATATTTGCACCCTGTGCTCAGCCGTCTTCAGCAGGTACACGCGCGGCCCTCTTTGAGACAGCCACAGTCACTTCCACTGCCCGAGCAAGTGCACTTTATTACTTCAGCTACGTCACTTGAGCAATCTACACCACTTACATCTTTGTGGTGCGCACTCTTCCAGCACCCTATGCAGGTGCATTCGCCTGGCTTGCATTGGCATTTCGTAGTTGGTTCGTCTCTCGCGCCGCAGGATCTGTGTGGTGGTGAGTGTGTGTCTGTGTGAGTGTGTGGGCTTTGAACAAATAAACGCACTTGCAATCGTTTTGACAAGCCATTTTGCGTTGATCGTCGTGAATAATTGAGAAGCTCTATCCCACAGCCTTTATATAAGGGGAGATAAACTGAAAATTTTATGGCAAAATGCGGATATTGAATGTGTAAAATGTATATAATACACCACCTCAACAACGCAGATTCACCCCGTGTCTTTTCTCTGACTCCCTCAGCTCAAACATCACTTGCACGCCGACAAAGAGAGACGGGAGGGCAATGGCGAGGAACTGCCAGCCTTCGACGGAGAAGACTAGATCTGTGAGAAAGTTCCTAGTGTTTCTTATACCTAGTACGAATCCTACGAGATTCGCCGCCATTAGTGCAACAATGTTAAGAACGCCGCCCGCTGCGCATGCATGCCTGTACCACCACCGGTGACTGTACTATGGGGTTTTTTTGTCAGCCGAATAACTTGTAGGTAAAGTCGCACGAGCACTACACACCTTCTGCGCCGGCAAGAAATGCGATGCTAGCAACTCTGGCACGATTATCACACTCGCTAGCCCTCCCCATACCAGCAATCGCCAGTGTAGATCATGCCATAGCGCAACAAAAACGAATATGACAGGCGTTATCACCCATACATACCTCGTGCCGCCCAGTGGTATGTAGATATAGCGTATTATCCACAGGTTGAAACTCCTGTGCCAAGATCTCCAGAAACCGGTTGTTGAGTAATTGTTCGCGACGCAGCGTATCATGTTCTCTGGACAATCAACACCATCTATCAAACTCCACAGCCTGAAGAAACGCCACGGTATTAGTAGCTTCAGCCACACTACTATCAAGTTCCAGAATCCTATCAATGCTATTTGCGCAGGGGTATCGTTCCTCCATGCACCAGTATTCTTGATCGCAACGACGTAGATATAATGCAAAGTGAATTCCAGTGTCAAGAATGAAGACAAGCATCGCAGTGCGTATTTTGCTATGTATTCTAGCGTAGGTGGTTTGAAGTGTAGGTATGTTTGATGTGCAAAGTCATTGTATGTGATTATCGGTCCCGCCAAGTAGAGAGGGGGGTAGAAGGAGTAGTATATAAAGTTGTTTACGCTGTAATCTTGCTCGGAAAGGGGCACATTCTTCCTCTCAGAGTAGGAGAGACCATTGATTGGTATAGCTTTGTACGCTTTGCGATCTCTTCTCATCCAGTGCAAGTCGAGAGCGAAAGAGATGTTTCTGAGCATTGTCATTTTGTAAAAGACGTACCATCTTACCAGACCGCGACTATTATTGAGGTGAGCGAGCGCAGGGTGAATCAGACTAAATGAGATGCCGTTGTAATACTCTATAGCAACCAGCGTGATAATATTGAACATCCATATCAGCGCGTAAAAGTGTTTGTAGCCTGCCAAGCACTTTGATAGAATGTACGACAGCAGACTGACAGCGATTGGGAAGACAAACTGATACGAATGCAGTCCGAGGAGCACCGCAATGCAGAGAATCCAATTGCAATTCATCTGAGTCAGTTTGTGTATCTTCTTCAAAACGCGTGAAATAACAACGTGTGTTGCAGAAATAAAAGCAAGATGGCTGAGATTGTTCCTGAACGACTTGTACTGCTGATCCGTGAGGTCTATTTTCCTTCCAAATAGCCAACCATCCGTTAGTCTGGAGCTATAACGCGCATAGTTTATGTGCTGTTGCGTAGATATTTGGAAAGGAATGTAGAATATGATTGGTATCATAACGATGAAAACGACGTAATAAAGTTTAAACTCATGCGACCGCCATCGCGATTTCTGAGTCTGCGAAGACTCAAGCAAGTTCATGATGGATTACAAGAAGGAGTTTTGATATTCAATTTTAGCATCTTCGTACTTCTTCTTAGCCTCTGTAGCTTTGTCCTTGTATGTCTGCTTGACGTCCTCTGAAAGCGCTTTCCACTTGTCTGACGCAGCTCTTGACTGGTCGATAATGGAAGACTGGAGCCAGCCAGTGGCATCATTGCCGAAAATGCTTTGCCTGAAATCCTCTTTATCCCTCAAATCCTTCAAATACGCAAAGTACGCTGTAAGAGGTCTCTTTGGCGCATTTGGGTCCCTGATCTTCTGAACGCCCTTCTTGCCCTGCTTACGAAGCTTGGTGCGTAAAGAGTTCTCCTTCTTGAGAACATCGTATGGGAGCGACTTAATATACTCAGCGAACTCCTTTGCCTGCTTTGCACGAAGTTCCTTGGAATGTTCAACGTAGGGCATTTTCTCGGCATCTGTCAGTTTCTTGTAGAGCTCAGAAGCTGAGTGGCTAATAACGCCAATCTCTATTTTACCTTGTTGTCTCGCCTTATCTAACTCCTCAATGAAGAATAGCTGCCATGCGGTTGGCGCTTGCTTTGGTGGGCTAAGCTTCGTCTTTACAGCATCCTTAGCCTTCTTAGCCTTTTCCTTTTCCTTCTCCAGCTGCTTTCTCGCCTTCTCTTTCTCTGCGTCCTGTGTCTTGGTCGCTGGATCGGTGTAAGCGCGGCCATTAACGACGATTTCCAAGCCTACAAAATACTGGAGCTGATCGGCTAACAAATCTGGCCTGAACTTGTGCTCTTAATGGGAATGTATGTGTAATTCTACCAATCACGCTCATGACTGACTTAGGTCAAGTTGTCAAGTCAAGAATACCGAATTAAGTATAAATTTCATTTACAATCAAATCGTCTTCAAATGCGCTTCAGAAGATACTCGACCTGTAAAACGCGTCAGATTGAACGTTAAAGAGGTCTCTACTCACTTCGACTACCTTGGTTAGTGGAATGACATGGTCTTTGTACATTCTCACGACCACTTCCGGATCTACCTTCATATCATGCATGCTCCCTCCTTGGCTCTCGTCTTGTCCGTAATGCCTCGCCTTCCTTTCCAACCGTTTAAGCAGAGCTGCTTCAACTTGGGGTTTTGTGATGAGTGATTCCAGTGTCTTAACATCATTCGCCTTGATCGCCGTGTTGAACGTATCCACGTCCGCTCTGTACTTGCTCTCAGATACGAACATTCCATAGTGTACCCTCCTCGATACAGCCTGCAGCGTCTCCACGTCCCTCGTAGCGGTTGAGCCGTAGTTAAGATCATCGCCCGGTTTGGTGATTGACGGTACTATTTCTTGGGTATAAAATTGCATTATTTTGTCATTTACGTTGGTTACCGCTGGCTCGTGCAGCACTGGCTCATATTCGAGCGGGGGAAGTACCGGATCAGGCAAGTCGGATGGATTACTGAATGGGTATTCGTCTGGGCTTTGGTAGCGTCTGGCTTTCGCTGTGAACTGTCAGAAAAGCTGAATTTAACACAAAAAACGCCCACCTTGAAACTCCTCGGTACCGAGAAGAATCCAATCAAGCCAGCTGCCCTGCCAGCCTGGTAACTCGTTGGAAAACGCGCATGGCTGATAAGTGCGAGCATTGCAGCTGAACTGCGCCCTCTCTATCAAGCTGAATATTATAGTGTCCTCCAATCTAACCAGAACTGATCTAATCGAGTTGAGATCTAGCAGCTGTGCCATTGACGTTTGTGTCCAAGGAGCAACTGTCACGCGCTGAGAGATTTGAATATTTTCTCAACAACCAAAACAATTTTATTGGGTACGTCGCAGTAGAGCATGCTCGCTGTGCCTGTTCGCTGTGCAAAACACAGGGCAATATTTGCAAGGAAGAAGAGCAACATCGTTGAGAGCGCCTGATCATCAGCTCCCACAAAAACCAAATAACCTCTCTGCATCTTTCAAACTGCGCTCGCATCTCTCGACATTCACGAGGAATGCACCTTGATTTCTAACGGTCAAGATTAAATGTAAAGATACCAAAAATGAATTTAAAAAGAATTCTAATATCAATATCAATATCCACGTATACTTTTACTCTAGCGCAGCCTCAGTTGGCGCCGTTCTCGAGTTGCCAGTCTGGATACCAAACTGCTCCAGATGATAACAGAATCAATATAACCAGCGTGTACACTCAGCTAGATAAAGCGGAATCTGCCACGGATAATATTCAAATTGGCCAAAATATACTTAGAACTGTGCTGATTGGTGATATGCAAGACACTCTCAGCGAGCGGAATAGCTCAACGGACAGATTAGCTACTTTACTAGTTCACTCCCGTGCTCTCTCTTTTGAGCTATACGATAACCCAGTCAGCCTCTGCGACCACGTCCTCGGCTCCAATTCTACTTCAAACCACCCCGCTTGTCCCGCTCCGCAAGGTCAAGTTGCTATCGGTGTACACACTCCACTCCCTGAACCCGCAGCTTTTGCATCTCACCCGTACGCTCTCACTACCCTCGTAAACACTCTCCGCCTCCTTGATGCATCCGATCCCGCGCGCGAAATGGCTTGTATCGATGTTCCTCTCACCCCCTACTACCCCAATGGCTGGTTCTACAAGCTCATCTTTTGGATCACCGTCTCTACTTGCATCTCTTTCCTTGTCGTACAGTCTATTGCAAGTATCGGTGCTGCGTATCGCAAAGCCAAGACCACAAAATTTGTCAGAACTTGGGCCAGCAGACAGAGACTTGAAACTAGTCTTGTTGGTGGCATTTCCGGTCAGATGTTTAGCAATACCCCTGGTTTACTGCGATTCGTTACTCCTTCAGTCGGCAATATCATTCTGCACACTCAATGGTGCGCTGCTTTGGGTATGGTGGCTGTAAATTGGCCCTCTTTCTCCTACCCATTCTTTAACCAAGTTGTGTGGTCTTCGCTGTTATATAACATCTCGTTGACAACTTCAGATCATGTCGATCCACTATCAACCCAACCATTGTCCATACCGTCTCCATTCGATACCTTACTATTCGAGAATAACACTTCTCCGTTATATTTGAATAGAGATAGTCCAAACAACCTACTCGATGATGGAAACGTCAGCCATGCTGCAGGTTTGGATAGTTTATCTCAAGTTATCGGTCTACATAAAGATGACTTGTACGGTTGCTGTATCGCTTTAGCTTTGGCAATTGCTGCTGTATTGATTGCTGCAAGTCTCTTGTTATGGACTTTGGATTCCCTGGGTATCATTATATGGAGAAGACACGCAAATAAAGGTCGTGAAGATCGCAGTCTGGTCAAGAGACTTTCTATATCTAACAATGGTTCCGATGGCAGTGTAGACGACAGACAAAAGTCTGTTCAGGAACTGACACTCCCGCAAACTAACGACTCATCCGCTTTCAAAAGATTCCAAACAACTACTTCCAACAATCACAACAATGCCCGCTCTGGTTTCCGTCGTGCTATTTGGGAGATGAGGTTGGGTGGTGCAAGTGGTGGGTTTCACTGGAAATTGTTACAAGGCAATTTACTCAGGTTGCTTCTACTCTTCCACTTCCCTATCACCATCTTGTCGGTATACCAGCTGTCATTAAGCAACGATGGCGCTACCAAAGTCAGTATTGCATTTGCTGTTCTTTCTCTCGTCTTCATCGGTTTGGCTTTCCCAATTTATATCCTTATTAGAGTGAGCAGGACTCCAACAGTAAAACTATACGATGCAACAAGAACAATTCTCGCTCTAGGTCCGCTTTACAATGTCTTTAGACCTGGTAGTCATTTATTCTGGGGTTTCTTTTTTATGCAGAATCTCATTGAGGGTATCATTATCGGCGCTGTTCAAGTCTCAGGTACTGCTCAATCTGTAGTTTTACTTTTAGTTGAACTGGCTGGCTTGCTGATGATAACCATATGGTCACCCTGGGGCTACGGCGCCCAGATGGGACTGCTCACTTTCCTCAATTCAGTTGCCAGAGTGATTACGAGTGCTTTGCTTATTGTTCTGTGTCCAGCTGTGGGTAGTTTGTTGTCGTATTTTTTATTCATACTAACCATAGCCTAGGTGAACATCAACTACGTTGCAGCGGGATGGGTGACTTACGTCATATTCGTGATACAAGGCATAGTTTTCGCTGTCGCTTTGATCATAGTCTTGACAAAGATCCTAGAGGGCCTGCTGAGACTATTTGCTGGTTTGCCATTCATAGAAGACGCGCCTACAAATGAGTCTGGATTAATGGGTGCGATATCCTCAATCGGCAGCAAAGGCAAGAACCCTCAGGAAGGCACTAACAGTGCAGTTTCACGCACTACATCAAGACAAGGAATACTAGATAGACAGTCAGACATTGAGGCGCCTAGAAGAAATAGAAGGAAGAGCTTCAAAGGAGGATCAAGCGATTATAGTATGTCGTTTAACACGGCTATATCACCAATGCGTGAGCAGGATGATGATTACATCATGTCTGCCTGGAGACCTACTACAGCCTTTGAGGACAGCAACAGCAGCGACGAAACTCACGGCAACTACCTTCAAAGAGTTGTGGATGATGATAGTGAGAGTGAAAGCGATGACAATCATTACGAAGAAAAGACACCTCGTCAATCCCTAAATCAAGACGTTAGAGCCACCACGCCAATTGTTCCTCCATCTCTACCAAACAGCTCTTTCATCACCAATAACGACACATTACAGTCATCACAGAATAATGAAATGTATAGTGTGCATTCAGAAGATACACTTGACACTTCAAAGCGAGCACGGACTAGATCATTCAGTGCTGTTGTTGAGGTGTTTGGCGAACAAAATAAGAATCATCAACCAAAACACTATAGAAAGGATGATAATTCGGATGAAGAAGGCAGTGGTGGTATTGGTGAAGCAAAATAATCCCTTTAATCTTATACAGGTAAATAATTATACTATAATGTCTGTTCTACTTTGTAATAAATCGTTTTTTGCATCTTTCGATTATGCTTCAAGTAAGAGTGAAAATTATAATTACAAATAAAAACTTCACGGTAAAAAAGAAGGTGTCTGATTAGCATTAGTTGAGGCGTTATTGAATTGAAATTGATTTGCGTTGCTATTATCATTGCTATATAGTGTTGGGTTAATGTATGCAAGATTCCGCTGCTGAGGGGGTAATTGAAGTGGTAATTGGGGGGACATCTGGTACTGATCATTTATTTCTTGGTTGTAAAGCTTTGGATATGAATGACTACTATCGTATGAATCAAGATTTGAAGATTGTTGGGGTGATTTTGGAATGAATCCATTAAAGTTGAATGGTATATCATTATCTTTTGGTGCTAAGAACATTGGCTTTTCAAGTGTAGGTGCATCTACATTGAGATTTGGAGATGAGTGTGTTGATTTAGTTAAGTTAAGTGGGGCATTTCCCGTAAGATTGCTACTTGAAGGATTTGGCGACAGTGAAGCTTTTTTATTTTTCTTTGTGTTATTTTTGCTATCACTTTTTTTACGCCTACCACTGAGAGTAGCACCACTAGTCTCTGATTTACTTATTGCACGAGCATATCTCAAACCACAAGCATTGCAGAGGTCTTTCTTTCCTGATGGACCTCTGCGCCACTCTGGACTTTTCTCCTTCCCGCAACTCGTGCAACCTACTTTGTCCGTATTTGGCTTGACTTGGTTGTAGTTGTGGTTGTAGTTATTGTTACTCTTGTTGCTGATGTTGCTGCTACCAGATGTGTTTGCTTCCGGAAGATTGAGCGGTGCTTTTACCGGGATTGCTGCTGGTGGAGGTGGCGGTGGAGGTAGCTGATGTGATTGGCTGAACTCATCTTTAATTGGTGCAACCGGTGATGGCAATTGTTGTTGAGCGATTTCATCTTTGATTGGAGCTTCAGATGTGGATGGTGATGCAGAATAACCAGTCCAATCGTTTACCAAACTGAATTGAGGCCCAGGTGCGGCTGCTTGTTGATAGAATGGCTGGGGATGCAGGTATAAAGATTGATCGTATGAAGTACTATCGAACAATGTGGTAGTTTGATGAGAATTTTCACTCGGTGATATTGCTGTTCTTTTTGTAGCTGCGACTGGGTATTCGAACTCGATCTTGAAACATGCAAAAATGATAGCACCGTACGGAATAAACATTGACTCTACAGTGTAGTAATTTTCGTTGCACTTTGCTTGATGTCTAGCTTTGAATCTCCGCGAACAGCTTGTGGCAGCACCAGTCAACTGACTAGCTGCGCTTTGATTGATTGATATCTCGCTCATAAGTGATGCGAATGACGAAGGATTGTAAGGACCCTCACCGGTGCTGCCGTCTGATGGTGGCCACGAGTAGATGACGTGATTGAGGCCGATATTGGTATTCTCGTTTGAAGATTGTCGGATTAGTTGGAAGATACGCGTCGGAATAGTAAACTTTTGAGGCGTAGGTGGCTGATATCGGGACCAATTGAGAAGGGATTGCTCGAGAATTTGAGTGTGCCTTTCAGTGAATATAGGCGTATGACACCAGTTAGTCCAAATAGAGTCGGCGTTGTTGTTGAAATGAGGATTCTTATCTAAAACGGCGTGAAAGAAGCAGAGGTAAAGACCATCGTGGATCGAGCTAATGACCAAGTCTAAGGGGATATAAGTGCTATCAGATTTGTCTGCGCACATTTGAGAAACGTGGTATGGAACCGGACTTTTACTGCCCAAATGAACGCGTATGAAAGGAAGGCGCACAAATCTAACTCTAATAATAGAGCCGTGGATATTCTCGGACTGAACTATTGACTGAATATCTTGCTTTGCTTCGTTTGATTCAGCTGGATGTAAATAGTCATAGAAACTGGTTCCGATGAGGGAATTTGATTGCGATTTCATCTGCGGGTTAGAGTGAGATGGGCCTACACATATTATAAGCCACTGACATGCGAAGACAGCACAGGATCGAGATATACAAAGTTGAAGCTGCGATCCAACAGGACCCAATAACAGCGCGTAGAACCCAGAGGGGGTAATTCACTATCAAAATCATTCTCTGATAGTGTCATTGGTCTATTCATTTTAACTTTATATTTTCAATAGTTTGATGATGATTGCGTTGATCAGCCTGGGATCTTTGGGGCGTTTACATTTACAACGATCACTATGTCTTCGGCGGAATCTCAAGTACCTGCGCATCAAGTGGGAATTGCTCATGATTTATATTATTCCTATCTCACGTGGCTCACAGCAATCCAGCTGGTCCAGCTTCGTAAAGGGATTAGCATCCTGGTCAGGTGACCTCTCTAGCCTAACTGCCCCATCGTGAGCCTTATTTGGTGGCTTATACCTTTCTAACGCGTAATTAGTTTCATTCTCTCGCCTACATCACTCACTGAGTTCCCTGGTGTGTTTCCTCACCTCGGTATCTCCACAATCACTGACGTAGCACTAATTAGCATACTGGTGTGAGCATCCTGAGTAATTTGAGCTATTGTCGCGTATATGCACGCCCTAATACTAACCTTACAGTGAATTTGCCGCTATTTCCTCAGGTAAAACCCCTGAAGAGCGTGCTAAACTTGTGTTACGCTGGTTTATCCTCACACTCAAATGTCAATACGCTACCAGGAACGAGAAAATGGGCTCCGAGAAGAAACCTCTAAACCCAATTCTTGGTGAGACCTTTTACGGTTCTTGGCCAGATACCAATGGACGGGGCAAGACTGATTTGACTGTTGAGCAAGTTTCGCGTGAGTTTTATAAGAACATTCAACGGATTCTAACACTACCACCAAAGACCATCCTCCAATTACTGCTTTCTACATTAACAATGAAAAAGCAGGGGTCTCATTAGAAGGACACTCAGGCCAAAAGACATCATTCAGCGCACCTTCAATCATAGTTAAGCAAGTTGGTCACTCAGTCTTGTCTGTTAAGCTTGAAGATGGCTCAGTCGAAGATTACTTGATCACATTACCAAGACTGAAAATTGATGGTATCTTATACGGGAAGCCTTACATTGAACTAACAGAACTCAGTTATATCGTTGGATCTAATGGTACTTGTGTAACCATAGATTATAAGGGTAAAGGCTGGCTATCTGGTAAAGCCCATTCTTACAAAGCCTCCCTCACAAAGGACTCAACATCAATTGCAAACCTTGAAGGTCAATGGACTGGCACTACCAAAGACACAAAGGGTGATTTGAACATTGATGCTCAAATTCCAAAGGAAGAAGTTACTGTTAAGCCACTTGAAGAGCAACAAATTCCTGAATCTAGATTAGTGTGGAAAGACGTTGCAGATGGCATACGTAGTGGCAACTACGATAAAGCTGGCAAGGCTAAATCAGCGATTGAAAATGATCAACGTGCTAAGCGTAAGGATGAAGCGGCTGAAAACAAGAAGCATGAGTTGAAGGTGAGTGTGATAGGTATGTGATAGGTACTTTCAGCTAACAGGCCCACTACAGCACTTTAATCACGTCGATTCTGACGAAATCTACGCAAAGTTGATCAAAGAGGTTTCAAGCACATTACCAACTTCAGAGGACGCGTACAAAATTAAGCGTGAGAATTAAACGTGCAACTCGGTTACCAAATGTAAAGTGTAAATAATCTTATTTTATTCTTCTTTCCAGACAAACGTCATCATGGGTATGACGAGGATGACAAGGGTGACTAAAATGACTAGAAGCAAAGCGCGAATGAGGGTGTTGCAGTTTCTGGCTGCAATTCTTATACTAGCCGTGTTCTTTGGCTATTTTGTCACCTTCAAGCGGAGTAAGAGGACGGCTACTATTCCCGTTGATCAACGCATTTCTTATGACAAGCTCTCAATAGAGGAACTTGATCCGAGGTGGATGATATTCAGAGCAAGAAATCCTCCAACTGCTATTACTCAACTCGAAACACCACCAAACACAAATATTAAGGCGCTAAATCCATCCAAGCAGTATCCTACGCCGAAAGACTGGAAACCAGCACCCTCAAAGCCATTCGGCGTGGTAGCTGATGTATTCTACGATAACGCAAAAGCAACTGCCGACTTGAGCTCTTTATTCTATATGACGATACCAAAAGTACAGACTAAATTTAGTCGTGATACCAACAATGATGAAACAATTTATCGACAAAACGTGGTAAAAAATGCCTTCTTACATGCTTGGAATGGTTATAAAGCCAATGCGTACGGCTTCGATGAGATACACCCAATATCAGGCAGACCTTTCACTAGCCATTCGAGTAAATTCAGGAAGTCACCTTTTAACGGATGGGGAGCTACCATTGTGGATAATTTGGACACGCTACTTATAATGGGTCTGCTAGATGAGTATGAGGAGGCTAGACAGCGTGAGTGTTCATTTTAATGTTTATAGTCTTTGTCAACAGTCTAACGAGAGACTCTAGATGTTAATCAGATCGATTTCAACTACTCGCACAACCCAATAGGTGAACTGCATACATTTGAAACTAATATTAGGTACCTTGGTGGCTTAGTGTCCGCTTATGATTTAAGTGGTGATGGATTGATGCTTTCACGCGCAATAGAGCTGGCGGATATCCTAGTTATTGCATACAACACAACCTCTGCTATGCCGTTGAGCGTACTAAATCCCAACCAACCATCTCGTGAAGAAGACTACACTATCTTAGCGGAATCTGGCAGTATGATACTCGAATTTGCAAAATTATCAATGATAACAGGTAATCACAAGTATTTGAATGTTGCAAATAAAGCGCAAGATGTACTATTCAGTTTGAGGTCAACGATTTCAGGATTATTGCCAACACACGTCAGATTGGATGAGGAGATAACGCAGACACCAAGATCTGGCGTGTTCACGTTGGGTGGTTTGAGTGACAGCTACTATGAATACCTCATAAAGATGTATAGGTTGATCAATGCACAGTTGTCTCGGTACGGAAAACAATACATCAAAGCTTTAGACTCGATAAATGATAAGTTGATAATCGAGATACCGTCAAACATAGAAAGGTTCGCAGATTTAACAATATCAGGTGAGCTGACCTCGCTCTCTATCGGAAAACACGACGATGATGATGAGATTTTGCCTAAATGGGAGCACCTGTCATGCTTCTCTGGCGGAATGGTTGCATTGGGATCTAAAATACTAAACAGACCGCAAGACATGAGTCTGGCAAGCAAACTAACAAAAAGCTGCTTCGAAATGGCCAACAGTACGATAACAGGACTTGCACCAGAATCAGCAATATTTGATCTGAGTGAGAGAGAGGTGACGAAAGTAGTTAGAACAATCCCACCTACGTGGCCTCGACCCTACAGATACATATCTATGTCGAGCGTACACCTTGGCAGGCCCGAGATCATTGAGAGCATTTTTGTCATGTACAGATTGACAGGGGAGGACATATGGAGAGAGAGAGCCTGGAGGTTGTTTACGTCGTGGACGAGACACACATATTCCAAGTATGGGTTTTCTGCCATCGAAGATGTGGACTCAGATCGCGTACACAAAGTGGATAATATGGAGTCATTCGTACTAGCCGAGACACTGAAATACTACTACCTGATATTCTCAGATCCAAAGGAAATCTCACTCGATGATTATGTACTCTCAACGGAAGCACATCCTTTCAAACTCGCGAAATTTACACCACACTCATCGCTCAAATTCGCGCCGGTAGATCCGGACAAAAGAGGTACAGGGACAGATGTGCAGCGCTACCTAAAATATTTAGAAGAAAAGCGCGTCAACAAGGATCTGTGATGTGACGTAATGTAATGACATAAATATAGATTAATTTCGTATCATCTCACATCACACACATCATGGTTTTGTTGTCGAAAATATTACCTGCGACGAGCTTGAAGGCTGTGAGCGCCACGGCGGTAGCGGTGAATGCACTAGCGGCAAGCTACTGCATTCCGAAAAAGGAGGACAGGCTGTAGTGAGTGACTTGAGTGGCAACCCAGGCAATGCTAACGTCGAGGCCGTGAAGTGATTTAGTAGGGTGAGTTTAGTGCATGATTCTCCACAAGTGCCTCACTCATTTTACTTAGATCAATTGGTAATACCCCACATGCGTTCGGTAGCAATCATCTGACGTAGTTGTAGGATTCCTTAGTTCATTGGGCGTCTCCCTCTGCTATCCAGCTATCAGAGCCAAATTGCTCGGCCTGCCACCCGTTGCACTGCCCAACCCACTCCACCTCTCAGCGCAATCGCTGATCGCTACCACATTTGTAGCCTTCTGGTCAGCCAGACTGGGTATATTCCTCTGCAAGCGTTCATTCCAATCGGGAACAGACTCGAGGTTCGAGAATATCACTCCATATCCAGGTAAATTTGCAGTTGCATTCGCTGGGCAAGCTATGTGGAATATAGCAGCAGCATGGCCTGTGTATGCCATTAATGCTATTCCTGCACACGTAGCTATCCCAGCCATGGGTGTGGTAGAGATGGCAGGCGTAGCTGTGATGTTGTCTTCTCTCTACATGGAGCATGTTGCAGATGCGCAGAAAACGCGCTGGAGGAATGAGAAGACCGACGGAAAACATAAGGAACCTTTCATCAAAAGTGGTTTGTGGGCTTACTCAAGACACCCAAATTATGCTGCAGAAGTATCAACTTGGATTGGCGTCTCGCTTCTCACTATGAGAACTCTGGCTAGCGTACCTTCCGTCTATCCAGCTTATTTCGGCGCTGTCGCTTTCGCTAGTCCCCTATTCGAATATCTTCTCATTCGATACGTTAGCGGTGTCTCAATGCAGGAGAAAATCAGTGATGAAAAGTTCGCGAAAGCTGATGAAAACACCTTGAATGCTTGGAAAGAGTACAAGGAAAAGGTGCCTGTGTTTTTCCCAACTGGGAGACACCTTTAGGATTGCGAATGAGAAAGAAGAAACATAAATGATATACTAATTTACAGCGATAATTGTGATATTGTAATTAATGAAGTCCTTCAAATCTATCTGGGAAGAAGACTGGCGCAACAAGTGCTGTGTGCATGTTAGAAGTGACAGTCAGAAGTATGAGACAATTAAACCTACTCCATATGTAGATAAAGTAGCACAACCAAGCGCTTATCATTCTGACCCACATTGCAGCAGGTGATCGACCAATCCTAACAAGCTGATCGCCATTTTCGTTATCAGAACCAGATTGAATTTTATTCCAATCAGTCAACAGCATAGCGACATACATAGAAGCGAGAATGAAGACGATGTGGAACCAGCTATAATTATATTTAGTGCCTGACTTTTCATCGTCGTTAGCTTCACTATTGATAACGTCCTCATCGTGATCATTTTCATTTTCATTTTCAGCTTCATCTTGAGCATCTTGCAATGCAGATGCAGGTAATGAACCAGCTTCAACAGCTGCCAGAAGAGCTTGCGTGCGAATGTTGTCGGAGCTCTTGGGTTGATTTGAAATTACATTCTCATTTGCGTCATTTGTGTCATTTTCCAATGCATGGAATTCACCACCTGATATTTCAATCTTGCTTTTATTCTTGCCAACGAGAGCTTTAGATTGGGTTGCAGCACGTGTTGTCGAGTATGCAATTGCCAGGAGGGTGAATAGCGCACCGAGAACAATCGTTGAAGTGTGTGAAGCTAGGTAACCACCTGAGATTGCGTTACACTCCCCATTTTCATCATCCTTATTGATGATTGCAGATGCTGTCAAGTATGTACAGTATGCAGCTACCATTGAAGCCTGTGCTAGGCCAGACTTGGGGTTGGCGTCTTGGACTGATGGCGAAATGCAGAGGACGGTTATAGCAACGACTAAGACAGAGTGGATTGAAAGGAACACATTGTTTAGTACGCATTTCGATCCAGTAAAGAAAACTAAAAGCAGGACTGTGAAAGTGATTGAGGCAATGTACATACCTAAAGTGGAAGCTAGGAGAATGTACTTCCATGTGTTGGACTGTGAAGCCTCCCACCTGTCGAGACAAGTTTCAGACCAGGTGTGAGCAAAGTCGACGAGCAGCACTAATCCAACCAGGATAAAGATAGAGCCGCCAATCAAGGAGATATAGTTTGACCAGAAAATGAAAAATTCGTTGGGGATTGCAAATGAGACAAAGATGAGGGAAATCCAGAGGAGGAATCTATAGAAACGAGAGTTAGGTTTGTAGTTTGTATTAAAGCGGATAACATACTTTGGACCCCACCAACTAAACAAACACGGAATAAGTCAGATTAGCCAAATCAAGAGGAAAGAAAACGCACCCATTTTGTATCGAAGCTCTATTAGTACGCGTATCCTTTACGCCAATTAAGGATAAAGCTAGAATGGCGTGAAAGAGAGATAAGGCGAAAGAGAATCTATGTACGGCTAAGACGCCGTAGCATTTACCGGAAGGGCAGTCCATTTTGAGGTAGTCGTAAGTGAGTTTCTCTAGGGCGTGTATAGCCCATCGAGTTCGCATCAGCCACGCGAGTAAAGAGTTTATAGTGAAAATGATCTGTGCGGAGGTGTGAGGGAGTGAGAGGGATTGGGAGCGAGTAACGCACGCTGTAGCCAACTCTGGTAGCTACGGAGGAGTTGCAGTTGCAAGATCTGAATGTAGTTTAATTGAACAGCGCTAAGATGTTGATTGGTTGCACGCACTTGAACATAGCGGAGAGTGCAGTGGAAGTGCAGCAAAAAGCTAAAGCACCAATGCAGCTAGAAATAATAGGGCTAGCTATGCCTAGCAGGGGAATCGCAGGTAGACAGGCCATTTTAAATAGGCGTGTGTGTTGATGACGTTAGCAGCGCAAGCAGTTTCTCAGCGAGAACAATCATGACTACAAAATTCGAGAAGGTGGATTAAAATTGTAGACTGTATTTATCCAATCCTAGCTTACATAAAAACACAGGCTGTCTCAATCGTAAATTCACTTCCAAAGGAGGGACCTGTACAAACAACAACAGATCAGAAGTTGAGAGTGAGTGTTGAATCCACTTAACGTATATTCCATTTGATTTTAAATTTATACAGTTTTACGCGCTTTTTAAGCAGGGTTCGTGAACAACCAAGCGTACGCTAAATACTCACAACACAACACAGCAAATGAAGGCGACGTAAAGACAAGTCGCCCAGGTTTAATGGACTTCACTGGACGTGCAAAGTGGGATGCTTACAAGTCTGTTGAGGGCATGTCCAAGGAAGAAGCAGCCAACAAGTACGTTGAAGCTTTGTTAGAAATCCTCAAAGCCAATCAGAGTGATGAATCTATCAATTATATCCAAGAGATTGAGAAAGCATGAATTGTATTAAATGTAAGATTAATATAATTTATCGGCGTAACGCTGTAGCTGGGCTATCGATTATATGAAGGTGGTGGGATGTTTAGATTGTTATTAGAATCCGTATAAGAAGGTGGTGGCGGAACTGCTGCAGCTGCTTGTTCGTTTGTAGGCGTTGGTGGTTGATTGGTGTGAGCAGGTGGTGGATGTACTGGTGGTGATTGTGTAGACCCTTGTACAGCATCCCCAGGACTAATTTCATCGTCAAAGTCGTCAAAATGCCTCTGAGCAGAAGAAAAGTGATTATCCCTGCCAAAGTACCTTTCGTTGATAAAATCTAAAGGGGATTGGCCGTGTGTGTTACCGACGTCAATCCCAGTTGCGACATTGGGCTGCTCTAGCACTGGAAGGCTCTTAACGAACGCTTCATATTCTCTCTTCTTCCGCCTTCTCTTCCTCTCGACCCCGACTAACCACGCCACAACGACGATTACGATGAGTAATATGATAATCACTATCGGCGCTGTTTTCTTCGCATCCCGCCTCTCTATCCTTCTCCTAGCAATCGCAGCCATTCCCTTTGTCCTGGCTGTTGGAATTTAAGCCGAGATGGAATGACGTTGTTTACCAAATATGTAAATCACATTCCAACATGGGTTAAAATATAAATTAAAA
This sequence comes from Wallemia ichthyophaga EXF-994, assembly GCF_000400465.1. Taxonomy (NCBI): domain Eukaryota; kingdom Fungi; phylum Basidiomycota; class Wallemiomycetes; order Wallemiales; family Wallemiaceae; genus Wallemia; species Wallemia ichthyophaga. Next base: position 277,904 of record NW_008806280.1, on the reverse strand, counting down.
TTATTTAAACTTCTTTGTGTGTTGGTGGCGGGTATCTGCAGCCATTATTTAGTTAATTGTACATCCACTTAGTCCTCTACTCACGGCGGTGGCTGGTGATCGTCCATTCCCGGTGGTGGCCCTGGTGGCGGATTATATCCATACCCGCCTTGATTGTATGGCATCTGTGGGACTGGATAATTCTGCTGATTTGGCGCATACATCTGCTGCTCGTAAACATGTCCCTGCTGATTGAGCCTCTTTCTACGCCTGCAGAAGAATAGCAATGATATCAGCCCTATCAGTACAACGACTGCGACTGCGACGGCGACTCCAATCCCAATTCTCCCTCCTCTGCTCAACCCAGAGCAACGATAACTGCGCTATTTAGCTTATTTGTTGTGTGGCTGTGTATGCAACTTACCGACCTCTAACGTAATAACAATTTCTAGCACTTGCCACGTTAATCAGGCTCAATCCCACCAGCACTACATTCATTTTCATTAAAGTTGACATCATTGTTCCAATTCAGGAAGGTGCTTGGCACAGCCTCAATGTAAAGAATTCACAGCTACAATGAAGTTCTTGGCTTTGTCTTTGGTGACGTCGCCTCATACACTTCCATCACGCGATACCTACACATCCCCTCATCCTTGCTCTTCTCCTCCTTCAATACCCCTTTCTTCACCCAAAATTTAAGCGTTTCTTGCACTATCACCTCATTCGGCGCATCCAACGCTTCCTCCACGTCTGAGGCTGTCATTCGTCCACCTACGCCACTCACTCAACTCAATGCCAAGAATTGGTCACGTCACTCACCATTACTTCCGAACAAATCTATCGTCGCTGCTTGGAATGGCGTCACATCCAATTCCAGTCTACGGTCTTCCAACTCTATCGTTATCGATATGTTCCCTATCTGCGGTATCCAATGCAATCGCTTATCTGGCTTCAATAGGGCATACGCGTCTTCATAACTCTCTCTAAATCTGTAAACTTGTTAGAATAATCTTAATTCCAATAAACTAAACGTACTGCTTCATTTTATCTGTCAACTTGAACGAGTAATCCTCAATTTCTGGCCAGAACTGTCGCGAGACTATTATTGGTCGGATTAATGTCTGTGATGTTATCTTGGTCAGATTAAATTCCTGCAAACTCGCAAATCCTCACCTCTATTTGCGATCTGATATTCTGATCTATACGCTTAGAATCTGCGACATCCTTCAGCATCACTTCGCAAGAATGCAGCGTATTCTCTCCAAATTTCAGCTTGAGTATTTCGATATTCCGTATCTAAACAGAATGACGGTGTTAATGTAAATATCACCAGCTAACACACTCAACCAACCCACCTCTTTCTCCAAATTGTAATCTTTCAGTGACATCAATCGTTGTGCCAGCATGACTTGCAACTCTTCCACAAATACCTCCTTGCTGTCGTATATACTCACGAGCGTAGAGATCAAATCTTTACGCCCATCATTCTTAAAGTTTGGTCCTGCGTCAATTGGCTCAGGCTCCCAATTACTATCATCCCAATCCGGTACATAGTCATTGTCTAGCATGATAAGGTGATTGTCTCCATCGCGATCCATATCATCATCAACCAATTCACTCTCTTCGTCGACAAAATTTGCAACTATCGATCGTATCGTATCTGGTCTCTCTCGAAGGTACTTCCTTATCGGCTCTGCGACTGACGAAAGCAGCACGCCCGATGGATCAACGATCAAAAGTGATTTGATGGTTGATATATATTGTGTTAGAATTAAGTTTGTTGATGCACCTGCGTGTAATAATCTCAAATCATTCAATGACTTCAACTTTCTTATCAGCTGTGATTTGTACTGTACACGCTCCAAACACATCTAGCAATGGTGATTGAGCCACTCCGTCTATTCCAAGCAAATAACTCACTCTGATATCATCCACAGCCGCCGACGAGTCTGGATAATCGACGATTATATCGAACAGCTCTTCACTCCTGCAACATCCATGTCAATTACTGCCTCAACCTACAAAGACCTCGTAATACCTCATTTCTGCAAAGTATTCGCACGCGTAAAAGTCAAACCTCTGCAACCAAGTCTCATTCCATCTTTCTTGAGACTCGGTAGGTATAACCGAGAGCATTCTAGTCGATATATCACCGAATGCTATCCATTTGCGTAGGTTGTCTAGGATAGGTGTATCCCATTGTCCCCTGTTATTGTCAACTTCCTGCCTTATCTCACTGTAAAGAATCTCAGCAGAGAGTATCTCAATCAATGACTGTGCTCCAATAATGTCCAACGACGGTATACTCTTGTTTACTTCATTCTTGTCATTCCTGTCATTCTTCAAGCTGAATATATCTGATAGGTGCTGACGTAGACTGCTTGATAAATTGGTCGGAAGTGATGAGAAGAGCTGATCGTGGTATATTTTGGTATACTTCTCACCCTCGCTTTCGAAATCCAAGTCCATGTCGTGTATCCATGACTCTATGTATTCAATCGGCTTCTTCCACTCGAGATAATAGTCTACCAGTCTGTGTGCTGCTTGTGGTGCAGAACCCACCTGGCCACTACTAAATCCACTCAAACCCAACTGAATCTCATTCGTCACTATCTCAAATTTGCTTTCTATCCGCTCGTAATAGTGTTTGAGAAGATCTCGACCAAGTTTCGCATTTGCAATGTGCTCGAAAGCGTGCAGAGGTTTTTCTGTCGATAGCCAGGTGAGCTATCGCGACCACAATACGTCCTACACACCTGCTCGCGCGCTATCTAACGACACTGGCTCCAAATATCCAGTCACTGCTTCCCAAGACTATCAAATCACTTGAGCGAGTTATCGACAAGGCATATCACCAACTCACGTCTGACAAACTCTTGTAGTCGTCGACCAGATGCATCACTTGATTTTGCGCGTCATTGAAGGCTGAATCAAATTCCGTCATCGACGTTGATATCAACGCGTCCATTACGAATTCCAATATAATAATATCTCTATATGTTATAAATTATCATAGTACATTTGCTTCAACACAACACCCATCGTCCGTGACTATCTTTCACCTGTTCCATCTTTACTGCAGGCAACTTAATTCCTCTGCCTGGACCAAAGAACGGCTCGACGATCACATCCTTCTTCGTATTGCTTGTTTGTAGCTTGGCATTCGCTGGTACATCGATTGGTTTCGAGAATCTACACATACTCCTGCCCAGCTTGTGCAACCAGCTCACGTCTATCGATGTGATTCCCTTCATATACGCTTGAGATGTTGACACTATTTCTGTATATGTAATATATCCTGGCGGCTCTTCTGTAAATATAGTTGAAGATGGGTGTATGTATACATCCTGCTCAATTCCTACTGCCTTATATGCAATACCACGGCACGACTGGAACTTCTTACCAGAGTTTTCACTCTCTTCGACCAAGTCTTTGCGTATTGCAACCTGTTCAATAAACCCCGCCGTTATCAACTGGCGTATAACCTTCACCTGAGTCTGCGAAGGGGGGTCGAGTTTCGGAATAAATTTCGCGTCTATGCTCGGATAAGTGCTTTGAATTAGATAGCTGATTTGCGCTCTCAGTTTGCGTATCTCTTCCATCGCCTTGGGGCGCAGGAAGTTTGCTCGACAGAATGCTTCTCCACCACCTGCATATTCGTACGCACCAACTGCAGATAACACTTTAAACAGATCGCTAGTGTTTTTGCCTAGAGATGCAAACTTCTGTTGCGTTTTGAAGTAGGCCTTTCTAACTGCCTGACGCGCATCTTCACTGTCATCATCATTCAGACCTGCTTTCAATGCCTCTTCGTGTAGGAATGGATCTCCAACCGAGAGTGCTGAAACTATTGCTACGATATATGGCAAACATCCATGCTGGAATCCAGTTACCAGCATCTTGGCAAATCTTGGAGTGACAGGGAAAAGACTCATACTACGACCCAATTCCGTTATCTTGAACCTACTCTGGGCTTGTGTCAACGATGTGCTTGTCAATGCACCTAGGTTAGTAAGCATCTTCTCCGCCTTACTCAAACCAACTGCATTCGGAGGAGTTGGGAAGGGGAAATTATCGACTACATCCAAATTCATACTCTTCATTTGAAGTACCACTCCTTCAATTGGCATACGCAAGATCTCTGGTTTAGCAAATTGCTCGAAATGATTTTCGAATACTGGTGAAGAGTATAGCCTATATGTATGTCCAGGTCCAGTACGTCCAGCTCTACCAGCTCTTTGAGCAGCTGAAGCTTTTGAAATCCACGAAACATCGAAACTTTGCATTCCATTCTGCTCGTTGTACGAACGCTCTTTCGCTCTGCCTGAATCCACAACATATCTAATACCAGGAATCGTGAGCGATGTTTCTGCAACATTTGTCGCAATCACAACTAGTCTTGATCCATCTGGTGGAGGTTCAAACACTTGCATTTGCTTCTCTGAAGGCAAAAGCGAGTAGAGTGGCAAAACGTGCATTGGACCTGGTCGTGTAAGTTGCGATTGACGTGTTTTGACAACTAAATACTCACTGGTGCTCTCATCTTCTCTTGCTTCTTCAAACCCAGATTCTTCTCCAAGGTCTTCCTCTTCATCTTCAATGTCGTAATCATCTAATTCTAATGCAGGGTCATCACTTTTACCAAAATCTACATCCTCGATCTCGACATCGCCAGTTGCAGCATTTGACTTAGACAAGCGTGAACTATCCAACGTGACTTGTGCTTTGGACTGATGCTTCCTGCCAAACCTCTGTTTAAGCTTCTTGACCATTGAATCTATCTCGCCTTGACCCGTGAGGAAGACTAGTATACCACCAGGAGGAAGCTTCTTGTGAATCTTTATAGTCTTAGCCATGGCTTCTTCGAGATAGTCAGGGGAGGTTCTTCTTGCAAAGTGTATCGTGACAGGGTGTTGACGTGCTGCAACGTTAACAACAGGTGGCTGTTGTTGAAACAGTGACTTGTTCTCGGTAAAATCAGAAACTCGAAGTGTGGCAGACATGATCACCAACCGCAACGGTGTCATACTCTCTGAATTCTCCTTCCAACGCTTATTACGCAATCCTACTACTCTCGACAAAACACCAATTAAAATATCCGTGTTCACGCTTCTCTCGTGAGCTTCATCCACAATGATAACTGAATACTTTGTCAACAAAAAGTCATTGGCAAGCTCGCGGAGCAAAACACCATCTGTCATGAACTTGATAGCAGTTTCAGGACTCGTATTTCCATCGTATCGTATTTTGTATGCAACTTTTGGTGAACCTATGCCTAACTCTGAACCAACACGATTTGCCATAGAAACTGCAGCAACTCTTCGTGGCTGTGTAATTGCGACCATACCAGGATTCACTGGATGCTCAAAATTAGTTTGCGTTATTAAATATGAATTTAACACTTACAGCTGCCTTTTGATCCAAATGCACGCTCATAAAGGAACTGCGGAAGTTGTGTTGTTTTACCTGAACCAGTTTCACCACAAATAACTGTAATTGGATTGAGCAGTACCGTTTCAACTATCTCTTGCTCGAGTTCAGTTACTGGTAAAAGCATTCTCGAAGTTTGCAAGTCTTGACTCCTGTCAATTTTAACTGTACGCTTTATTTTAGGGTCCGAGGAATCTTGGAATATTGAGTTGGAAGGTAATTCCACTTTACCAGCTAATGCTCTACCTGGACCTTTTGATTTCACATAATCTCTGGGTATCTGAGTGGCATTAAATTCAGATGCTGGCTCAGAGTCTTTATTCATTTGATTTTGTGCCCATTCCTTGAAAGCCATCGCGCGATTACTTTGGTTATTGTCAAGGACCTCTTCTGAGCTTTCGCCATCCGAGGCAGAATGTTCGTTATCTGATTGCGATTCCTCAGCTGAAGAGTCAAACGAAGATTGCGAATCATGCTCTGATTGTTCAGCTGCTCCAGAGTTTGCTGACAGTTTCCAGCCACGAGTCAAAGTCTTTGATTGGTAAGCGGCGGGGAAGAGCATAAAATTATACCCTCACAGAGACAGTTTTAGCCTTCTTTTTTCTAGGTCTGACGATTGGTTTAACACCACTTGCTCCAAGGGCACTTCCAAGTGCATTTCCTATAGGTGGTTTCTGTGGAGGACTGATGTGCTCTTTTGTAGACGTTTGAGATGCGGATACCGTGCTTGCTGGTTGCTGAGGCTTATCGATAGGAACATTGACATCATCATCATCCGAGGCACTCGAGTGTTCAGAGAGAGAATCAGAGTCTTGATTAGTGTCAGGATGCTGGACTCTTCTACCAGCATTTCTAAGTGCAGATTTGACTTGGATATGCTCTGAGACATCGAGCTTATCTTGAGCAGAGTGCTGCTGCCTCGAGCCAAGGTTAGCGGATGACTTCAGATACGAAGCATCAGTGGGAGTTTGTGATTTGCTGTAACAGTCATTACGCGTCGCTGTAGTTGACAGAAGACTCACGAAAGTTTGTCAATCAACTCCTTGCGTTCTTCCTTCTTGAGTTGACGAGTCTGAGAGAGGATGATAAGCGTGGGCCAATGACGCGTATAGAGACACACAATGTAAGCATCAAGTCTCTTGCGCTTCTTGCTGGAAACCTTTCCATCCTGCTGGGATTCCAACTGGATATTGTGTGTGAGAGGGGTACGAGCTTCTCAAACGCACAAACCTCTTTCCTGAGCTCGAGTTTTCTTAGTTGATCTTGTTCTTTCTGCTCCTTGGACTTTGGAAGAATCAAATCGGCGTTTGTATTCGCATCTGTACTCTCACGGTCCTCCACAACTTTACTTCTTTTACGCTGCTTAATCTTTTCATCTTCTTTTAATTTATTCAAACCAGATTGACGGCCTTTTGCGTTGAATCTATTCGATCTGTCTTTGGCCATATCGTTGTTGGTGACGACGAGCATCTCTGAGAATTATTTGAGTTTTTTATATGTCAGATAACCAAATATTCCCATCTCTATCCAATCCAACCACCCCCACAAACTCATCCGCCTTCTCTAGCTGGCTGCCCAGTTCTCGTTCCGGTGATGATCAACGTTTAGCTCCCAGGGATGCAGATATCTCCCTCAGTTCTAACCCTACGTACAAGAAATACTCTCAAGCTGTTGATCGCAGCTTAAACTCCTTCCTTGACGTCCAAGAATGGGCTGATTTCATCGCATTTCTCGCCAAGCTGCTCAAAGCTATCCAGTCTTATCCACAGTTCAACGATATTCCTCACAAGCTTATCGTATCCAAGCGTTTATCTCAATGCTTGAATCCTGCTTTGCCTACTGGTGTTCATCAAAAGGCTTTAGAGGTTTATGACAAGTTGTTTGCTATTATGGGTGTAAGCTGTCTTCCTTCCACTATCTCCTTCTCATTGGCTATATAGACAGACGGTTTAAAGCGTGATTTACAAATGTGGTCTACCAGCTTATTTCCTTTCTTTCAATATGCTGCCATTTCTGTTCGAGTGAGCGCATCTCTTCCCTGAAATACCCTTCTCATTGCCAATAATAGCCCCTCGTTCTTGAACTTTACAAATCGCATTACTTCCCCCTACGCTCACATCTACGACCCATCATAAAATCAATGACGTTATCGCTATTACCTGGCCTTGAAGAGGAGAACGGTGAACATTTCGACGATGTGTGCTTTCCTCTTTCAGTTCGATTTCTATTAGCTAACAAGATGAAACAATCCAGGCTTTATCGATGCTAGATTACCTCAGTTCTACCACAGCACTTCATTTCTTCCTACAAAACCTCTGTCTAATACTAATAACGTCCCCCGCTTCTCGCATTTCAACTTTAAATTATCTATTGCGCAAAATGCCGCCCCTTGACACTGATGATCGTAAGACAAACGTTTGAGACTCTATAATATCTAACCTTGCAACAGAAATTATCATGTTTCTTTCATCTGACGCTAATTTGTTGATTCGCGGAGTATCAGCTTCTTTGATGGACAATAATATGCTTGTGCGGCGCTCAGCACTTGATTTGCTCATCTCAAGCCTACCTACTGGTGGACCTGCGCTTCAGAAATTCTCTAGATCAGATTTCAGGGTTGATTTGTGCAGGAATGCATGCAATGTAGTCTTGCGTAAAGACATATCATTAAACAGGCGCCTGTTTACTTGGTTACTCGGTACATCCGATGACAAAGAATCGCTATCTTCCTATTTCAATACTTTTGGTTTACCCCTAATCAGCTCATGGATGTTAGCAGATATGGATACAACCAAGTCCTTTGATAGTCGACCTTACAAAATATTCATTTCTCTATTGGACAAATGGGAGATTGGTCACAATTTGACGAAATGTATAGTCTCAGAAATCATCAGCTGTCTCGAGTGTCGGTTGAAGGAGGATGTTGACAGAAATGCAGACGTTAAGATCATCACCAGCATGGTATTGGAATCAATAGACATATATTTATTGTGGAAAGCAATGAATCATCAGCTTCAATCAGATTTCACCAATCAAGATGACACTTGTCGTTCGATCGAGCTCATCACAATGATTGTGGACAATATATCATTCGAAGAGGAAGCGCACACATGCTTGCATTTTCCGATTCAATTACTCAACATACTCAAACTTATATCCGTTAATCGACAGGCTAACAGGAAGTCCGTCTTGACCGAACGTGCTTTTATCCTTGCCCAAATGCTAATTAATCACATTCCAGAAAAGGTAATGAACGAAACTCCTTGGATAATTAAAGACAGTCAAAAAGTTGTCTCTAGTTGGGATTACGTCGCTGATGCAGAATACACCGATAGCATCGATATACCCGAGGTCGAGACCCCTGACACATTCTATGAAGCATTACTGAAACGTCTTATTGAAATTAATTTGTCCTGGTCTGAAGATGTTGCTGACTCAATGATGGTAAAAAGCAGCTTTTCTACGTTATACACATTGCTCACTCTACGATACCCACGCAAACAACTGAATGAATCTTTTGGGGATATGATTGCGCAGTTGTTTACCGCATTGCTCAAGCTAGTATCAATATCAAACCAATTTGAAACAACAGAGTTACTAATAAAATGTCTTCTGACATTGAGGCAGACTTGTTTTTCAGATGACAGTGTATATCTGCAATGGATGGATAGAGAAGCACATGAAACACTCCTCAATGCATTGCTTCCCTATTTAGCTCCACAGTATTTTGATTATCACTTTCGTTGCGTGAAATTGATTGTAGAGATAGAAAATACAACGGCTCAAGAACATATCACTTCAATTCTCGCACAAAGACTAAATAATGACAATGACCAACCAGCGCGACTGCAAGTCATTCATCAATGTGGTATCATCTACAGTATAGCATCGAGGTTTAGTCCAACACACTTCGATCTCACAATACCGGTATCGAGATTCTTTACTGTCAACTCGAGTGATACTACAGCTGCAGAAGATAGTCAAACAAATGCACTTTGGTTGAAGAAGTATTTCGATAACTCTGGTATGGTGACTAGATCACTAATTGCGAAAATTTCAAAAGTCACACAAGCTTCAAGAACCGTGGAAAGGCAATATCTGTTCAACACGAGTGCCTACGAGTATTTCCTTAATTGGGACCAGGAGATTGCTATTTACAGTCTGCAACAGCTTACCAAGCTCAGTAAACACATTGGACAATCCTTTTGGGAGCAACTTGGTCGCTTGGATGAGAGTGAGAGTGAACTATCCTTATTACAACTGAGTCTCAGGTGAGATTTTTGTGAGGAGTAATAATAGTTGCTTACGAGCTGTCAGGATATTGCAATCTGAACCGAACCAAGGTATCGCTTCTTCTATACAACCAGGTAATGAGTATTTACAGATGGCTACTATGGAGTTGCTAGAGGAAATGTTCATCTATAGTCGGAAAGATTCAGATGTATTTACTACGGCGGCTTTCGTCATTAGCAACTATCTAAATTATCATGTTCAACTAGTCAATCTCGATGTCCAGCCAAGAGCCATCAAGCTTGTTACATGTGCACTGCAGCATTGCGATTTGAACAACGTACACAGCAGTAACGAGTTAGGTCAAACTGTAGTCAAACTGCTCCGCAACGCTATATCAAATGCAGGCTGTCAGTCACTTTTAAAATACTGGATCAACTTTACAAGTATGATCTTAGATAAGTACTCAATGTTGATTCGTGATCACAAACTCGATATGGGAAACATCATCTATAGCAAATTAAGCGACATGTTACACACGAACAACCTGAGCGTATCCTTCAGCGACCACAAAAACTTGTCTTCAGTGTTGTCATCGTTGAATGCCATCTTGGTCATCAATCTAGATGATCTACACACTTCGATGATTCACGGTAGTCCTAATATCGTCGAGCAGACAATGTCGTTGATGGGAGTATCGTTCAAGCTTCTCACGAGTTTATACTTTACACTTAAAAATAAACAAAGTGGAACTTTCGACTATCTGACTACGCAATGTGAAGGGTACATCCACAATTTGTTTGAAAAAAGACCTTATGAGATGCTGGACCTTGCTATGGAGTATTATCAAGAAACATTGAACAAAGTGACTTTGCTAAAAATATTCAAGCTATTTTCAGACCCCTCTCGAATACTCGTTCATTATATATGCAAGAACATAGGAATGAGAAGTTTTGCTGGGGATGAAAAGCCACGCTCGTTGTGGCAAAGTGATGCAATTAGCTCGTCAATGTTGTTTGAGAGCTTGGAGGTGTATCTTGGTGAGCTTAGTGTTAAGGATGCTTTGCAATCTTGGGTTGCTCTACAGCCATTTGCGCGTGATGTGATAGTATCTACGACTAGTGCACAGCGAAAACTATGCGTTTATCCAACGTTAAGGTGAGTTTAGTTTTTTTTCATGGACTCTACAATAACGCTAGATAGATGCATTCATATAGTCGGTCTTCGCATTTTCAATGGTGAGACGACGGAGATCGTCGAAAAGAAAGTCAAGATGGATTACCAGGTAAGTGCTCAGCGCTTCAACTAGAGCACTCTATTGACATTTGTTGCAGGATATCTTGCATCGATTTATTGATTCCTCCATCCTCATCAGCACCGGTGGCTCAGACACAGGTCCATGGGCGCTCAAGAAAGCGTTGGCTGGGTTGGATGTAGCGAATGTTACCGGTACTAATGAAGACTCTGATCGCGATAGCGTGTCTGTCAATTCACTTGCTGAGAAATTAGACGGTGACAGTTCAAAGATCTATCTGTACATGGCGAATGAGCTATTGGTGGACCTACCTAATTTAATATCCTCAACGGAAAAATTACAAAGCATTGCTGCGAATATTTCATATTGCGTGGTCGCTCCTGCACTGAAATCAACTTCAAAAGGCACGAATGGGATTCAACCACACAGCGCAAGTGTGGATGTGCTGGTGGGTTTAACACGCTTACCGCACTGCTCAAAATCTTGGAAGGGACTGGTTAGTGATGTCTTCTATGACAACAGGTTTTTCAACGCTTCCAAAACTCATCAATGGAAGTACCTCGTCAACGCGCTCATGTCGGCTGAGAAAGATAAGTTTAAAGATCTCGTCAGCAAAGTGTCTAGTGCACCGTCTACAAATATATTTGCTAATAGGGAATACGAATCTTTGTCAAGAGCTCTCAACTTGCGCAGACTTAGCTACGCAATATTCGCAGGTAATCCGGAAAGTTACACATCGCAATTACCACTAGTGAAAGAAAAGCTGGTGGAGGTAGTGCGCAACAATGCAATTACACCAGTATCACAATCTGAAATCTATCTCTGTCTCAGAGTGTTGCTAGTGCGATTTAAAAGCGACGACTTAACAACATTTTGGCCAATAGTAAATACAGAATTGCTAAGGTTATTTGACATATTTACTACATCGCCTTCTGCTGAACATCTAGATCTACTTCCATTACTCTTAAGCGCTTGCAAGCTATTGGATACCCTGTTGCTACTGCAAAATGAAGATTTCCAAGCATATCAGTCACTATTCATTACAGATACTGTGGATGCCAGCTGCGATGGTAAACAATACGGTATTATTGATAAGTTGTCGGGATTGTTTGGACAAGAAGGATTAATGGGAGCGTCTGAAAAATCATTCAAGCTACAAATCAATAGTGAAAAAAGACAACCATTACTGACCAACGTAAGAAAGATAAGTCAGATGGGAGATTTATCACCATTTTACCGGGCGTTGAGTAGTGTGACGTATAATAATGTTCTTGACAAACAAGATATCGATTGGGAGTTATTGGAAAGGACAATCGAGGATGACTTCTTTGACGAGTAGTTGGTATTTAAAATAATTGAAATATTTTTATAGGGTGTATTTACATGAATTATAGCATGAATTTTAGAGATGCAATTCATCGGCGTATGGAGCGTCTCTACCACCGACAGTGACAAGAGTGACCTTGTTGTCGAGAAGATGAGCAGCTGCCTAAAGGAAAAATTAGAAAAGCAGTCAGGAACTTTATAAGCTGGACTGACTTGTTGAATGGATGTAGTAGATACGCCATCGAATTCACCGAGAACTTGATCGAGTGATTTGAGGTTGTTGTTGATGAGACCTTCGCCGTTAAGTTGCTTCCATCCTTGAGCTGAGTCAGCGTAGAGGGTGTAGTTGAATTTAGATTTAGCGATAGCAGGTTGTAACTGAGCGGATTCGACACCATTTTGAGCAACTGCCTTGAGAGCTGCAACAGCTTTCTGTGAAGCAGTCTTGACGTTGAGGTCGGTTGATGATTCGACAGTGAAACCAAAGAGGTTAGCATCAGAGTAATCAAAGTTGAGAGCGTTAACATTGCCCTCTTCGATTGCAGACAAAGGTGAAAGACCTCTCGACCATTTGATGTTAGATTGACCACCCAACAATTCAGCTAAAACGTTGTGAGCAGGTGATGGAGAGGTTGAGCCCCAGGCGATGAATGCAGATGGGTGGGAGTGACCATCGTGCGAGAGGCTATAGCGCTGTTCACCACCAAAGTATTTGGATGGTTGTGAGCTAACTTGACCAGTTGCGGTTAAGTCGTTGAAGTAGGATGATAAGTTGGATGAAAAGTCAGATTGCCCGGTAGTTAAAAAGGCGACGTTGTCGGCAGAGTAGACTTTACTGGCGAACTTTTTGACGTCTTGGAGGTCTACGGGTTGCTCGGATGCGGAGAAGAGAGAGTTACCCAAACCTCTTCTGAAGGCGATAGTGTGAGCAGCGTCGATGGCTTGAATGAGAGGATTACGCTGAGCAGCGTTTACTTCAGAATCGATAGCAGGCTTAACGACCTCTTTGTATTCATGAGGGGCGAACTTGGTCGACTTAACGACATCAGCGAGAAGAGAGAGGAAAAGGTCTTCATGGCCGGGGATGAAGTCAGCAGAGAGAGTGAGATTGTCTCTTGTAAGGGAAGAGTAGAGAACACCACCAGCAGCTTCAGCTTCTCTAACTTGACGTAGGCTGGAGCGGTTTTGTGTGTCCTTTGGGGGATTAGAGGGTGTACCTTAGTATAAACCAATCAACTCACCCTAAAAGCAAAGTTCTTTAAAACGTTAGCCACACCTTGAGTGTCTTCGAATCTTGTTCCAGCGTTAAAAACGAGGTTAATGGAGCTAGCGAGGGAGGGCTTGAACGCTGTTTTGAAGTTGTTGGTAGAGTTGAGTACTAAAGACCTTTGCATTTTAATTTGTAATTTATAATTCTAATATTCGAACGCAACAGCTCGCTTGAATAGCCACTGGAATTGGAAATGGATCAGGAAAAATTTAAACAGCAAATAGAAATCAAAGTACCAGAGGTTGAGCATGTTGTGGGTATTTGGAGTGATTTGATTGGATGAGCAGTCTAAGTCAAATCACATAGTCCGTTAAAGATGTTAGCGGTGGTTGTGGACAGAGCTTTGAAGTCGTAATCGTTAGTAAAATATTTAATGGTCTAATAACTCTAAAGAGACATCGATTGGGTTGGTTCGGAAAATTTTATCTAGATCACCAAACTAATAACCCCTCACCAGTCAACGATATACTTAAAGAGGAGATAAGCAAATTGCACGCATTTACACAAAAAACATTAACACCAGAGCAATTCAATGATAAATAATAAGGAATCGGTAATTAAAGAGAATGATTTGGTTATCATTTGGTTAACTAGAGATCAATTATCACTTATTCGAGTTGAGGAGGATAAAATATTTCAAAATAAATTTGGTAATTTTAAGCATAAAGATATCATTGGTAGATGCTTTGGTGATAAACTTAGTTCAAATAACAACAGAGGCTTTATTCACTTACTCAAGCCTTCTCCGGAGTTATGGACTCTAGCTCTCCCTCATAGAACTCAGATCCTATACAACACGGATATTAGCTTCATTCTTCTCACTTTAAACATTAAACCGGGTTCAAAAGTCATCGAATCAGGTACTGGTTCAGGTAGTTTCAGTCATTCAGTTGCTAGATCTATTGGTACCCGTGGCCAGCTCCACTCCTTCGAATATCATCAATCTAGATGCCAGAAGGCTCAATCAGAGTTCAATCAACACGGTTTATCTGATATCATCAACGTCTATCACAGAGATAGCTGCAAAGACGGCTTCCCTTCACACCTTAACAACTCTATAGACTCCATCTTTCTAGACCTACCCATGCCTTGGCTAGCTATCCCGCATGCAAAGAAATCCCTCCGTAATGACAAAATTAGCAGAATTTGCTGCTTCAGTCCGTGTATTGAACAGGTACTTAAAACTACAACCACTCTCAACTCGAATGGCTTTACCAACGTTACCATGTTTGAAGTTCTCTCTAGAAATTACGACACCTCTTACACTCATCTTCCAAATATAAACGACGTCACGAATAAGTTGAAAGCCATACTAAAGAAAAAGGAGTTTAGAAGGCAGCAACAGATTGCTGCAGCCCAGAAAAAGCTTGAATTGAAACTTAATGAGGCTGGCGGTGAGGCTGGCGATGAATCTCTCAACCAGCCCGTCAATATCAGTGTTGAAAGCGAACAAACGAGCAAACGCAAACTAGACGAAACCAGTAGTAATATCGATGACAGAAGCACACTGCTCAGTCGTCCTTTCATGGATACAAGAGGTCACACGTCGTACTTGACTTGTAAGTGTTGTGTTAAGTGATATCTGCTAAACATGCTGACACGACAACAGTTGCATCGCTTCTACCTTACGATTTTGATGAAAACTTGAATGATGAGAAAGCTGTAAATAACTTGCTGTTATAGATCTTAGTCTTTTTGAAGTCTGTGTGTGGTGTTAATGTCAAGTGTTTCACGCTAAGTAAGCCACTAACACATAATCACTATCGATATCTAACGCTTGCTTGCTTAGAATGACTTCAATTGTCGGTGGTGGTATCGATGTCTGGCTGTATTGAGGTTAGAAGTGGTACAAGTACACCAAATCAACCAACCAACCTCTTCCCATTTATAATATCACTTGCTGACAAGTTCAACCTAACCTCTTGATGCTCAACTAGGCGTGTATACTGATAAACGTCCGATGACTGCCTCTTGGCGACTTCGACCACGCTGATGACTTTCGCTGCGAGTGCACTAGATGTATCGAGGTTTACACCTTCTTTCAAAGCTGTTACTTTTACAACTTCCTTCTTCTTTGTACGGGTGTGAGTCAGTGTGAATATACACCAACGAACACACCTCCAAACCACCCAAAATGACTTGAATGTAGTTACTCATTTTACCAGCTTTAGTTACAACGCATTCAATCATACTAATCTAACCACTCAATCGCTCAATCGTTCGAAAGACGCCCACCTCTCTCTCTTGTATCCAACCAACTGTTTAAAAAAATGTTCGGTGTACTTAGAACAGCAGTAAATGCGAGAGCTTTATCGAGAGTTAGCTTAACGCCTTCAATTCCAATCACCCAAGGTGTTTATTCGTGTGCACACTTACCACAAAGCGCTGACTCTACACCTAGTTCGTCAATATAGCGCTGGACATGAAGAGGAAAGCTTTGAAGACTTCACAAAGAGATACACCGCATTCTTCGATCAAGTTGAAGACCTTTTCGAATTGCAAAGAGGATTGAACAACTGTTTCGCTTACGATTTAGTACCTGCTCCTGAAATATGCGAATCTGCAATCAGAGCTTCTAGACGTGTTAACGACTTTAGCACTGCTGTCAGAATCTTTGTCCGTTTTTTCATTTTCTCTTTTCCGACAACCTGATTGGCTGATTCTTTACTATACAGGAAGGCATAAAGGAGAAGGTCGAAAATCAAGGCCAATATGAGCAATACCTTGATGCTCTCAAGCCACTCAGAGAAGAACTTGGTGTGTCTACTTACTAATGAAACTGCTCACATCTCATCACTTATCATCACCCACAGGCATTCCAACTAGAGAAGAATTAAATGCGTAGAACATTAATATAATACAAAATATACTTTCATTCTTAAATTTATTATTAAGCTGTGCTGATTAAAAAGTGTTCAATATCCTCTATACCTAATCAATTATTCCTTTGGTCCATTTGAAGAAGACTGTCTTCTTTTTATTGTCAATGTTTATGTCATCCTTGCTGTGCTCCTCTTCTCCTTTTGTCGCTGAGTTTCGAACACTCGCCCTTGACTTTGAACGATCGTTGTTATCGTAGCTGTGACTGTTTACGTTGCTGCTCACATTGCTACTCACACTGTCACTCACAGGTAACGGATATTTCGGTAACGGTGCATCATCCACCGCCTCCTGGGTAAGTCTGTACTTCTCCAGTGTTATTTTCAAATTCTTCATCGACTCCGGTGTATTAGGCGGGCTTGCCTTTTCTTCCTTCTTTGCCATCTCCTTCTTCTCCACCTCCATCTCCTTTTTCCCCTTCTTCTCCCTCTTCTCCTTGTCGTATTGCATGAATTGATAGTCATTAAATCCCCTACCTAGGTCCATATATCTCGATGGATCATTATTGACGTAATCCTTCTTGTCCCTGTTTTGATTACGATTACCAACTTTGTTCTTAGCATGAGCGCCATTGCTCTTATTATTACTTGTGTTACTATTACTTGTATTATTATTACCCGTACTATTGTTCTTATTAGTCGCGCTACTTTTGCTGTTACTTGTCTTATTATCACTGCCAATATTCTTACGTTTACTATCATGAATCCAATTATTGCTGCCATTACTCAATCCTGTGATTGTAAATCCTCTACGGCGCTGCGACGATGATTGCTTCATTTGCGGTTCTAAGCTAGCGCTAGAACTGGACACGCTTACTTTTCTACTACTGCGTAAGTCTTGCTGATCACTTAACCATTCGCTTCTGTTGGGTTTCGACGACTCATATGCCGAATTGGCCTTTCTCCTATGTCTTTGCCGAGACTCCCACATCTGTCTGGCATCTTCTTGTATATCCATACTTGCTTCAAACAATTCAAGCGTGGCGTAATTTAATGACTTTCTCCTAAAATAATGATCCCTATTTTGCAATTCATTTAGCTGCACTTTGTTATATATCTTGTTGAGATCGTTGGTGAACGACGCCAACTCTCTCGAGTTATCAATCCCTGTGTATGAACTTGGTAGAGACTGCCTATATATATCATGACTGCAATCATTGAATCTCCTATCCGATGTTTTCTCAACAGAAGTCGCCAACTCGTTTATTGATATTTCTTCACTCGTCTTGTAAGAAGCAGCTGAATCCTCATTACCAACATATGCAACGTAATCAATAAATGCAAACCTCCTATTATGATCTTGTAAAAATGGTGAAACGACTCCCATAAAGTGCTCCTTATCTCCCATCTCCTCTTTATTATTAGCAAGAGCTTGAATTATTTTCGCAATCAGTGTTAATGTACGCGAAACTCCAGGTGATGGTGACACATTGGTCAAACCAAATAAATTTGGGTTGATAATCGCAGGTACGAAAAGTCTTAAAAAGATAAATGAGTTTACTAATTGAGCCTTGTTCCATCTTGCATGACATTGTTTCCTTATGTTATGAAATATCTTTCGAAGCTCAATTGGACATCCAACTCTTGATTCTATGATGCTATTGAGAATTACATCAGCCCAGTGAAGCAATTCATCTTTGTCTGCTGGTCCACCTTTTCTATCTGTATCTAATTCACATTCTACCTTCTTGTCTATCATTTCGCGGATAGGGTGTCCCAGACTATCCTCCAACCATCCAGTCAGTCTACTCATGAAGTTCATATAGCGATCCATTAATTTAGTTAATATTGTATTTGGCCGAAATATTGTATTCTCATCTACTAGTTGTTAGCCAGGATTAGAATTTTGAGTCAGACCTACCAGCTCTTGATGACCATATTTCTTTGTAAGCAAGATCATTCATTACAGATACCATTAAATTGCAATCTATTGAGTATATTTTGATTAGTGTATCAGAAAGTTGTTCCTAGCAAAGGTTTCAGTTGGTCTAGATGATTGATATACACATACACTCACCAAAGATGGGTATATTGAAGAGATGTCATGTATGACTCTCACTCTATGTTGACCTTGCATAATCTAAATTGACGGTGTGAGATAATACTAATCACAAATCACCTATACTCACGCTAAACAATTCATCATAACGGCTTTTGGGCAGGATTACATCCTCATCAACCCTCAATTTCAGTCTCAATTCTCCCCTGACAGAAGTTTCGAGAGTGTTTTCGTTTATGCCAATCACGTTGAACCATTTGTCTACCTCTGATAATCTTGGATATGCCTTTAGAGGTATGAATACTGTACCAAACAATGTGAAATGTCCTTTTGATAAAGCATATGATGAAACTGATCTGAATATCTTGACCGTTATAGAGTTGAGATTCGGTAGATCAACCAGAAGACAATCTTCTTTCCAAAATGGATGGTAAGCGACCTTGGCAGAGGATCTAAAAGCTAGTCCTGTGGGATCCCAAATCTCACAGTGCCACTCGTAGGTATCGTTGTAAGGTTCAGTGAATTGGGTAGATGTTCTTCGCTGTAATGGCGGAGTAAGCCCAGCTGAGCTTGATGAAGACAGCGAATTGAGAGAGTTAATTTTGGATGAGTTACCATTAACACTCGGGCTGTCCTCGACATAATCATTAAGGTTAGATTGAACATCTTTCTGCGGGGATCGCAGCTCCACAATTGAGAGAGACATTTGTCTTGACATTCGAAAGTAACCTTTGTGAGGGTCTTTACCGGCATGATAAACGTCAGCTTTGGTGCATGATCGCAATAGAGTCAACCAAGCTATCATATGCCGTCGAGTGGGGAAGGCGATAAAAAGTGGATCGTCTGGATTTGGGCTTGGAGGATGGTTTGGAGAGGGGCTCGATCGCTGAGTGGATTTGGGCGATATGGGCCTGAGGTTATTGAGAAGGCCGAATGTAGAGTTGCTAGAGTTAGAGTGATTGGAAGAATTCTGCCCAATCAGGAGCGTTGGAGAGAGAGAATGAGTGTGTATGACGATTAAGTTGGGAACTGTGAATACGGAATAATCGACAGGTCGTATATCAGTCATTTTCAGGCTACTAAGGCCAATATAGTGAATCGGAGTTCCCTCCTTTTGAATTTAAGTTTAAAGGCTCAACCATGAGCTATTGACACTCACCTCAGCGAGAATAAATAGACCACCAATGGAATCGAGCTTTAGAGATATCTGCTTCCATCCCACTCCCATTGCTCCCGATTTCGCAGAAGATCTCCGGAGTTTAGACATCTGCACACCGGTAAGCAGCGGAGGACAGGAGAAACGCACGTACCATCGGAATAAGCGGTCTATTGGACTTGTGGTTCACTTTGAGCTTTAAATTCCCAATTTCGTACTCAGGTATGAATTGCTTATACGAAAACTCATCCAGTGCATGAGCCATATCTTGGGCGTAAGCGCGTAAACAGCAACGGTCATCTCCTCAATGGTAAGTAAAATGGAATATAAAATATAAAATTAATAATATTTACAGTCTCTATACGTAGATAAAGTATAGTTCTTGTTTATTAGCCTGGTTTATCTCATTCTGCTCAGTATAGGCCAAAGTCGCTTGATGAACTCGACTATCATCATGATATTACAAATAGAATCAGATCCCTGGCTGGCTCCGGCGATTTTCCCCACACGCTTTTCTATGGACCCACCGGCGCAGGTAGAAAGACACGCATTATGGCCACTTTAAGAGAGCTGTTTGGTCCAGGTGTTGAGAAGCTCAAAATCGATCAGCGCGTCTTCCTCACGCCTTCAAACAGAAAGCTCGACGTGAACATCGTCCAAAGCAACTATCACATTGAAATTACACCTTCCGACGTTGGTCAGTATGATAGACTGATTATACAGGATATCCTCAAAGAAATTGCCCAAACACAGCAAGTTGACGCTAATGCGAAACAAAGATTCAAAGGTTAGCTGGTTACCTAAAAAAATCTAGTTTTAGCTCACAGATTGCCTAGTCGTTATCATTAACGAAGCTGATCAGCTTTCTAGAGATGCTCAAGCTGCTTTGAGAAGAACTATGGAGAAGTACATGTCTAACCTTCGTATCATTCTCTGTGCTCAAACAACGAG
Source organism: Wallemia ichthyophaga EXF-994 (assembly GCF_000400465.1). Classification (NCBI taxonomy): domain Eukaryota; kingdom Fungi; phylum Basidiomycota; class Wallemiomycetes; order Wallemiales; family Wallemiaceae; genus Wallemia; species Wallemia ichthyophaga. The sequence goes on along the minus strand of NW_008806280.1, from coordinate 257,429 downwards.
CAAGATTATAGCTCCAATTCGATCTCGATGCTTGTTGGTTAGAATCCCCGCTCCCTTACCTCCACAGGTGAGTTATTTATTCAGTAACAAAGCATACTCAATGAAATTTGCAGATGTCAACCGTATTGACCCAAGTAGCTAAAAAAGAGAAGTTCCAGCTGCCTGAGGATGTCGCCAAACAGATCGGCAAAGAATCAACAGGTAATCTTCGCAAAGCTTTGCTGGTTCTTGAAGCAATGAGAATGCAATCTCCGTCGTTTGATTCAAATGTTCAAATTGCCAAGCCTGATTGGCAATCTTATACCATCCAAGTCGCTAAGGAAATTACAAGCGATCCTTCTCCAGACGGTTTGCTCAAAGTAAGAGGAAAAATTTATGAGCTCATCACACATTGCATACCACCTACTCTCATTCTCAAAGTGAATTTCCTTTGCCGGAGTTGATAATCTCCTAACAACTACTTCAGACACTTCTTGACGTCATTCTTACAATGGTCGACGATTCCATTCGTGCAGACCTTATCTATTGGGCAGCATTTTATGTGAGTAGAATTTAACAAACACGACTTAATCTTATCCACCTCAGGAGCATCGAATGAGGAAAGGCTCTAAGCAGATTTTCCATCTTGAGGCCTTTATCGCCAAGGTTATGAGGTGAGACTGTGTCCATTTCTAAGTTTGTACGCTGACCTGGATGATACTAGTATTCACAAGGCATTTATGTGTGGTTGTAAGTAGTCCCTCAACTATCTAGCAATTCTAATCACCCTTTAGTTGAAGATTTTGAATGAATGATATTTATATTACTTTTTTGAGTATGTGCAAAAATGTCGAGCTCAAGCGTTTGATGGATTCATGTCAGCTTTAAGCTATGCTCAACATGTTTTTCTTCTACTTGGCTCGTATACCAAACAGGAACTTGATTTCTCTGGCTTGATTTATCCACCACAGTTGGCTTCAAGCTTGACAAGTGTCCGACAAACATAGATTAATTATGAATGTATGTAAATCACTTAATAAATCTGTACATGAATTTGCGATGGACTAGGATATATTTTTAGCTTTGTTAGGATACTAAACACGCGATACTCACAGTCTGTCCTCAATAAGTCATTAACGAATTCCTTCTTTGGTTTGTCGGAAGTATTCAGTGCCTGATTCTTGAAGATAAGATCGTCATCCCATCTGCGTTTCACAGTAAACCCTGTATCCTGTGTAGAAGATGGAGAAGCGCCCAACGCGTTCTGTAGGTTAAGTAGAGGATTTCCGCTAGCCACTTCCTCTTCTCTAGATGCAGCTTTAGCGCTGTTTTGCTCCTCGTCCTAGGTGGTGTAATTGTTAGAAAGTTGATGACCACAAACAGCAACACTTTCTCACCTTTCTGGCTTTTTCTTCAGCTCTTTCGCGCTTGATTTTGTCGAGCTCCCGCAGCAACTCAGCCTCATCATCCTCTGAGTCGTCATCACTTGGCTATGTTAGGCGGTATAGAACGCTAAGGTGAGCAACCCACCTCTCGTCGTCATCAGCTTCTTCATCCTTATCTAAAGTCTGAGGCTTGTCTTCACTTGCCTGCGACTCGTGTGTTCTAGTCGATGGCTCAGCATGCGCGTCTCCCTCACCGGGATTGTCTATAAGTTTCGGTATTTTCTGCTGGCTGTCATCCGTACCCTGGCCAATATCTTCCAACGACAAACCTTGCGCTTTACGTTTCTTTTCATTAGCTTCCTCCTCTGCCTTGTTCAATTCGAGGCGCAAGTCTCTGCGCTTATCTTGGTCGCCGATACCTCCCTGACCGGGCTTACTAGAGTGGTGTAAACTACAATGCCCTACGCTGTAATATACACCTCGCACACCCACCGGAACTTGAGTTTCGTCTGCGCTGGTGCATCCCTGGCAGAGTACTGCTTCGAGTACGCTTTGGTGTCTGCTCGTCCGACTGCTGGGTCCCATGTTGGTCTGCGCGGTGGAATGTAAGAGTTGCTCGGCTCAGTGCTTTTCTTTATAATCACCTGTGCGCGGTTGACATGGCTGGCCGTGATAAAGGGGTTTCCTTTCACAGTAGCCACCATCAACAAATAAAGAAATATAAAAATGGTACGCTAGGATTTTAGTATTGATTGTACTCAATTTTAATTGCCCTCGATAGGGTGCCGATGGAGGCTCATTTGTCTATCGATCAGAATTGGTCAAGACTAAGAAGAAACCGGAAGTGAAGAACGATGAGATATCTAGGATAGCAGCCTGGTTTTATTGTGCTCTGTCTAAGAAACTCCTTAAACAGCCAGTCGTTTCCTGTCAACTTGGCAAGCTTTACAATAAGGAAGCCATTGTCGAGTTTCTCCTCGATAAATCAGTCTACGGCGATGGACAGAAGATCTGTGGTCATATACGCTCTCTAAAAGATGTCCAACAACTCAAACTTACTTCAAATCCTTCATTCAACCAAGTCCTCAGTCGTGACAGCGATTCTATGCTAAGTAACGCCCCTTTCATTTGTCCAATCACGCTCAAGGAAATGAATGGAAAGCAAAGATTCGTCTACCTCCCCAAAACTGGCATTGTTGCCTCTGATAGCGGTTTGAAGTCGATGAACAAGGGCTCAAAGACGGGTCAGTGCCCTGAATCTGGCATTGAGTACCATGTCGATGAGCTTATCACGCTTAATCCTCCCCCCGAAGAAGAAGAAGCCATGAAAGAGCAACTCTACGCCACAAGGTTGAAGCAGGCTGACAGCAAGAAGAGCAAGAAGCGCAAGGCTGCCGCCGATCAGCCTGAACATACACCTAAGGCCAAGAAGGCTGACAATATCGATGATCCACCTGTCTCTGATGTTGTAAAAGGCGCTAGAAAGGCAGTATCGGATGCGCTGTCCAACACGTCTAAGAATGCAAACCAAAGCGACGCCGTCAAGTCTATCTGTGAGATTCGACTGTCGCACCATACATTTTCACTGACATTTTCTAAGTTGGTCCTAAGGATATTCCAAAGTCAGGCAGACGGACAGACTCTGAGTGGATGACCCAGGGCACTTGGAACCGATGTAAGTCGTTTTTCTAACCCTTCCTCCCACTAATAATTGTAGATGCCACCTAAGCAATTATTATTGTAATGCAATTTGTACTATTATACAACACTTCCAGACACTTTCTTGAATACAAATGTTAATCTGCCTTCATTATTTTGATCCTGCAGAAATCCGTTCATGTCGAATGGATCTTCCTGTTGCTCTATTTTCTGTACTTTACGCTCTGGCTCGATGATTTCCACATCCCCTTCCTTTCTTTCCTCTTCAGGCTCTTCTTCTTCGTCACTGGCCGGGCAATAGTCATTCAATGATTCGAATTGATGGTCTGATGTCTTAGCTGTGGTATCTTCAACGAAATCATCTTTGTGTTGGGCAACTAATGGTGACTCAGCGTGTATTGTAAGCTTTCTCAACACATCATCAGCCAAATTCCCCATATGATTCTCCTGTAGACAATCCACGTGATCCCATCCATCCAATGCCGCAATCTTGGCCTGTTTGTCTCTCTTTGACTTTAATGATGTTCCGGGTTGGTGTTGACTGGCGCTGATAAACCCTTGCGGCTCTTCTTCATCGTCTTGTTGTGCATCCTCAGCACCTTTCTCAGCTTCTGTAAGTACCCTACCATGATTACAAGTGCAGTCGAGCAAATCGTGTGTCCCGCAAGCTGTGTCATCATCGATCCTGAACAACGCTCGAAGTTCTTCTACCGTGAAAGAATCCGTATCGTTCTTTTTCTCAACAGTATTCCCCATCAAAGAGTTAGACAGTCCGATTTTGGTCAACTGCCTCTGGAATATCTTCTCATCAATCGTTCCCGTTGTCAGAAAGCGGTATATAAACACAGGTTTCGTCTGACCATCTCTGTGAATCCTAGCCATGGCTTGCAAATCGTTAGATGGGTTCCAATCACTCTCAAATAGAACGAGTCGTGATGCGCCAATGAGATTGAGTCCCACCCCGCCTGATTTCGTTGATAAAAGGAACACAAATTTTCCTGCTTGTGGAGAACGGTTAAAACCATCTACTATTTCTTGACGCTTGGCTTGCGGCGTAGAGCCATCGAGTCTGCAAAATTTGTATTTACATAGACGACAGTGAGACTATAACATTTAGTCAATAAAGCCCCCCAAAAAAAGGGACTCTCACCTCTATAACATCTAATGTAGCTGTAAAACTTGAAACAACAATAATCTTCTCTTCTGTTTCAGTCTTAAGTGTCTTCAATAACCTCCCTAATGCTTTCAACTTCCCACTAAGATTGATATCATTCGCGTTTACGCTACTTGGAAACATGTTTTTGACATTATCTAGTTTGAAATCTTTGTAGCTTTCAGATTGTTTATTCTCAATCATCTTGTATATAATTCCAGGAGAGTTGCACAAGTTCCTCAATACACCTATTAAATTCAAGTGTTGACCACCCAGTCTTTCCAACACGCTCTGAATGATTGATGCTTGCACTAACTGCTTATATATTGCTAATTGAAGTTTTGTCGGAGCAATGCATACAACGAACTAGCATTATGTCAGCCTGAATCGTCTTTGTAACGTCTACCCACCTCTGACTTGGTTGGTAGAACGTTGTCAAGTATTTCAGCTGTTCTTCTCAACACAAACTGGTTCGTGAGGGCTGAGAGTGCTTCGGATCGTTGTCTTCCCAACTCAAGATCACTTCTGTTACAATTTGGAGCCCTACTTCTCATAATAGGCGTTTCGTACTTCTTCTTAAATGAAGCGTAGCTATCGAGTAAGCCAGGGTTACAGAAATCAGTCTTGGAATGTCAGTCTGCTCAGGTACGTATTGAACTTTTACTGACCATACAGTAGTACTCTCCTAAATCATTCTGAATCGGAGTACCAGACAGAATGACGCGTCGCCGCGTAGGGAACGCTTCAAACACTTGTGATGTCTTGTTTGACGCCTTTAGACGATGTCCTTAGAGTACTATTAGGATGCTTCTCTTGATTGCATTCCACTTACCTTCATCACATACGATAAGACCTATCTGAGGTTGACAGAACTTCAGCACATCGACTGCTGTTCTTAGCTTCTCATAACCTATAATCAGAACCTGGTGAATACGCGACTGTTGAAACTTTTTGATCTCGGACACATCCTTATCGCCAAGGAAGATACCAATTTTTGACTGACCAATCCATTTGCTGAATTCCTTGCGCCAATTATTAACAAGCGACACCGGACAGACTATCATAGCTTTACCAATGACGGGTCCCGAGTTTGTGATTGGGTTCTGCTTCAACAGAGTCCATACCAAGGCGATTACTTGAAGCGTCTTACCGAGACCCATCTCATCAGCGAGTATGCAACCTTTGCCCTTATGTCCTCGCATACCCATAACAGCTTCATACATAAACTTAACACCTTCCTGTTGATGAGGACGCAGTTTCGATGAGATGTGTGGATCGAGAACGACATCAACTACTGGGTGCTGCTTGTAGTTAAGTTCATTTAAGATATTTTGTGGAAGCTGAGGCATCACGAATGCGTCTGGGGCGTTTGGATCGTATTTGGGGGCTGGCGGATGTGCGGTATGCGTATTAGAGTGAGAAATGCTTTGAGAAACGAGTGGAGGGTGTTTCTGAAAAGCACTTTGCTCGAGTGAAGATGGTTCAGAAGTCGAGGAGCTCTCAATATTGGTTGCTGCCAGAGGTTTACTCGGTATCATAGGCTTACTGAATGATGGCGGTTTGTATGGCTTCGCGGCAGAAGGAGCGGAAGTATAAAAAGAAGCAGCTGGTATACCTTTGGGCTTGCTTGGTGAGTTTTCTTTTGCCGCGTCTTGTTTAAGCAGTTGATCGAGCTCGACGTCTTTGCCGGCGATAACAAAGTGGGCACCTGGCTCAAACACGCTGTTCTTCTTATCGAAAGATCTACCAATGACGCTGCTGTTGGTATCTTTGAGAATCATTTGTCCGCTATTGACAATCAGCGTGCCATCACCATCCCACGTCTTGTGTTTCTTGAACTGAGGATTACGCCATTGGACAGACCAGAACTGGAGCGGGTGGCTGTTATCTGCAAATTTATTTGAATTTATATTTATCGCCGGTGATTTGAACGCGCTATCTCTTGATCTCTTCATCGCCCGATGGAAGACAAGTACAAAGAGCTTATTTACACGGACAAGTCGCAGGTGCCCGAGCATCTGCTTAAATATTATTACCAAAGGAACAGGCTATTTAGCCAATATGACCAGGGCATCATTCTCGATGAAGAGTCGTGGTACTCGGTCACACCAGAGCTAATCGCGATGCAAACGGCTGAACGATGCCGATGCGGAACGATCGTTGACGCTTTCTGCGGAGTTGGCGGTAATGCCATCTCCTTTGCCTTCACCTGCGAGCGGGTGATAGCTATAGACATTGATCCGGTTAAAATTGAATTGGCGAGGCATAACGCGAGAATCTACGGCGTTGAAGACAGGATAGAGTTTATACAGCAAGATTATATTAGTTGGGTTAACGAGTACAAGTTTGATTACAATATTGACGTTATCTTCTACTCGCCGCCCTGGGGTGGGATAAACTACATGGATACCTTCACGCTGGATAGCCTAATGCCTGTGACCGGCGCGGAGCTCGTTCGCAGAGCCAAGGCAATCACACCGAATGTCTGTATGTTTCTGCCGAGAAACACAACGCTACAAGACATCAGCCAGCTGGACGACGCAGTCGAAGTAGAGGAAAACTGGATGTCTGGTAAATTCAAAGCCATTACAATATACATGGGAGATTTTAATTATTATTTTTGAGCATTTCCTAACGCGGTTTGTATCTTTAATTCATAACAATATGTCCATCGCACGTCGGATCGCAAAGGAATGTATACAGCTCAAACAAAACCCACCAGACAATATCAGGATATCCTTCAGCGATTCGGACGTGTTTGATGTTGTCGGCTACGTCCAAGGACCGGAAGGCACCCCATACGAGGACGGCTTCTTCAAAGTCAAGTTCAACTTTGGTGCTGACTTCCCAAACAGTCCACCAAATTGTACGCGGATAATTGATTATGTAAACCCACGCTTACAGTTATCTAGGCAGGATGCTAACCAAGATATTCCACCCAAATATCAGCAAGACCGGTGAGATCTGCGTTTCCACCCTCAAGAAGGACTGGAGACCTGAATTCGGTATAGAGCACATCCTTGTTACAATCAAGTGTCTCTTGATCTACCCAGGCCCTGATTCTGCTCTCGATGAAGAAGCGGGAAAGTTACTTCAGGAGAGTTATCAAGACTACTTCAATCACGCGAAAATGATGACTTCTATTCACGCAAGAAGCCGCCCTATCGAGTTCGACTCTTCTCCTTCCCAAATCGAGAATCAGCCCCTCTCAAATGCTCCGATCGAGCCTTCAACCAAACAAGAAAACCAACCTGCAAAGCAACCTTTGAAGTCCAAGGAGGCAAACGCAAAGAAGAAAGGATTAAAAAGACTCTAACTCATCTTTACTCGTTTTAAACTATTTATTGTATACAAGTTTACCAATTAATCATCTACATCGCTCGTGAGATTTCCATCACTCTCCAAAAACCTCTCTAGGTCGTCATCTGCCGCTTTATCTGTGGTATCTACAGGTTCATCATCTTCGTAATCCGCATTTTGTGCGAGTATGGTTTCTACCTCTGCATTGTACGCTGCAATCTCATTACTCATTACCGGCATCGTTAAAGCCTCATCGGCTTGATTAGCCTCACTCTGCTTTACTTCTCTCACTTCAGGACCAGGCAAACCTTCAGTTGACCATTCTGGTAGGCTATTCAAGTAAGTATCTGTCTGAATCCGCACCATGTTGTTGTTTTTGATGGAACTTGTCATTTTGTGCATCACACTCGAGTTTGTGGCCATATTTGTGAGTATAGCATTAGCTTGGTTGCGACGTAAAAGTACTCTAGGTGCTTGATCGCCTTGCTCAGGCACTTCTCCATACAATCCCGCCACCGTATTCATAATCGAATGTCTCCTATTAAGTCCATCAAGTGATTCGATGTCCATGGACTTTACATGGTCAAAATCAGCCGAATCTATGAAAACTTTGCGGGCCATTGCCTGTACACTTCTTATATCAGGTAAGATCGCCATCATTTTGGCCGCTAGATTGAGAATTTGGGTCTGTGTCTTGCTGCCTTCTTCGGAGAATCCCTTTACGCAGCTACGCAGTACATCAGGACCATACTTCCAGACTGACATACCATCCAGCTCGTTCAGTTCATTTTGGGGCGGCTTCTGTACTACTTCACTGACAACCCAAACTAAAGTCGCACGGGCATCATCGTCTACTACTCTTCCATTGAACATCCGCTTTAATAGTCTACGTAGATTCCATGATCCTTGCAAGAGATCAGGGACAAAATTACTCAATTGTATGATGGATTGATGACTTAGTAACTTGTTTGTTGCAGTTGAACAATCTGTGAGCGTCTTGAAGGCAACTTCTGACGCTCTTTTTGATGCACATGACAAGCTGCCGATCGTCTCAATCACCTCAGCTGCAAATTTTGTATCAGGATCAAGGGTATGATTCTAACAGGGGTTAGGTGAAAAAAAAACAGGATTTAACTTACTGAGAGCTCCTTCGCTAGCATTGTGAGCTGAGAGTCATCCAAGACTTTCATTAAATTTTGTAGTATGTTTAGTTTGATTATCTTGGTATAATCTGTGTCACTTTTAACGATGAAAAGAGATTGAAAAAACGGAGTGACCGATTCCTGAAGTTTGTTAGGTATGTTCAGATATCTCTCAATACGCACCGGTTGTTTCTCTGATATCAGCTGTAAAGTTAACATGACGTATGCCGACATTTCAGGCGATTCCTTCCTCAAGCGCATCAAGCACTTGAGAGCCTTGCTTCGGTAGGTGGTAGATCCAAGCGTAAGAAGTGTTTTGGAAGCAGTGGCTGCGACCTGGATCATGTCAGTAAGGGAAGATAGCGTTAATGTCACTCACGGCTGGATTAGGACTGCTTAAGAGATACTCACATCCCATGAGTAGATCCTTCATATCTTTGTCTACAGAATCCTCCTCTAATGGTCGAGGCAAAAACACTCTGCTGTATCTGGCCAGCAAATCCAAAACGATTAATTGAGACCATTCTTCGCAGTCCACTAGCTGTCTGACCAAGTGCCTAAACAATGAATGTAATGCCGATAAGTTATCGTTGAGATCATCAATATCGGGGTGTATTTTGATAAAAGCGTAAGCAGCGGCACCGATCGGGATCGACGATGCACATCTCATCAGCTTCAAAGACAATTCTTTCTGCTCATCGTATGAAGAGTCATCCAGTCTGTGATTTATGAGTATTTCAAAGATACATCTTGTGAAGATCCTTACTCGTAACACTTGGCTATTGCCAGCGCAGCTGCTTTGCGGACGTAAGGATTGGAATCAGTTGCAGCACGCTTGACACATAGCATGCAAATAGGCGCAACTTCCTCGGAGCTTATACTCGATAAAACTCTTATCGACTGAGCTCTCACTAGGGGTGACTGATGACTTGAGTCTTTTTGGAATGAATTAACACTGAGCATCGCAAGATCTGGACATAGTCGGGCATATCTCGTCAGATAAACGTACGCCAATATCTTTATGTGCAGATCCCTTGAAGATACCAGCTTGACAATTGACGGAAACAAGGAAGACAAATCCCTATTGTGAGATAAAAGGACCAAGACACGCTTCAAAGCATGCTTGATTTCGTGCTCTTCTTTTGATGAAAGCTTTGGGATTATGTCTGAGAGCTTATCGTTGGGTGCATCTGCTATGCGAACGGTTGAGCCGAAATCGAAATCTCTGTTGGTAATGAGCTTTGATGCGCTTTGACTTGCTATATAATCACCTCGTAGACTCAGCAATATTCTCGTGGATCCGCTGTTGAAACCTTTTGAAAACGTCCATTGATGGTGGAATGGGTGGAATGGGTGGATTGAGATTATCAGACTCGCACTTGGAAAATTAAGACAAACAGAAAGCGATTCTGCAAGCAGACGCTATTAATTTTACCCTAATTTGCTGTCTTTTTCATCGGTTCCTGCCTTGAGCTGTCTTCTTCGTTCTGCTCTGCCACAAATTACCAGCAAGATGAATACGTAGAGCAGCTTGACATACAATTCTGATACACTGAATTCTCAAATATATTCTGGCAGGTGTTTCTCCGGTTACGACCTTCAAAGCCCAACCTGCGATTCAGGTTTACTTATGAGTTGGCAGAAGGGCTTGGAGGTGTAATGACATTAATACAATAGGTTATAGCTGTCGCTCCAGTAATTTATAAATGCTCAGATCACCCCACAAATGAACTACAAGTGAGAAGTGAGCACGTTTAAGTCGCATTCTTAAAACCAACGGTCTCTTAGTATTTTCAGTATTCCAAATATACTCCCATCTCCTTAAGTTCTAATGACTTGATTTCTCCCTCAAGCCACAGATGTCATCTCAGGTCGTGCATTCATGACTTTCGATTATATCCAAATGTAAAACCTGGAAAAGAGCCCGGTCGAGATTCACAAGTCTTGATTGGAATCATATCTTACCTGTTTCGCCGCTTTAGGTAATGATTCACTTTGCCTATAACAGGTCTTCTTGTTTGTGCTCTCCACTCAATCACAGAATTAATAGCATTGAAAACTTATCGTTTGATATTATAAACATTTAAATACTTGCACATATTTTGATAGATATATACTCTGCCGCGACCCACATCAATACAATCTGCGACAATCAATGACAAAGTCTGGAGGAGTTTTTGGGACGGCAGAAGAATTTGAAGGTGCAATATGATATGTTTGGAAACTATAAACATTACTAGGAACTCTCGCAAATTAAGTATGCTCGAGGCACCATGCAAATGACCAAGTAAATGGGAAAAAGAACACAGAGAAACCGTACACTGACAATTTGAGCAACTTAGCGATACCAAGATTTTGTTCTATTATATTCAGCATGCTAGATTTATTCCCGTATCAGCCCTACGCTCAACATCCACCGAGTTGCATTTCTCGACCCCTATCTTATCTCAGATGGCTGATTTACGAGTTTTGATGATCTCCGAATAAAAAAGCTTCATGAATAGCGCTGGTTGAGCTTAACAAGAATTTGCAGAATTATATCCCTGAGCCTTCAATTGTGCCCTTTAGGCTGTTCGGAAGTTGTAATCCGACATCGCTCTGGAGCACGCTGTAGGATATACATGGAAGATTATACGTGCTTCATCGATAAATACAAGTTAAACTGGCGTTTTGAGACCTCAAGCATCCAAAAATTTGAATTATTCGGCTCTATGAGCGCGATTTACTTTTACAAAGATTAGCTTCCACCGAGCTTAATGCTGGCTTCGGGGGAAAAGTAATTTCAATATCATCTCGGATCATTGCAAGCCAATTATACGGAATTTATTAAAAGAAAAAAGGGAGGGTCAGCCCAACTCTGAAATCACGACTTTTAGCTTCACCAGGTGGATTTCAAGATTTTAAATCATGGAAATGTGAAGGCGATTAAGGCTGCGTTGGAATTGCAGAAGGCATAAGAGTATAATTCATAATTTTTAGACCAGGTTATCCTCCCTGAAACATGCCATATCTAGCTGGATTAGTATAAAAGACATCGGTATGATATGTACGATAAACTCAATCTCGAATTGATCGCAAAATTGATAGCTCCAGAATTCTAACAAACTTTATCAAGCTTCCATTACTCACAGTGCTATCACCAACACGTCATTGAGCAGGCCATTCTCGATTCGGAGATGACATGCTTTACTTTGCGATGTTCTGATATTTAGGGGAACAACTAGCTTTCTCGAGTAATTTATGCATATATATGACTTAGTAGTTGTCCCGTTTTGAGTTTGCGAGTAATTGACCGTATTTGAGCTATTGCTGCTCTGCGACGATCAATTGTAATACTGTAAAGTGAGATTAATGAGAAGTTATGAAGCATATGGACTTTAAATGTGTTTATTCAGATGAAATCAGTTACACTATTACGCTTCAAACCGTCTTTAACCGTCTTGAAGCCGCTCAAGTCTTTTTTCTTACTCACCTTAAAATTACAGCCCATTCAACAAACGCGCATGGGAAGAAATGTCTATTCAAGCAAAGTGACTATTTGAAAGGTTGGGCTCTTATTCAGTATTAGCATGGCCCGAATCTCCACGAAACCGCACTGATATACGACACCGGTGACATCATTGATGCAAGCCAGGGGGAATCCAGATTGATGATTAATAGCGCTACAATTTAATAAGCACGAGACGCTTAAAGCAAGTTCGAGTCTTCACTCATCTGGTTGCTTTGTAGGTTATTGAGTATTTTTTAGATGAGAAAGGCGTTACCAAAATATGATCATGTTTTTTAAGTTTGATCTTGGGTGCGTTCAGATACTATCGCGCTTTGCTGTTGAAATCTGCAAGATACGTTTCTGTTAAAACACGAGCATAATTATTTCTAGTGCGTATAAATATGATGTATCAGAATTGAATCAAACTAGTTTAAATAAAAACATTCGGTTGCATGACTTCCTCTTCTATCGCTTTCATACCTAGCAAACAACTGAGCCCAACACTCTACACACTTGCTGTCAAACATATCGACCGTTGAGTAGCTTTTGCTTGAGACAAAGTATCTTCAGCGCTCAGTTTTACACTGAACAACACCACCTCTCTGTCTTTGTGGTTGAGGTATACAGGTATGGTAACGGGATTTTGTAGCACTTGATTCTGTATTGCTGTCCACTTCAGCTTGCACGTACGCAATCTCACAGGATCAATATTAGTCGCGCAAAGTTTATCATCCACGTAAACAGCACCCTCAAGGTATAGTCCTTCAACTGCAAATCCGCCCTTGTTTGTGTCATTGATATACAGCTCTAAATGCAGCTCTTCTAAAGAGACTCGCGTTCTGTGCGCACTGTCTTGACGTGTCGCGGTAAGGAATGAGCCTGGGAAGAAAAGACCACCGAACCAAATCGTTGATTGTGAAAGTGAGTTTTGCTCGTTGGATAACCTTTGAATTTGCTGTAAACGTAACGCGAAATCAGGCAGCCATTGTGTAATAGTCCAACTGCTAGGAACTTTATAGGCTTTCCAATTACTTGGCACAGTGCCTAGTTTGGTGATTAGCTAATGACAAAATCACCATCAATAAAACTCACCCTTAGTCAGGTCACTCATAAGAGTGCGAAGGTGATTAGTCTGCTTGAGTTCACCTTTACAAACACCAGTCAAGTCTTCAAGATCGCCTCTAACAGCACTGTAAAGCTTTCTACCGAGATCTGACTCCCTCTTAAAGAATCTGAAAATTGGGTCTTGTGCTCGTGAAGCGTCAGAATCAAATTGTGCGATTTCCTGAGCTCTTGTTAGCATTTCCAAAATTAATTGACAAGTACTCACACTTGGCAACAAACCCAACCACTCTTGGCACTTAGTCATCAAATTACGCATCCAGACGGGCTGTTGAGTACTCTCTTCACTTGTACTAACAATAACAGTTTCATCATCATCGGACAAACTCTTCATCTTACGTAACTTCCCAAATAGAGCAGTGCCATGAGCAATAGCAATTACTTTCTCAGCTGTGATTGGCAAGTTGAGCCAGGTGATTGGCTCTCTTTCTGGCAATCTTTCAGCCCACCTTATAAATTGTTCCAATTTAGTTCCTTCAGGTATAACTAAATCGGGTTGACCGTCTACCGCTGGTGCAAGTTGGAAATCAAGCTCATATGCTTCAGGCGTGAATATCTTGTCAACAAACGTGTTGAGTAGCTCCTGATCAAATTCTCTATCAATTCTCCCACCATAGACAGATTCTTTTAACAAAGTTCTGATCGCCTCCCACGGGAAGGTGTTAGGATCTACGTTTGACCTTCCTTTGGCCACTCTGTTGGTCCAAGTGTCTATCATTTTCAGAGCACTAGCCTGGTCTGAGTCATTGAACTCATACAATTTACTCCAACCAAGAGGACAGTATCTTAGTCGCTCCTGAATCACTGCATGGAACCATGCTAGTAAAAAGTACAGTCTCATCTTTTCAACTGGTCCGTTCTGTATACTCAGAGATGGTATATTTCTCAGTGTCTCTAAGATGTTTGCTCTAATACCGGGAGGGGGTTCATTCATAACAATCCTCGACTGACGGAGTATATTGATAGGTACCAGTGGGTTTGTCTCCATAGTCAAGAAAAGCCTAAAGTTTGGCGTAGGGTTGAGCGTTTGGAGTTTTTTCTCGACTTGAGTGAGCCATCCAGGAGCTAAATGTACATTTTTTAGCAACACCCAGTGACCAGCTCTAGACGATTGAGATATTGCTTGCTCTGCCTGCTTAAAACCCTCTGGCGAACCCATCGCTACTGATGTACACTTGATACCCAAACCGCTGACAAGGTTATCCACTCGATAAGATGCATCATAACCGGGTACGGAGCATAGTGCAACCGGAGTTTGGGGTCCAACCTCTTTTTGGACCAGATTCTGGAAGTTGTACGATGCCAAGTTAGCTAAGTCGGAGTGGAAGACACTATTGACAAAGAGTGACGTTGCTTGTATAATTCTGTCTGGACGGAGACACTTTATAATGAGCAGATCCCTCACTTCACGAATTGGTGCTGTCAATTATTGTCAATGATCATCTTTGAGCAGACTGCTGACCTACCTGGCAAACCTTCACTATGAACGAGAGGTGTCTTAAGTTCGGGTTGATTGGCTTCAAGGAAACTCTCCCATTCTTTCAAATTGTTCCTGATATCGGCCTTCAAGTCAGTTAATGATGGTATGCGAGTAGTAAGTAACTCTATTTTCGCAGCCTGCTCATCATTGAAGACGCTCTCGAACTCATTTGCGGCCGAAGTCTTGCCAGCTAAAGAGTCGCCACCTTCAATAAGAAAATCGAACTCATCCTCATCGTAGGCTCCGGCTAAAGTTCTTAACTTAACTTGAGCAAGTAAGACTGCTAACATAGCATGGTCAACGTGTAACAACGATCTAGAGGTGCGTTGAAATGTGACCAGAAAGAGGTCATTAGTGAGGACGTCTAGTCTCTCTTTATGGTCTGTAATTCCGCTCAAATGAGGATTTTGACGTATGATGAAATCAAAAATATCTGAAAAGAACCTCAAAGAAAATTGATAAAAGTGGTTGATGAGATTCAATTGATCCATAACAAAGAACACAGATGAGCAAGCAGATGCAAGCGGCTGGTACTCAGAAGTCACATGATCTACCTCCGCCATAGTTGTATCAGTATCCTCAACTTGAACCGTAACATCAGCAGCCTCTTTCTTCAGTGTTTCGAGAGTTTCAATGACTTTGTCATCATCAAGAATGTTACCAGTTGACTCATTCAGCGCCTGTAGCAGACCTTTTTCCAAGAAGTGCAACCGCAGTCTGAACTCGCCCTGTAGTTTGAGAAGATTTGTTCTCTTTGCATCTACGTCTGGTCTTTCTGATTTGAGCACTTGGTCTAGAGATTGAGATTGGAGAGAGCTTCTCGTCATGGTAAAGTTTACGAACGTTACTCTACTGCAAACATCTGGACTGAATTCGACACTTGGATCACGTGTCATTAGGAACATGTTGAAGGCAGGCGAGTAGTCGATGTCTTGATTACCAACACGAATAAGTACACGACCACCACTTCTTCGAATCTCCTTGTTTAATATTGGGTTAATGATCGGATCCAAAAACTCTACATCCTGAACGAGTATTGGATTACCGAATCTCATTGCTGATTCCAGCTGCTTTAGGAATGAGTTGTCCGAAAAGCTGGTCACACTCAATTTTCTGTTCGAACCTTTATACTCGTTGATAAGGAAATTAGATGCTTGACCAGATGGATCAATGATGAGTGGGAACCTGTTAAAACGACTCATCATGATGGCATTCTCTGTACAGAGAGTATCTGCTGGAAGAGATTTAGATTGCCAGCTAAGTCTGTCATCGGCAGTCGAGAGATAGTCGGCGAACGAGAGCTCCTGTTTGAATTTAATACCAGCATCATTCATATATGTAACCCAGCCATTCCACATTGCTTCTCTGTACTGTTGGTCAAAGAAGCCAGCATATGCGAGGAAAGCAGCTGATAGAAGTACGTCTCCAACAATCGTACTCATTTGAGACTCGAATGTCTTTGAGCTTGTCTCCCAACGATCTTGCTCGGCTGAAAGTGAACTCAACAATGTTTTACTTCTTTCGACTTTTTTCTGTACGCGCTCAGTCTCACTCTTAATAGCTTGCTGTTCCGAAATTAGGCCTGCATACTCGTCCTTGTACTTTCCTATGCTGTCTTCGAGCTCTTTGATCATGTCAATTATAGTGCTGGCTTGCTTCTGTGTGTGCAAACTCTTTTCTTCGAGATAGTGCACCTCGTTCCTAAGTGGACCGACCCTGTCGAGTATCTCCGCAAAGTGTACTTGAGCAATAACCCATTTAACTAAAGGTCCACATGCTTTCGATGCACGATTAATGTCTTCGAAGTTGTACTTAGGTCTCGACATGAACTCATTTTTAATACGATCGCTGAGGCTCTTAGACATTTGCTTGGTAGTGTCGAAGTTAACGATTGAATGGATAAAATCATCTCTTCTGATGATACCCTGAACGGTCTTCCAACCATCAAGTTTATGTCCCAGTACGGTGCAAACGGATTCCATAGCGAGCTTGACACCTTCTGGAGGGTTACCCATAGATCTGACTTCTGTGAGATGTTGCTTCTTGATATTACTAACGGACTCCTGTGCACTTTTAACAGCTGGTTCAGCATCAGCAAGATCAGTCATAACAACCTCTTTCCTCTGCGCTATGTTTTTGTTCTGTTCTTGAAGCTGACTTTGAATTTGGATTGAGGTAGCTTTGTTGCTCTCGGCCTGTTTCTGCTCTTCAAGCATTTTGGCTAATTTTTCATCTCCCTCGGCAACTTTGGCTTTCAATTGAGTGTCTTTTACGGCTAAGCTTTTTTGAAGTTCATCAACTTGAACTACCGTATCGCGTAGTTTATCTAAACCAACATTCAAATGACGCTGTTGCTCTTCCAGTTCATTACGCTTTTCATTGAACAACTTAACGTATTGGTCAATAAAATCCAAGTAGTGTCGAGGAGTGACATAGCTGAATCACATGAGCAATAATCTCAAAACGTGAAAGACACTCACTTATAACGACCTTGTCGTTTACTCAAGCGCTTGCTGATCTCATGTAAAGATAGGTGCACGTAAACGAAGGCGTTTACAACGGCACCTCTGTAAGTAAGATCTGCTTGAAGAGTATGATGAGCAGTGGGAAATGGAGCAGGCGGGTTGTAAACACGCGTATCGATCTATGCAAGGGTTAGAAACGCAAACCAATTAGGAAGTACTCACATCAAGAGGATCAGTAAGCTCGGAAGCTACGGTTGCAAGGGAGGCAGGTGCCCAATCACCCATCCATGTAACAACACAGCGGTTGAAAAGTGCAGGGGACGTAGCAGCTCTTGAAGCCAAGCCATTTTCTGGTGGATTCATGGTGAAAACAACATGTAAGTTTCTTGAGACTTGACTAGTGAACCACCTGTATAATTCGTCGTGCGAGTCTAACATCATGCCGTTTCTGGCTGCCCCTTCTTTACAAGCTGTCATAAGTGAAGAATGCTCATCTCCTTCAAACAATCCTGGAACCTCGGCATTGGCGAGCAAGGTATTCATACGCTCCAAAAAGCCTGAGTCAAGAACATTTGATTCGTCCATAATGAAGCAAATTTTCTCATCTTTCGTGCCTGCTCTGCGCAGTACTGTTTTGAGGTCTTCGTCGAAATCTTCACCTGTATAGCTATTCGAAACTTTGATTTGGAAAATACTGAGACCATTCATCCAAGCGACAAAGCGTGAAAGCGTTGTTTTGCCACTACCACTGACACCAATCAATAAAGCATGACCTTGTACTTGTCGGAGAACTTTATCAATACGTAAGACATTGTCAAGAACATCGTCGAACAAAACAAGCTGAACATCAAGCTCTTCCTCTTCGAATATGTGTAAACGGGACTTAACGAATTCTCTCAATTCCTCACGATCAACAGAGACGTAATTCTTAGACAACCAATTGGAGAAAAGAATTGGCCTGGAAAGCGCACTTTCGCTCTCGATATTCTGGAAGTGCTTTAAAGCAATAGAATCAACGCGTTCATCTGTCCACTTTCTCTCATCTGCGCCAACAAGCCTGTCTTGGAAGAGACGAAGAGCCTCATGTGCCCATATTCTGACAAGACCTTCAACTGTAAGCGTATCTAATGGTTTTATCGCATCAAAGATGCCTCTAGCCCAACGAGTCAATTCACGTGGTGAATAGATATAGTGAGCTTGAATATCAGCCGTAAACCTTCTCTGTGACTCAAGATAAAGTTCAACCATTGCACCAGTCAAAGCCTCAGCATAGCCGCGCAATTGAGGGACCGACTTGAGTAAAGCGCGATTAAATGTGCCGTAAATTTGGTTGAGAGATATTTCACCGGGATAGTCGACCATGACAAGTGGTGCGTGTCTAAGGAATCTTTGGGTCAGTGGAACACGTCCAGGATCAGTAGGTGGGTTACATGCACCAACAAATTGAATTCGTTCCAGCTGCACCCATGTCATATCAGATGTGCGCCAGTAACCGTTCGATTCCACTAATTGACGCAGGAAAGAGATAACCTTTTGTGTACCATACTTGTCTAAGGCCGGCAAATTGATCTCATCACAGAAAACCACCAACCAACGACCGATTTGAGATGGAGCCAATACATTTCCATTTGGTGTTTTACGAAGTTCACAGTATTGTTCGAATGTTTTCAAAATGAGCTCTGGCGTGGTAGCAGATGAGAAGTTAAGTCCAACAATTTCCATATCTGGTAATTTACGTAATGCAGAGAAGAGTGTCATTGTCTAAATTGAACATTAGTATAAATCTTGACATAGGTGAAAATACTTACTTTACCAGATCCTGGTGGCCCACAGAGCATCAGAGGTTTGTGTTCAGACAGCCAAGAATAGAGAACCTCCTCATGTCTGATCGTATCAACGGTAGGAACGACCACATCAGCAACAGTAACAGCATGAGTCTCTAGTTCGATTGTAGGAACTTTCTCTGTCCAATTGAACCAGTCTGAAGTAGCCACGTTTACATCGAAGTCTATTAAGGACATACCATCACCAATTATTGGTAACTCAATTGTCGTGAGACCCCGTAAATAGTCACCCATTTCAAGACGGAGGTCTAATTTTGTGTCGCCTGTAAAAGCCCAAACAATAGCTACTAAAAGGCGCTTGTTGATGTATTGCTCAACGTGTTGAATTGAAAGGGGGAAATCTGAATGTTGGAGATTGTGATCAATAACATTTCTTATAGATTTATTGATAAGTGAGAAGAGCGTAGTGAGTGCGCGCATGAAGGTGAAGTCCATTATGTGCTCGTAAGTAGCAGCATGTTTTAGTGCACTGTCTACTATCATGCCTGGCTGAAAAGAAGGCTTGAGAATGTCCACCACATTTCTTTGAAGTTGAAGTGAAGGAGAAGTCTGGTGGTTTTTGTTTGAAATAACCTCGCCACGCCGCACTGTCATATCGATGCCAGTCTCTTCATCACCATCGAGAGGCATGTTTGCAAGGGTATCAAGATAGTTTGTACAGTACATTTCCTGTGTGACAGCATCACCGCTAAACCAAATCATACCACATCTACTGACAGTTGCAGGAGTTGCATACTTTAGATGCTCGACTTCAAACATAATCTTAACGTTGGATGGCAGATTGAGACGCTCACCGTTGGGGAGAGTGAGAAGCTTGTTGTCATCGAGAACACTGTTGAGGTTCTCAACCCATTCAGGATCAACATCACCATCAAAGATGATCCAATGTCTTTTTGAGCTTTCACCGCGAACATTATCGACGATTTTGCGCAAGATATGGGTGAAAAGGCCGTCGTTCCATTCACGTGTGGTTTGATCAAGGGTACCGTAAAGCGCTTCTTTGGACATTGCTTTGGGATCAATGACGTAAGAAACGCTTTCAACGCCGTCAAGTCTTTCTAAAGCTTGAGATAATACCTGCCAAGCTTGAGTTTTACCAGTACCAGCGGGACCAACCATCATCAAACCGTGCTGAATGCGTTGAATCTGGTAAAGTTGCAAAACCTTGGTGAGCCATAAGTCACCTTTAACGAGCTTCCTCTCGGAGCAAACAAGAGCAATTTTTTCTTTCAAAGCAGACAAATCGACGGGTACGTATTCAACACCTGGAAAAACGTCTGATAAGAGGTTAGTGAGTAAGGGGACATCCTCAGCGACGAGTTTTGGGACGATAGTTTCAGTAACGCTTTGAATAAGTATTTCTTGTTCGATAAGGCTGTTCTCGCCTTGGTTGGGGGTGTCAACAGAGGATAAGATACGATCACGCTTGAGATTACCGGCGGAAATGAGGACAGCCTTGAGAGCACGAAGGCCAAAATCATAGTGAGGCTGAGGAGAGAGCTGCTCGGCGCAGAGAACGAAAAAGGGGACAATCTTAGAGGCGAGCTTTTCGGCGGATCTGAAACCTTGCGAGAAAAGCATGACTTGGGCGATAGATTCTCTATCAGGGTGAGTCATAGCCTGAGATCTGAATAATTTCTTGAGATTGTCTGGTAAATTACTGCGACCGGCGTAACCTGTACGCGGTTAGAGAGGAGAGGAATGCAATGGAGAGTGGCTCACCGGGATTGCTGGTAACTGAAATTGAAATTAGAATTGCCATATGAACCGATAAAACCCACCAAAAACGCCCATGCGCTGATTTATATTGAGTGACTTGCCGAGCAGCTCTACATGGGCAGTACCAGATAGAGCATCTCTAGGGGAAAATGAGATTTGATTGGCCAGAATGAATAAAAAGCTAACCTCTGTGGCTGAGTCGAATTCATATTTTGATAAATGAGAATTGGGTATACGCGTGGGAGATGATGGTTGAGTGTTAACCACCAAGATGCCAAAGCAGGCGCCAGATTTCAGAGTTTGTGATTGCCTGAGATTTTGAATAATTTAACAAGTAAAATAGAAGCAGAAAACAAAGCTTGGTAAAGGGAAGCAGGCGGCAACGAATTCGACGAATACTTCATTTAAAGCAAGATGTCAGTTGGGTGTACTGATAGTGTGTGTATCTAACCCACATTAGCCGTTGCTTTGCCTGGACAGAGTATTCTCAAGGACGTTGATGAGAATGAACCACACACAAAGCGTAATTTAACGTTGAAAGACTTGTTGGTTCATTTGAAGCATTATTCTCCAAATATGAGAAGAGGTGGGCTTTCTATCCTTTAGCCAATAATCCATTTACCAACTCCCACCAGACGGCGTTTTGGGTCTTCGCGAATTGATAACAAGCTACCCAAGCACAATAAACCCAAATCTAACATCTATATTCGATGGTATCACTAAGCTTATCGTTGATGAAGATGCTGCCGTTCGTAGAGCTCTCCATTCCCTGGCTTCAGATTTGTTTCCTAGAATCCCTAAGCCAAGTTGGACCCCTTACTCCTCTATCCTTCTTTTATTCACTGCTTCTGGTCTCTCTCACATTTTCCCAGAGGTTAGATTGGACAGCATTAAGTTCCTTGACATTCTCATCGATTTCATTCCCCAATTCGTCATAAATGGCTGGGCAGTTGCTTCTTCTTCCACCAATCCTACGTCTATAGGCGGCAGGCAGATTATTGAATGCTACTTGGCTTTGCTTAGCGCAAAGGGCGACGATAAGGGTCCTGCTGCTGGCTCAACCGTCACCACTACCGCCAATGCTATGTTCACGCTTAGTGTCAAGGTGAGCTATTTCATTCGATACATACAACTCTAACACACCATCAGTCTAGATTGGTTGTTCTCAAGTCACTCTCAAAGTTCCTCAAGACCGCCCTCTCTTCCAACGACGCCTCAGACAAACTACCTCTTTGGCCATTTGCATCCGCTTTTGCTTCTCAGCCGGCTTTCGACGTTTTTGTTAAACGTATACGGAGATCTGCTTACTGTGATACTGGTAAAGAAACTGTACAATGGCATAGTAGTCATGATGCCTGGAAAGGATGTATGAGCGGTTACAAGTCTGAAATTATGGAAGCTGGTGGTAGCTTGACGTCCGATGAGCTCAACAATGCTATTGGGTTGCTCGAATCCACCCAATCAGCTTCGAATTTCACACCAGCTGAAGCTGACGTCTTGGTAAGTCTCATATAGTGACATATAGGTAGCTGACGATAATATAGTCATTGACTCAGTCATTATTTAGTGTCATCGTCTCGGTATTTCTTGAATCGGCACCCTCGGTCTTTACCATGTCCAATACACCCCCGGATTCGATCCACCTGGAGTCAATAACGGCTGTAGTGGAAATATGTAGGGAAACTTACGGCTACTTGCTACGTAATTGTTCAGAAAGACACATAATAGAGAAGGAGTTGAGTATAATTCTCACTCACATGTCAAAGTACTTCCCATTTGGCGGTGACTTCCTTCAAAAGCAAGCAATGGAAGTCGATCAGTACATGCTCCAGCTGAATGTTCTATACTGCGAATTAGTCTCGTCTTTGTTGTTGTCGCAGTCATCCAGAGAGGGAGTTTCGAGTGGTGCTAGCAAGCGTGAGCAAAAATTAGACAAAAACATTCAAGTACAGATGAATAATGTTTGCGAGTGGCTTAGCAGTATGTTAAGTGGAAACGTCAGTTTTTCTCTTATCTATCATCTCTTGCTGATGATCCTCTAGATGACAACAGCTGCTCAACCAATGGGATTAACAGTGACTGCGGACACATACAGGTGTCTTGTATCATCATTCTGGGCTTTATTGAATCTTCCAAACTCAGTCGACGCTTCGAAATTAATTCTAGAAGCATTACTCACCCACTGCACTCAAGCGGGTATTAAATCCGAGACTAAGTTGTTGTCTGTGGAATTTATCGCCAGGGTCTATCTGACTCAATATGAAATGGATTATAAGGGGCAATTCAAATTGATCAACAACTCAGAGCAGGATAAGATGTTGACAGGTTGGTTCAACAACCTACCAAGATTACTTTGGGAGACCAACAATCATAATATCGGACTAACGGAGGTGAGTTTTCCTCTAACAGCTTTAAACCTCTGACGAGTGCGCCAGGTGATACTCGATGTAGTTCAAGCTGTGATGATTATGGATACGTCCAACGAGAGCAAGTCATCGATTGCGCCTGGGATAAAGCTCTTCTATGAGGCGCACCATGCAACCAAGGGCAGTATACCTGGACCATGGACCAGAATCAGCGATCACTATATACACGATAGGGGGATTGAGTTGGCTTATACGACTGGGCTATCGTCGATCCCAAGTCAAGATGCATACTGGACTAGTTTACAGGCGTAGAAGGATTGATTTTGTATTTTTTTGTCATAACTTATTACTTTACAACACAATCACGGTTGAAATATCTGATGACGCGTCGCGATGTAGAGGCGTATTTATGATTGTGCTAATTAAGCACCACCGCACGACTTGAATGAATTTATGTGCACAACTTTAAGTTTATGTTGCGCTGCTAGCAGACATACAAGGAAAATGATAAATAGGACAATTTATGTACAGCGGCGAGTGCTGGAATGGTAGATTTATTAATTATACACAATGCTTCAATCGTTCGGTGAAACTTTTCACTAGGCGTGAGGACATCGATGGTGTGAGGAATTTAAAGGCCGCCAATTTGGGAGACGTGGGCCTGTAATTGGTCGTCGTCTTCCATTTCATATTGCTTGACGGTATCGTCTGGATCCAATCTGTCGCCGTTGAATGTGAATCTAACAGTGGCTGTGGTGGAGTGAGAGGAGGTGCAAAAGGGCAAAGGAAACGCACATTGATCTTGACCAGTTCTTTGGCAGAAAGCAGCAAATATTTTACCAAGCTTTGTTGTTGGCTTTACCGAGAATTGTATTTCATCTTCACTACCGCCTGGGAGAAGAAGAGTGGAATAAGAATATGCGCGTATTTGAATATCTTATAGACATACCCTGGCTGTAAGCGACTTTGAGATTTACTTTGCCGTCGTTGGCGTTCGTCTCGTTTTCGGCCATCCTGGGTGTAAATGTTCAAAAGCGATGGTATTCGTGAGAAGGTACGAGGGGAATGTGGGGGATACAGTTGCAAGCGATATTTGATTGGCGTAGTATTTGCTCATACTCAAACCCATTTATACGGTTTATACGAATTGTTGATGGGCACACAGTACACAAGGCACAGCGCTGTATATTCAAGTACAAATAGCGCTATTTGGCTTGGTGCAAATTATTGTACATCCACTCTCACGCTGCTCGTTAAATTTGCGGTTAATCACGGCAAGTGAACCCATCCGCTCCTATAGACGCTTACACCAAAACGATCATGTTTAAAAATCTTGTAAACAGCGTCGGTGAGTGGATTAACAGGCTTTTTAAGCATACGCTGACATTCTTAAAGGTCGCCGCTCTCTTAGCACCTCTGCTAGACGCACGAACAACCTCTACGACCAATCCATCCCAAACCTCGCTGTAAATAAGGACACTAGAGTTCTCTGTCAAGGATTCACAGGTAAAACTGCTACCTTCCACTGCAGAGAAGCCATTTCGTACGGTACCAACATGGTTGGCGGTGTCAGTCCTTCAAAGGCAGGCACTGAGCACTTGGGTTTACCTGTCTTCGGATCTGTCAAGGAAGCTGCCCGTGAAGCTAAACCTGATGCTACCGTCCTCTACGTTCCTCCTCCTTTCGCTGCCAATGCTATAATCGAAGCCATCGAGAATGAAATCGGCTTGATCGTCGCTATTACTGAAGGTATCCCTCAAGCTGATGAAATCAAGGTTGCTCACGTACTCCGCCAACAAACTAAATCTCGTCTTCTTGGTCCAAACTGCCCTGGTGTCATAAATCCTGACGGCTGCAAGATTGGTATCATGCCTGGGTACATCCACTCACCAGGAAAGGTCGGTATCGTGTCTAGATCTGGTACTCTCACTTATGAAGCTGTCCAACAAACCTCTGAAGTCGGTTTGGGTCAATCTATCTGTTTGGGTATTGGTGGTGATCCTTTCCCAGGTACCACCCACGTCGATGCCCTTAAACTCTTGCTTCACGATCCAAAGACTGAGGCTGTCGTTTTGATTGGTGAGATTGGTGGTTCATCTGAAGAAGAAGCTGCAGAATACATCAAGCAAAACAATATTCACAACAAGCCAATTGTCGGTTTCATCGCTGGTGTTTCAGCTCCACCTGGCCGTAGAATGGGTCACGCTGGTGCTGTCATCTCTGGTGGTGGTGTCGGTAAGGCTGAGACTAAGATTAACGCTCTCAGAAACGCAGGTGCAGTTGTTGTTGAGTCCCCAGGTGAAATTGGTGCTGCTATTCTCAAATCAGCTAAGGCCGCTGGTATCGCGTAAACTATTTTAATCTTTAGAAACTGAATTCATGAAAATTTTTGAGTCATTGGTGATGCTTTTACATAAATTGCTTTGATAGACTGTCAAATTCGTTGCTCTTTGCATCTAATCCTTTTATAAGAGGGTTGTTTGAGTTAATAGAGCGCAGTTTATCAATCAGCGTCTTGGTATCTTTGTTCAAGTGTGTGGAAATGACAATGGTGTTAGTCAGCGTGTTTTCGTCATCTAGACTGAGAGCGTCAAGCTCAACCTGCGCCTCATCAAAGTGACTGAGTGCTGCGTGAGCTATCGCTCTGAGTAATTTATTGTATGGCTTCTCTCTATCTGGGAGTTCTTCGAGAATGTAGTAAGCATGTTCATAACCAATATTCGCGGATGTGGATGCACCAGCAAGGCCCAACCAAGCTTCAGACAGCTGAATGAGGTAATTATCATCAGCCCATGTACGAGCGTGCTGGTACTCGTTCTTCGCCAAATCGAGTCTGTTCATGGTGATATAGATCTGTATAAGAAGAGCTACGCATTCTACATCTTTTACACCTTGGCCTGCGCCTAAAGTTGAGAGCGCCTCTTCGATTTCACCACCCTGCCAGAAGACTGAGGCAGCCAAAACACTGAGAAGACCTTTAAACGGATGCTCCTCAGACTCAAGCTCTATCAAGCAGTCCCTGAGGATATCCAAAGATTCTGTCTGTTCTTTAGCGGTGATGTAGTTGGTATATGCGTCCAAAACCCGCAATTCTATGTGTGATTCAATGGCTTCAGGGTGGATATATGGCAAAGTTTTCTGAAGAGCGATATGAGATCTCACAGAGTAAATGAGATTAATGCGATCTTGGAGCGTGTCCAGTGCTGAACTATCAACTGAGTCGATAACTTGCTCATGTGAGCCTGGAATGCATGTAAATTTACTTCGGCCAATCAGAATACAGCAATTCTCACCCTCAAAATAAAATTGCTTTATATCTTCCATATTAAATGACTGTTAGGAGAAACGCGAGTACTCCGCTCAATTCTTCGTAACGATCATCATCCGCGCGCGCAGAGATGGTATCGAATAAGCGCAGCTTTAGAGATTTAGAAGGTGTACATCACTCTGAGAGCCCTTCGAAGCGCAACAACTCAGAAGAGCGCGAAGGTGAAATCGCTGACGACGCTCAAATTGAAATTGAGCAGCCAACAACTCCTTCAATCCAAGACAACGTTCAGGATCTCTCTATTTCTCAAGATTTATCTCAAATTTGGAATCTCATTTACACTGCTTTGTCCTATCCTCTAGAGCAAGGTGACATTTGGTATGTTATCCCTAAAAATTGGCTCGATCTATTAGAAAAACGCGTAAAAGGCGAGATATCTGATGAAATTGGTCCAATTCCAACTGAAATTATTACCGATGATTGCTATTTATTACCAAATCTACAACTCGGTGAGCATATTGAAATGGTTCCGGAACACGTTAACAAGAAGTTGGACGAATGGTACGTGCTTTTGAATATCAATATCGATTCAACAAGTTAATAAAATTATCAGCTTTGGCTACAATGGTCCTCTCATCCAGCGTGTAGTCGTTAAGACATCGGAAATGGCAAATTCAGAGAGAGTTGAACTTTACCCGCCTACATTCAGAATTATAGCTATTGAATCACAATCGCAATCGTCATCTACGTTGGTTGTATCCGAGCAGGAGATAAAGTTTAACCTTTCAATCGAATCACCACTGTCAACGCTACTCAACATGTCAATCGCAACGCTCTATCCTGACATGGTCAACGACTCATCAGATATCTCCTATAGAGCACGTCTTTGGCGCGTACCGTACAACATCTCATCGCCAATCAAGATTGATACATTATACTACCTCCCCAACTCGGAAAGAGAGGCCATTGAAACGTCAAACGGTAACATGAAAATAAATGAAGCAATGCTCGAAGATGGTGGGACATTCTGTTTAGAAGTCTGTGATAAACTAGGCAATTGGGTTTACGACGACTACGAACAAAAGATGCTGAGTCAACCATTCGGAAAACCTGGCCTCATTG
The DNA here is from genome assembly GCF_000400465.1 of Wallemia ichthyophaga EXF-994. Taxonomy (NCBI): domain Eukaryota; kingdom Fungi; phylum Basidiomycota; class Wallemiomycetes; order Wallemiales; family Wallemiaceae; genus Wallemia; species Wallemia ichthyophaga. The sequence goes on along the minus strand of NW_008806280.1, from coordinate 229,935 downwards.
ATAGACTTGAATCGCAGCAACAACAGCAGTATCCTTCTCAAGACTCTAAAGTGATGACACGTTCACAAACATCTCAACAAAAGGTCAAAACCAAAGGTTTGGTAGGATTGCAGAATTTGGGCAACACTTGCTTTATGAACTCAGCCTTACAATGCTTGAGTAACACGTCAGAGCTGAGTATTTACTTCTTGAGTGGACTTTTCGAGAAAGAGTTAAACCCAGATAATCCACTGGGTATGTCAGGCCAAGTAGCTGAATCCTTCGGTCAATTGATTAACAAACTTTGGTACGGCGTCTCATCCTCGGTTGCACCCCGTGAATTCAAGTACACCTTGTCTAAGTTTGCACCATCATTTGCAGGCTATGGTCAGCAAGATACGCAAGAGTTTCTGGCTTTTCTTCTAGATGGCTTGCATGAAGATCTCAACAGAATTAAGAAAAAGCCATACACTGAGATACCTGACTGGGAGGGCGGTAGTGCCGTTGATGTAGCAAAATTGGGCAAAGTTTGCTGGGACTTATATAAGCAAAGGAACGATAGTATTATTGTTGATTTGTTCCAAGGTCAATTCAAATCTACCGTCAATTGTCCTGAATGTGACAGGGTTTCAATAACTTTTGATCCATTCATGTATTTGACGTTACCGCTGCCAATTAAGTCAAAATGGTATGGAAGTGTTTACTTTATTCCATTTGATTATAACAAAAAGAGGTTAAGAATTGACTTGGAGCTTTCTACAAATTCATCTTTCAAAGGTTTGAAGAATAAGGTGTCGTCACTTACTGGTGTTGAATCAACCAACTTATGGGTCGCTGAAGAGTACAAAGGAAATATTTTCAAAACATTCTTAGACGATGAATTGGTCAGTGAAATGCAAACAGGTGATATATGCTTCGTTTATGAGTTACCAATACACATACCACAAGATAGAAAGGATAAAGTTAACAGAGTGTTTGAAACTGATTGGGTGATATGTCCTGTATACTCATCAGCATTCCAAGACAACTCTTCGACTTATTCAAGCGGTGATGTTTTTGGTAAACCTATGATGATTGCTTTGCCTATAGTTGATGCACAGAATTTCGACAAGATTTACCAAGCTATCATGGAGAGGTATGCACACTTTGTCGTAGATAAAGGGACCTTTAATCAGATCAAAGACAATAGAGATAGTGTTACACTTAGACATTTAGAAGCCCCATCCAGCTCTAGCTACCTCTCTAGATCATCAGATGTTAACACTGGAAGAAACTCACAATATGAACGTAACAAAAAGTCAGATCTCAAGGTCAGGGCTGGAATCGCTGAGAAGTTATTACAATCTACATCTTTATCAGCACAAGCCGCTCAAAACATCGAGCACATTGAGCATATTGAAGATGTGAAGGAAATTGATGAGGAGGGTGATTCCAAGATGAAAGAAGGTGGTGATGTACAATCAACTCCTTCACAGAGCGTCGAAGAAATGTATTCGACAGTGGATAGTGATCGTCAGAAAAGTATCTCATTAATAAAATTCGGCGAAGCTATTGTAGTGGAATGGAATCAAGAAGTAGCTGAGAAGGTGTTCGGTAATGATCTCAGTTCAGAAAAGTGGGAAGAATTTGAGATAATCCAAGATCCAGAGATGGTGCAGTCGAGAGAGACGGTGAAGAACCCAAGCAAGAACATAACAATTGAGGATTGCTTGGACGAATTCACAAAGGAAGAGAAGCTGGGTGAAGAAGACCTTTGGTATTGTTCCAAATGTAAAAAGCATCAACAGGCAACAAAGAAGTTCGATCTCTGGAAAGTACCTGATGTGTTGGTTGTTCACCTCAAAAGATTCGCAAGTTCGAGATACAATCGCGATAAATTAGATCAGCTTGTTGACTTCCCTGTGGAAGAATTCAATATCGATGACAGGATTGGGGAGAAGCAAGTGGCTAAAGAGATTAGATTGAACGGCGGCAACCCAGCAGACGTTGGAATTGAGAACAGTGAAGAGGATGCAGTGTATGATCTGTATGCCATCGACAATCATTAGTGGGTGGAGTGGTTGATGATACGATTGACTATCTAACGACTAACAGCGGTGGGCTCGGTGGTGGACACTACACTTCTTACGCACGCAACCATGATTCTAAAGAGTTCTACCATTTCGACGACTCGTTCGTGTCCAAGGTGGACAAAGACAGTGTGAAAACACGAGCAGCGTACTTGTTGTTTTATAGGAAGCGCACGAACAGGAGCATCGGAGGGAAAGCTAGAGTGGATGCGGAGGAGCAGCTGAAGAGTGAGACAAATGAGACAAATGAGACAAATGAAATTGCCGAGTCAGCTGAGGCAAATGTTTCTTACGCCGGCGAGGAAGAATAAAGGTATCGATTGAATAAAATTGGATAGCAAACTGCATCTGTACAGATTTGAGTAAATTATTTAATTTTTAATGACATTTGCACGGTGTCGCGAAGGAGTCCCGTTTATCGGCGTGTGACAGGAAAACGGAGATAGTATAGAATGACGGGGCACGCAGTGGAGCGGTTGAACCAAATCAGTCAACATATAATTACACCAATGTTTAAGCAAGAGGACCACTCGCTGCTGGTTATACCGTAGGTGACACGTGCATTGCCTGTGTTGGCTGACTTGATGTAGAGGACCAATAGAAGTTTCCGATGAAGTGGGTTGCGCTGTTATTCTGCTAGCCCATCAAGTACATTAATCTAATCCTAATAATCTAAGGTACTTTACGCAAATGCCCATCCCTCAGTATCCCACGTGTCACCCAACTTTATACCTGTGTTTGGGCACTGTATCAAGATGCTCAGGAGCTTGGTCTACAGCGACTCAGCCCAGCCATTTATCGTCTCCGGCAGCGGTACACTAGGTTGGGATCAAGTTGGCAGCAATCTTATAGAGTCAGGCGATAACGCCTTAGTCATCAACACAGGCTACTTTGGCGATGAGTTTGGGAATTGCCTCAGTGTCTATGGTGGCAACGTTGATCATCTAAAGTGCCAAATCGGTAGATCCGTCTCGATTGATCAATTGCAAGACACTTTAAAGCAAAAGCAATACAAGTTAGTCACTTTAACTCACGTAGACACTTCTACTGGTGTTTTGAGTGATATTGAAACAGTTGCAAAGGTCGTCAAACAATTGCAACCTCACTGTTTAGTTGTACTCGATGGTGTGTGTAGCGTTGGATCGGAGTTGATCAGATTCGATGACTGGAGCATCGATGTGGGTGAAAGCTAACATATGGCCTGCTTCTAACGTTAATGCACAGGTAATTGTCAGCGCATCTCAGAAAGGAATCGGTGCTCCACCTGGTTTATCGCTAGTTTGGGCGTCTGAAAGAGCTATTAAAGTACAGCAATCTAGAAAATCACCAGCATCAAGCTACTATGCTAACTGGTCTCGCTGGCTGCCCGTAATGAGAGCATACGAGAGTAATCAACCAGCCTACTTTGCTACACCACCAGTACAACTGATATATGCACTTAACACAACACTCAAGGCTATAGTTGAGAATAGCCATTGTAGCTTGGAACATCGCTTCAGAAAGCACAAGGAAGTTTCAAACAATTTCAAGAAAGTTATCCACAGCTGGGGATTGAAACAGCTTGCCTGTGATGAGGGATATCAAGCCAATGGAATGACAACTATTGTCTATCCAAGCGGTGTAAAAGGTGCAGACTTACTCAAGTGTATTGTTAAGAGAGGTGTCGTCGCTGCAGGTGGATTGCATAAGGATTGCAAGGATCAATACATGAGAGTGGGACACATGGGTGAAAGTGTAGTGAATGAGAAGAGACAAGATGTGGACAGAGTGTTACAAGTGGTGAAAGAGGGATTGAATGAGTTGGGGTATGTAAATGCCAAGTAAAAAGCTATTCAATGCTTTCAAAGTCTTGTATCGATGATTGATTCAATAGATTATGATGAGTACCGTTATCGTCGATCAACTTGTATCTCAGAATGTTGAACTTGTCTTTATTTGAGTTCCTAATTGAAGTAAAGTACACGGTACCTGAATCTAAAGACCCTTTAAGCCTCAAACTAATATCTACCTTGCCTTGCATCATTGAAACTGAGCCGTTAACCCAAGTTGATCCTAAGAGACCACCCAACAGAAACCAGTTATCTGAAGCGGGTCTTATCGGTGCACCGAGTACATCTCTGGTGAGAGGATGAAATTTGCTCTGCCTAATGAGCTCTTTCACCACGGAAGAAGAAAGCCTCTCGGCGTTGTTTGAATAAGTGAGGAAGACGGCCCACGATGAAAGAGAAAGGCCAAGAAGTAAGGATAAAGATTTAAAAGGAGAAGATCTCGGTGGCAATGGCTTGTTAAATCTTTTAAATTGAATATCGTCTAACTTGATATTTGACATTATTCTTGTTTCTCGTTTGTGATGGCTCAAGTTATAGAGGCGTTGAATATTTTATACTATGATGCAGATAACAGCAAAAAATCACTAGCCAATGAATATCTGCAATCGTTTCAACAGACTGTGAGTTACACGTGCTTGGCCTGCGTTTCTAACCACTCGCGTAGCAAGATGCATGGCAAATATCCAACGACCTCTTAGTCGAGGATAATTTACCTTTGGAATTAAAACTATTCGCAGTGCAGACGTTTAGATCAAAAATTATCTACGATTTCGACCAGTTGCCATATCAATCACTATCCTCACTTAAAGACACTTTGCTTTCCTCTTTAGTTAAATCTAATCATCCACGCGTTTTGAAGACTTATTTGAATTTATCGTTAGCTGATTTGGCCATTCAGTACTTTGATTGGTCAGATCCCGTGACTGATTACGTTGAGTCCTTCTACTCGGCAAATAATGACATTCTACTTGACTTTTTGACCATTTTACCTGAAGAAGTCAATAATCAAAGAATTCAGCTTTCTTACGACCAGCTCTCTCACCGTTCATCCACTCTCCTTACCAACAACTCCAATAAAGTCTTACAGCTTTTGGACTCGTATATTGCCAATAGCAACACAGACAATGCTTTAGTCTTTAATTGCTTGAAATCTTGGCTAGTCTCTGGCGAAATTTTTCCATCTTCTTTGCTTAATTCCAACATTTTGTCCTCCCTTTTAAACTCACTTCAAGACGAAAGTTTGGTCGAGTCTGGTATTGAAACTCTTATAGTCCTTATCAATGAGTCTCAAGAGCTACAAGATAATAACGAGCTAATCACTGTCATCTTATTAGAGTTATCAAAGCCACTCAACATTGACCAAGAAGATAACGACGCTGTTAGACTTTTCACCAGACTGTACTGCCAAGTCGGTGAAACTTACTTGCCGCTCATGTTATCATCACCTTCGTCATTCAGCCATGTCATTCAAGCCATTATTTCATCATCATCCTATCACGATTTAGACATAGCCCAGATCACCTTCAACTTCTGGTACAAGCTGGCTCATTCTCTGGACATAAAGAGTGATTTAAAGCCGCATTTCGTACCAATCTACTCGTCTTTGCTTGACATTTTCATCAATCATTTAAAATTTCCTCTCGATGAATCCACTATCACTGCTCAAGAGTATGATGACTTCAGATCATTTAGGCATTACATTGGTGACACCTTAAAAGATTGTTGCACTGTGATAGGATCAAGCTACTGCTTGTCTAGGTCGTATTCCTTGATTCTTACTGCAATTAATTCAAATGAATGGCAATCAGTTGAAGCGCCTCTCTTTTCAATTAGGTCTATGGGCTCCAAAGTCGATTACCAGAGCGACAATGAAATTTTAGAGAACATCTTCAATTTGCTGCCAAACCTTCCTCAACATCCTAGAATCAAGTATGCAGGTATATTGGTTGCTTCTAGGTTTACTGAGTGGATCAATTTAAAGCCTGACCACATTCCATTCTATATGTCGTTTATCACAACAGGTTTCGATCTCAGTTGTAAGGATGTTGACATCCCTGCTGCTTCTTCGCAAGCTTTAAAGTTCTTATGCGAAGACTGCAACAAGCAATTGATACCTTATTTACCTCAACTATTGGAGTTCAACAATCAACTAATTCAGTCTGGTTTACAAGAAGATGATCACAGATCTATCTCCGAATCCATCTCTTTGGTCATTGAGTCCATCAGCGATAAGAACGATCAGTTGGCTCTCATACAGAAGTTCACTCAACCATACTTGAATAATGTCAAGGGGGTTATCACGAAGAGCACTTTATCTCATGATGATATCAAGATCTTGATTATCAATATAGAGCAAATTGAATGCTACATTGCCTTCACAGGTCCAATCGCACCCTTACCAATCCAATGCCAGGTGACTTTTTATGAGTTGTATGACGTATTCGCAAGTATTATTGTCCATCATAATAGGTCATCAGCGACTTTGATCGAAAGAGTCTGTGGATTGTTTAGAAAGGGATTAAGATTCTTCGATGAGCAGGCTGTCGTTACAGTTATACCAAAGTTAATTGAATTACTGACCAATTCATTCGACTTAAATCCTCTATCAGTGTATATTTGGTTGCTGACCAAGGCTTTTAACTATGCTGCTAACGATAAACAGCTTATAAGTCAATCGTTCAACAAAATATCTAATAAATTATTCTCAATTTTACAATCAACTGATGCAACCAAAATACCTGACTTAGTTGAAGATTATTTGCATTTATTACTACAGATCATTGATCTCAGACCTGCACTCGTTATCAATGGAAGCGTGATTCAGCCTATTTTCGAATTATCCCTCACTGCATTAACGTTGTTTAGTGTTGACACAATCTTGATCTCATTGGATTTCATAAGATCATTAGTTGGATACTTAACTAGTGGTGACAACGTTGAAGTGGACAAAAATACAATCAAGAACACCCTCTCGAATCATACTAATATCGCCAATTTAACAAAAGTACTATTACAAGGTTTACTCAACACCTTCCCGGAAGACTGCACCAGTACGGTTATCACTCTCCTAAGACAGCTTTCAGAGTTCGATGCTGCGCTGATGAAAAACGTCATACCTGCTATTATTCAGCAATCCAAGCTGGTCAATGTGGGTATGGCGGATCAGAGCTTTTTCATTGACAAGTATACGTCGTGAGTTAGATTTTTATAGGCTACTAGCGTTTACTAAATGTTTACAACAGCTGTATAGAGGCTTGTGACTTTAATGGAGTTAGGAAAGCTCTTCATGAGCTATATCGCGCTAGCAAGAGATCGAAGGAGAGACTCGGTCTGATTGAAAGTTAACTGTATTTTATACTTTGCACATTATAATAGATGTAGTCTCTTAATGGTATATACCGGATTGATGTAATATATATCATTCCTTCGCTTTCTCGTTCCTGGTTGAGTCACACATTCACTAATGCAAGTAATGCATACAGAAGAAAAATGCACGAATTGATTACTTCTAAGGGTTTCAATATTGCTTAACAGTTGTATCCCTTGGATCCTTAAATACTGGATCTGAGACTCATCTCTGTATATGATAGGGTGATTTGAATGTTAATTTAATACTATCTAAAGCGTTTTGAAGAAATCTATTGAGCTAAATACGCTCAAGGCACCTTGCAAATGACCAAGTAAGTGAGAAGTCGAATGCAAATAGGATTACTATGAACGATGTCACGCGCTTCATATATAAATAAACAAATATGTCTAGCTGATGAAGACAAGTAGCACCCAATCAGCTCAGAATTTCGGCTGTATAAACGTGATTTACGTTCTCCGACAATTAGCGTCCACAGGATTTCATGCTGGCTCCAAGGAGACTTTATTTTTATGACCAGTAGTGCATTTCGAAATTTCAAACAATAGGGTTTGACAGGTATTATAGACTGGATTGGAATCTTAGATGTTATGATTTTAGGAACAAATATTTTTAGATCTTAAATCACACTCACTGCATTATGTCAAATTTAGCTGGACGAGTGTAGAGCAAATTACTTAAGTTATTCATGATAAGGGCATTTGAATTCTTCTCACACAGGTACTCTGCACATAATGATATCTAAATCTCCCCACTTTGTACTACCGATGATGCTGTAAAAAATACGTCATTGAGCATGGTATTTTCGACTGTGAGAGGGGAAGCATGGTAAAAAATAATCCTGAGTGTATTAGAGCTACATTTAAGCTATCTAAGAATCTAATAGCACTCTTCAGCCTTCAAACGACGGTATGTCCACGAAAGGAAGACGTGATATTGACGCGCTTAACTATAAGTTCAGCGTTGTAATTTGAAGGCGTACTTTTCTTTCGCTTATCAGTCACCAAAAATGCTGTCAATAATTCCAAACTCCACCTGTTCTTCCCTCCCTAACTGCCTCAATACCCGTATCTGCTGGTACCACTCCTCAGTAGTCATCGCAACTCAATAAGCTGAAACAATAATTCCTCAATAATACACTAGGAAAGCTCGCTGTCTTGTTGTATGCAAGATACGCTAGGAATTCAAGTTGCGTGATCCTCTTGTTTAGGCAGCGCAAGAATATACGTCGTCCAAATTTCAGAGACTAATGATGTCAACTCATCAAACGATACCAAGAGAACATACGATATATATCTTATTCTCTTTCCTTCTGTCAAAGTGTCATATCGCTGACTTTTCTCGTCAACGCTTTCGGTTGTGTGGTCGGATAGTCACTGGTCGCCGGACATTCATTCTGAATCGATAGTGAGTCATCGTCGGAAAACTTCATGTTCACTTTATTCCATCTGCTCATTCGCTGTACAAACCGTTCCTCAACCCAGCAGTCTAAAACTTAAAAGAATTGCAGACTTGTTAATTACGAGATGTCACGAGCCACGCTAATTTTTAACTGTATCTTAACATCATAACTAATATAATTATAATATCTGACATTGCTTAAGTCACTAGTCTGAATCTGTTAGGTGACAAACCCAATATTAATCCCAAGCCCTTTTTATCGTCACGCTCTCTCTTCGCCGTCTCGTAAACGTCTTTTACCTTCTCCTCGTAGCCTTATCGGATAAACCTCCAGGACAGATTTCAAGCAGAACACTTTAAAGGTCACGCTATTTTTATATTACATTCTAATTAATTATTATAATGGATGTTAAATTTACTGTACAAGTCATTTCTCAAGTACAACTCTGAACCTTAACAGTGCCTTAACAAACTTTGTGATGGAATTAAATTGCTAAGATGAGTTATCGATGTGAAACAAAAACTTTTATAGAAAAGGGGTAATGGTTGCAATGGCCGGAGTCGTCAAAATCCACGTCATGGCTGTATCTTAATTAACAGAATTACCGAACCCTGCACGCTTCGAAAAAGAAGAATAAAATTGCTTAAAACGATATGCATTATCAAAATACAAAGATAATTATGCAAATATCAGAATGTAATTGGATCCGCTAGTCCAAATAATTGCGTAAGGTTAAGACAAATTGAACACAGTCCCAAAAAGGTATCCATTTGTCATTGAGTTTTCTAAGATATCTCTGATTAATACGCACTCACTATTTATAATAGCAATTTGGTCACGATTCATAAAAACACTGGCACTGAGGAAAGGATAAGATTGAGGAGAAAAGAAAAGTGAACCAAACAGACAGCCGTTCAGCCATTTGTATGTTAAAAGTCCAGAAATCATGACATAATATTCTAAATCGCAATATCCTTGAAAAACGATAATGTACATGCTCTAGCTACGATGAAGAGTAAATAGACGTAAAAAGTAAGCCTGATAATTATTTCTGGGCATTTCCATTGCTGGAAAGCAGGTAACGTCTATGTGTTTATCGAAATCGCATTTAACCTCCATTTGACATATGAAATGTTCACATTGATTTGATTCAAAATCATAGAGATCCGTGGGTCTGACAATTTATTCGGTTCACTTGGATTAAAATGTTATGTGTTTTAAACTCAGCGAAACAGTGTAATCTCACAACAAGAGATCTGAGGGATTGAGTCACGGGGAAATTATTAACTCAAGTTCATGTCAACACAATGTTATTTGAAAATAAAAGCGCACTATGAAGATCATGAAGCTAAAAATTGTTATAAAAAGTCAAAGGCTAATGTTTACGAAAGTCAATGTAGTACTTGTGAACTAAAAAAGAATACTATTTTGTTGTAGCCCATTCATCGTTTTATAAAAAGGTCATCCTAGATTATAACCAAACATCGACTTACGATCAACAGCTCACTATTTTTAACATGGACATGCTTCAAATAATTGCATAAAACGGATGGACAAAATGAGTATATTTGACAAAATGATTAGCATTTTAGCAAATTGTGTGTGAATGTTAAATTTTTTCCAATTTCGCTTTTTAAGTACTTCGGATTAGTCGAAGATTTTATGCCATCCACAAACTAGCCACGACTATGGGTTTATTTACGGATGTTAGAACTACAGATGTTCCAACTTCCTGAATAATTGATTTAGATTAAAGAATGCAGGTAACAATGACTGCATTTATTCCGAAAAATATTCATAGATAATAAAACATGGAATTTGAGACGAAGCCATGAATTGATAGAGGTGGAGACCTTTCATTTAAGAGATTATTTTGCACCCGACCATTAAAAGATATATATTATTAATTAGATCAAAAACGTAACAATAAAAAATGTTAGAAAAACCAATAGGGTATTAATCGGCACATTCTCTCCATCTTATGAAACAGTATCACGTTGAAGTTTTTCAAGCTTCGTTCATTTTATCGGCTGTCATCATTTACTGATGTGTCTATTCTTGAAGTTACTTCTCCTTACGCTTAAGCTAACTAAAACATGTTCGATTAAAATATTATTCTAACGAGTATTGATCTAACTTTAAAAAAACTTCACAAAACTGACACTTGTAAGAGTAAATCGTTGTATAATATATATAATAAGCCATCGAAAACTTTAGGTTAATAAAGCTAGCGCTATTTTGTTTTATAGTGATATATAATGTGTAGGGAAATCTATATGGACTAAAAAAATTTATCTGCCATTGATTGATGTGTTTTTTTTATCATGATTTGGCGCAAGTTAGATTTCGAAGTTATTTTGTCGAAATCGAGCTTCTGACACGGATCTAATCAAGATACGGTCACTTCAAACTGACAATTTTCCGGGTTTAAAGTACTAACTAAGATTGACAATAAGCATAATTATTAATCACGCTCATACAGTTAGAATGATCTTTGACAAGAAAAAGAAGCTTCTTGCAGAACATCTATTTTGTACTAGATCAACAAATCTTCAACTTTGCAGTCTTGGAAATTGACTTCAAAAATTGTCTAAATATATGACTTCTTCAAAGCTAATTTAGGCTTTGTATATCACTCAAGACTGATCGCCATGTCTCTATATTGTAACGGTTAATTCAACTGGGTGGTGATTTAATTTTTAAATTGATTGATCCAGTTTTTCTCGATAAACAGATGTCCAGAATTATCTGTCACTCATCGAATTTCACAACCTTTTTGGGAATTAATGTGTAAAATTTATTCATTCATGGCTTGTTCCACAATTCGACTGAATATTTAAGCAATTTTTGAAGTGCACAAGTTGAATTATAATGGAAGCTTTAAACATAAAAATTGAGCATTCAAGTGAACCGAATAAATTGTCAGACCCACGGATCTCTATGATTTTGAATCAAATCAATGTGAACATTTCATATGTCAAATGGAGGTTAAATGCGATTTCGATAAACACATAGACGTTACCTGCTTTCCAGCAATGGAAATGCCCAGAAATAATTATCAGGCTTACTTTTTACGTCTATTTACTCTTCATCGTAGCTAGAGCATGTACATTATCGTTTTTCAAGGATATTGCGATTTAGAATATTATGTCATGATTTCTGGACTTTTAACATACAAATGGCTGAACGGCTGTCTGTTTGGTTCACTTTTCTTTTCTCCTCAATCTTATCCTTTCCTCAGTGCCAGTGTTTTTATGAATCGTGACCAAATTGCTATTATAAATAGTGAGTGCGTATTAATCAGAGATATCTTAGAAAACTCAATGACAAATGGATACCTTTTTGGGACTGTGTTCAATTTGTCTTAACCTTACGCAATTATTTGGACTAGCGGATCCAATTACATTCTGATATTTGCATAATTATCTTTGTATTTTGATAATGCATATCGTTTTAAGCAATTTTATTCTTCTTTTTCGAAGCGTGCAGGGTTCGGTAATTCTGTTAATTAAGATACAGCCATGACGTGGATTTTGACGACTCCGGCCATTGCAACCATTACCCCTTTTCTATAAAAGTTTTTGTTTCACATCGATAACTCATCTTAGCAATTTAATTCCATCACAAAGTTTGTTAAGGCACTGTTAAGGTTCAGAGTTGTACTTGAGAAATGACTTGTACAGTAAATTTAACATCCATTATAATAATTAATTAGAATGTAATATAAAAATAGCGTGACCTTTAAAGTGTTCTGCTTGAAATCTGTCCTGGAGGTTTATCCGATAAGGCTACGAGGAGAAGGTAAAAGACGTTTACGAGACGGCGAAGAGAGAGCGTGACGATAAAAAGGGCTTGGGATTAATATTGGGTTTGTCACCTAACAGATTCAGACTAGTGACTTAAGCAATGTCAGATATTATAATTATATTAGTTATGATGTTAAGATACAGTTAAAAATTAGCGTGGCTCGTGGCATCTCGTAATTAACAAGACTGCAATTCTTTTAAGTTTTCGACTGCTGGGTTGAGGAACGGTTTGTACAGCGAATGAGCAGATGGAATAAAGTGAACATGAAGTTTTCCGACGATGACTCACTATCGATTCAGAATGAATGTCCGGCGACCAGTGACTATCCGACCACACAACCGAAAGCGTTGACGAGAAAAGTCAGCGATATGACACTTTGACAGAAGGAAAGAGAATAAGATATATATCGTATGTTCTCTTGGTATCGTTTGATGAGTTGACATCATTAGTCTCTGAAATTTGGACGACGTATATTCTTGCGCTGCCTAAACAAGAGGATCACGCAACTTGAATTCCTAGCGTATCTTGCATACAACAAGACAGCGAGCTTTCCTAGTGTATTATTGAGGAATTATTGTTTCAGCTTATTGAGTTGCGATGACTACTGAGGAGTGGTACCAGCAGATACGGGTATTGAGGCAGTTAGGGAGGGAAGAACAGGTGGAGTTTGGAATTATTGACAGCATTTTTGGTGACTGATAAGCGAAAGAAAAGTACGCCTTCAAATTACAACGCTGAACTTATAGTTAAGCGCGTCAATATCACGTCTTCCTTTCGTGGACATACCGTCGTTTGAAGGCTGAAGAGTGCTATTAGATTCTTAGATAGCTTAAATGTAGCTCTAATACACTCAGGATTATTTTTTACCATGCTTCCCCTCTCACAGTCGAAAATACCATGCTCAATGACGTATTTTTTACAGCATCATCGGTAGTACAAAGTGGGGAGATTTAGATATCATTATGTGCAGAGTACCTGTGTGAGAAGAATTCAAATGCCCTTATCATGAATAACTTAAGTAATTTGCTCTACACTCGTCCAGCTAAATTTGACATAATGCAGTGAGTGTGATTTAAGATCTAAAAATATTTGTTCCTAAAATCATAACATCTAAGATTCCAATCCAGTCTATAATACCTGTCAAACCCTATTGTTTGAAATTTCGAAATGCACTACTGGTCATAAAAATAAAGTCTCCTTGGAGCCAGCATGAAATCCTGTGGACGCTAATTGTCGGAGAACGTAAATCACGTTTATACAGCCGAAATTCTGAGCTGATTGGGTGCTACTTGTCTTCATCAGCTAGACATATTTGTTTATTTATATATGAAGCGCGTGACATCGTTCATAGTAATCCTATTTGCATTCGACTTCTCACTTACTTGGTCATTTGCAAGGTGCCTTGAGCGTATTTAGCTCAATAGATTTCTTCAAAACGCTTTAGATAGTATTAAATTAACATTCAAATCACCCTATCATATACAGAGATGAGTCTCAGATCCAGTATTTAAGGATCCAAGGGATACAGCTGTTAAGTAATATTCAAGCTCTCAGAAATTTAACAATGCTTTGACAGAGTTTTATCATCGCTTTGAATTTTTGGTACTTTTATGACTGAGTAAGGGTAACTATTGAAAGCAGACTTTATTCTCAAAGTTACGAGTAACGAACACAAGGCCATCTAATTTATCAACAAACCAAATGCATATAAGTAATTTATGGATATAATCAAACTGATGATAGTTGCTACTGATCAGCTATGTGATAATCGACCTCATCGATAGCTTCGTCTACCTCCTCATCGTCAACTTCCACGCCACCTTCGATACCATGCATGGAGCCCTCATCGCCTTCGTTTTCTAGCAGGTTGAGCTCTGTATGCTTGCTGGAAGATGTCCTTGTTGACCACATACGTATTGTGCGATCATCGCCGACAGAACATATCAACGGCATTGTCGGTGACCACGCTACTGAGTTTACGCAACCTTTCTCGTGTCCTTTGAGTATCTCCATGAGTTCTCCTGATTGAAGATGCCATACATAGATGGCAGCATCTGAAATAGAGTCAGTAAAAGACAGTTCAAATGCAGCTTTCTAACCCTCGCTACCGCTCAAAACAAAGCCCTCGTCCAACCCTCCAAAAGACGACTTAATTACATGTTTAGATTGCTTGTGGCCGAAGAGCTTCTTGAGCAGACATTGGTCTGTCAGACTCCATATTTGTATCTCATCAGGCGCGTAGTTGACAATTACTTTGGTGGAGTCAGAAGATACTTTGAGAGACGATATTTCATTCTTCATCTCGACTTGCCTAATATATCAAAGTAAGCAAGACATGAAGCAAAAGACCAAGACATTCTTACCACAAACAAGTTCTTGATTCAGTGTCATACACCATTAGATGACGCATCTCCTCATTGTAACTTAACGTGCCATCTTGTCCAACAGTCGGCTGAGGACCGTCAGGACCAGCGACTACAAGCTTTGTCTGATCTGGTGTAAGAGCAGCGTCCATTATGCGTATGGGTAGGTCATTCCACTTGTGCAGCACTGCGCCGTTGTGACTCCATTCAATAACCTTCTGATCAAGCCCGGTTGAGTAGAATTTAGAGTCATCGTTTACCCACAATAGGCTTGAGATAGTCTCATCATGCTCATGAGCGCCTTGATAGCTGTTGATACTATTGCCAGTTACAGTATGATGAATGTATATAGTCTCCTCCGCAGCAGTGAGGAGTATAGTATCATCATTAGACCAAGAGATAGCACTTATATCTTCGTCATGATTTAAGATAGTCAAAGACTTTCTGAAGATCTGCCGAACAACATCAACCTCCCAAATGACAACAGATTTATCACGAGATGACGTTGCAAGATAATTACCGTTGTGACTAAAGCAACAATGCCAGATTTCATCAAAGTGTGCTTTGACAGTGAGAGAGTTGAAATTTGGGAACGTTGAGTTGTCCTGATGGTAATCATTTAAGAGAGAGAAGTTTAGATTTTCGTCATGTATGCTGCTATAACGGTTATTACGTGATTGATAAAGCTTTGCTTGGTTGAGTAGATTGAAAAGTCTGCTTTGTGGTAGCATAATTGAAGGTTTTATGTAAGATTGTAAGCTATCGAGTAGCTTTGATCGTGATGTCATATTTGAACCATCCCAATGGGCTCTTTGACGTAATTCTGCGGGTGAGCTACACATGAGCCAACTGAGAATCTAAGTTAAATGGCGCTCAAATCAAACAGCCAAACCAACCTCGACAATAACTGAACTTGACATGGATCAGACTGAATTAGTGGAACCAAAGAATGTCGGAGGATATTAATAGCGGATTTATCATCGCCGCATTCCAAAGATTCAAGATAATGCTGCTTATTAAGAATAATCTTTGAATTCAGTGCTTCATAGTGGTCCACATTGAGTTTATCGATTAAATGAACGGCAGTGGACCAATTGCCTTGTAAAATAGAAGAGCGTAATTGAGTGACGGTATCAGATTCCAACTCCACGCCGGATTCTTGTGATAGGCAATTGAAGCTGCTGCTAATGAGGTCGTCAGTGATAGCAGAATAGGAGGAATTCTGTGCTCACGATAAATCAAGGTCTTTGAGTGATTGTAGTACAAGTCTAATATATTCCTCCTTATCGACATTGAAATGGCTTGTCACAGTATTTTCCATCTATCTCAGCACCGTGTAGATGGTTCAACCAGAAGAATTATACAAATCCAAGCATTGTCATATCCCATGATTTTACAGTGCAATTTATTTACAAGCCGCTAAGCCGCCGTTGTGTTCTACTTATCATCACCATCGAACATATCCTTGACGTTCTCACTGAATTGTCCGATATCGTCGATCCAATCGCGCTTTTGCTTGTCGTCATCGCCGGTGAAGGCGTCTCCAATGTTATCGAAGAAATTTGAAGCGTCCTCAACCCAATCGCGCTTTTGCTTATCGTCATCGCCGGTGAAGGCGTCTCCAATATTGTCGAAAAAGTCTGAAGTTTTATCCATCCAATCACGCTTTTCTCCGGTGAAGAAATCCTTTATATCTTCGCCAGTATCTTCAGCGCCTTGAATAAAGTCTCCAAAGTCTCTCTGCGAGGATTGTTTTATAAGCCTTAGCTCTACCTCACTTGATAGGTGCCCACTAACCTTATCTACGGTAGCTGCATGTTCATTCTGTGCTGACTGGGTTGTATCATGTCAGTGGCCAATCCGCATTTTATCGAGCAATACTCACTGAGCCGGCTGGAGCAGCGCTAGCTGCTACGATCAATCCAATTACACTAAGTGTTTTGAGTAAGTTCATCGCTGTCGGTTAATAAAATGTTTGGTGCACCGCATCCTTAGGCACAGGGCTATGTCATGTGCCAGATAAAATTTAACAGATTAGAATACAAGTGGTATAAATTACTTTCGCCTTGATTTGCTTAACTCTGACATAATCATTTCGTACGCTAACAATGTCATCGCACTATTTGGGACCGTTCGAAGTAACGTCACCGATAGTCCTTTGTACAAACCTTTAAATCCTGATTCCGATAAAATGTCATTAATGACTGTAAGTATCTTTCTATTATTAAGTCCGTGGTGATACCTCCTCTCCACCTGGAGTCGCGTCCTGACTACTTCGTGTGGATAAGTCGAAACTGATGCCATCATTTTGGATATTGAAGAGCAGGCGAGAAGTGAAATAGTAGATAATTCACCATTATCAGCCTTCTTCATTTTCAACTTGAGTCTTTCGTACACCGGGAATTGAATTACTACGTGCGTCACTCCGACCAGTGACGGTATCAATCCTTTATAGAAACCTTTCATCCCTTCATTCTTATAAATGGATTCCAAAGCGTGTAAAGTATGTCTATATGGTATCGTTCCCTTCTCCTGAGTCTAGGCAAGGAATAAGCAATGAATCCGCAAATAACCAAAGAATCTCACCATGAATCTTGTTTTTACCACCCACAATGGGTTGGTGAGAGTTGCGCCTGTAGCGCCCGCACTAGCAGATGCAATCATATGAGTTGACCAATCTACTCCATCGGGGTCACCTTGATTCCTAAGTAAGAAATAGCATTGTAGCATATAAAAGTCTACACACCTCGCTTGCTTGAAAGAATAGCCTTGACCTCGTCATAAACTGTAAAGTAAATGGCCCAAGTTGGAAGATAGCCAAGTATCGTCGGACCCAATCCTTTGTAATAACCTTTGTATCCTTGTTCATGAGATATTTTCTTTACCGTATCTATAAATCGTAATGTTAGCGCCAAATACCGCAATCCGACGACAAAATTGGTGAACCAACCAATTACACCATCCAGCGTGTGTCCTTTGGACTTCTTTTGAGCTTGTAGTCTAGTTTTTATTACGTCTAATGGACATGTAAGCACGCTTGCCACCACGCCCGCTGCACCGCCAGCCAATGTTGAACTGTATTACGTTAGCTGTGACGAGGAGGCTTGAACCAAGGCGCTGGAAATACAAATGTACTATCAAATCACCATCCAAAGCCGTAAATTTAACTCACTCATGAATTTTCCATTGCGGCGATTGCATTGTTTGGTTGAAACAGATCAACGTTTAAACCGGCGTATTGGAAATACTAGACACAAAATGTAAAATATAAATATTAACATTCAAGTTCGTTAAAATATATAATTTCATCCGCTACACATCACACACGCTTCCTTGTTCTCAATGCTACAAATAAGCTTCTCTTGCTCGAGTTGCTTAGCTTCCATTCTCGCTTTGGCTGTCTCAAAATCAATTTCATCTTCATCTTCCGTTTCTTCACCAGCCACTATTTCTTCTCCTCTTGGTTGGTTGTTCTCATCATTCTCAATGTCAATGTGAGAAGACAGCGTGCGCTTGATTGATGACGTATTCTCAATTCCACTCACTGCTCTTGAAATGGTGGCTGCTCTTACTGGCGTTGAAACATTTCTCGCTGCATTCGAGCGCGTGCTACTATTCTTATCCTCCAACTTCATTCTTTCAACTCCATTGAGTATATTGGGTGGTGTTGGTGCACTTGTTGGTGTTGACTTGCCACTTTGTGCACTCTTCGCCTCATCTAATGCTTCCTTGTCGACAGTGAATTGAATAGCTGCTGATTGTGGACGTGTGCGCAAGTAGTACATACCAGTCTTCAATCCTCTCTTGTGAGCATAGAAATGCATAGATGTTAGCTGTGCATGGGTTGGTGACGCCAAATGAACATTCAAACTCTGACTTTGATCAATGAACGCCCCTCTATCAGCAGCCAAATCTATGACAACCTTCTGACTTATTTCCCAAACCGTCTTGTACAGTTCCTTGATCTCATATGGAATTTCTGAGATATTCTGAATTGATCCACCGTGCGCAATAATCTTGTTCTTCATACCATCATTCCATAATCCCAACTCACACAAGTCCTTCAACAGCCATGGGTTTACTATCTGGAATTCTCCAGATAAAACTCTTCTTGTGTAAATATTTGATGTATAAGGTTCAAAGCACTCATTGAATCCTAATATTTGTGATGTTGAAGCTGTTGGCATTGGTGCGACTAAAAGTGAATTTCTCAAACCACAACGAGCCACCTTCTGCTTCAAATCATTCCAGTCCCATAAATTAGTGGGTTGAACATTCCATAAATCATATTGCAACTGTCCCTTGCTAGCTGGACTGCCTTGATAAGTCTCATATGGACCGAATTCGGTAGCAAGTTCTGTGGATGATTCAACGGCAGCGTGGTAGATGGTTTCAAATATTTGCTTGTTGAGTAACCTTGCTTCTTCTGAGCTGAAAGGAAATCTTAACAGTTGGAATGCATCCGCAAGACCTTGAACACCCAAACCAATTGGACGATGGCGCATGTTAGAGTTACGAGCCTCCTTTACTGGATAGTAATTCACATCAATGATACGGTTGAGGTTGCGAGTAAGTACTTTTGTAACCTTATGCAATTCCTTAAAGTCGAACCTGCGATCTTTGATGTATGATGGTAAAGCGATCGAAGCGAGGTTACACACGGCAACTTCGTCAGGCGCAGAGTATTCAATAATCTCTGTGCACAAGTTTGAGTTCTTGATTGTACCAAGGTTTTGTTGGTTAGACTTGGCATTTGCGTGATCTTTGTATAACATGAATGGACCACCAGTCTCGACTTGTGAGTCGAGAATAGAGTACCAAAGCTTTTGTGCTTTGACCACCTTCTTTGATCTACCTTCTCTCTCGTACTTGAAGAAGAGTTGCTCAAATTCTTTACCCCAAACCTCATGTAAGCCAGGTGCTTCGTGTGGGCAGAACAAAGGCCAGTCACCGTTCTCTTGAACACGTTGCATGAACAAGTCTGGTATCCATAAAGCATAGAATAAATCACGGGCTCTGACTTCTTCCTTACCGTGGTTTTTACGCAAATCCAAGAACTCAAAGACGTCAGGGTGCCATGGCTCAAGGTAGATGGCAAAAGCACCAGGTCTCTTATTACCACCTTGATCAACGTAACGTGCTGTTGCATCAAATGCTCTGAGCATTGGTACGATACCATTTGAAGAACCATTAGTACCAGAAATGTAAGATCCGGTTGCACGAATGCAGTGTATGTTTAAACCGATACCACCTGCAGTCTTTGAAATAAGGGCACAAGACTTGAGAGTATCGTAAATGCCTTCAATGGAGTCGTCTTGCATAGTAACCAAGAAGCACGAGGACATTTGAGGCTGTGGTGTACCAGCATTGAAGAGGGTTGGACTGGCGTGCGTAAATGCCTTGATTGACATAAGGTTATAAGTTTCGATAACGCGCTCGATGTCTGCACCGTGGATTCCAACTGCTACACGCATCAACATGTGCTGTGGACGCTCTGCGACCTTGCCATTTATACGAAGAAGGTATGATCTTTCAAGAGTCTTAAAACCAAAGCTATGAGAATGTTAGGATGCTAGTATGCACAAAACCCAACTCACAAATTGTAGTTAAAATCGCGATCGTAGAGGATAGCAGAGTCAAGTACGCCGCGGTTTTTCATTATTATATCATACGTCTCGTCGCTAATAAGTGGACCTGGCTTGCCATTTCTTGGATTTACATATTTGTAGAGATCTTCGATAACAGCCGAAAAAGCCTTCTTGGTTTCCTTGTGTAAGTTTGAAATGGCTATTCTAGCTGCGAGTACAGCGTAATCAGGGTGCTAGTGATGGATGTGAGATTCGTGGGTATATGATTGTACAGTGACCAACCTACTTTTACAGTGAGGTATGCAGCCGTTTCGGCAGCTAAATTGTCGAGCTCGACGGTGGTGATGCCCTGGTGAACACCTTGTACGACCTTCTTTGTAATCTCAATTGGGTCTACGTGATTTGAATCAAGTCCATAGCAAAGCTTATTGATTCTCGCTGTGATTCTGAAAATCACGTTTAGAGACGGTTACGCGTGTTAGAAAAACCCACTTATCAAAGGCTACGCTTTCTTTACGGCCGTCGCGCTTAAAAACCTTGTGCATATGTTAGTCAAGAACGCTGGACGCGTCAATCGACGTACTGTCATTCCGGACATCGTGGCGATATGAAATTAGCTGGTAAGATACTG
The DNA here is from genome assembly GCF_000400465.1 of Wallemia ichthyophaga EXF-994. Lineage (NCBI taxonomy): Eukaryota > Fungi > Basidiomycota > Wallemiomycetes > Wallemiales > Wallemiaceae > Wallemia > Wallemia ichthyophaga. The sequence goes on along the minus strand of NW_008806280.1, from coordinate 208,900 downwards.
TGAGTAATTATACGCGTGAATATATCAATTCACTCACATTTATTTTATCTTGGATAAATGCCGTTGATTGATAATGATGAAGATGGTTTTGAGACGCGTTCTCAACTTAATAATGTGAATTTTTTACGTGAGTTAGAAAATATATTTGCTACATCAAGATAAATTCAAATCCCATTCCTAACAAGCATCCTTATGTTGCTCACAAATACTTTGATTAACTCGTCGTCTTGGATTTTTCTTAGTTTACGTCATTACAAACGCGTGCGATAGAGCTTACACATGTTTGGTAATCCTCGCTCGCGTTTTTTGCCTTCTTCCATGAGAAATTTAGGCCTACGTATCTCAAGCTCGAGCTCGTGCGTCGGTGGCTGTAATCAGCGTCAGCGAGAGCATTGTACAAACAACTCCGACTCACTTCACCGGGCCTCGCAAATACTTGCGTTAGGTCGACTTGCATCTCCTGCTGTGTGTAGCTCATTCTATCTTTTTTCCGTTGATAATAAGGGTCTTGTTTCGGCAGGTCGTTATCTAAACATGGTGTCATGGCTTCCTCAGAGGATTAATTAGGTTAAACATACGCGGCACTTCCATGTTTATGCTTAACCTCCAATCGAAGAGCCTCTTGGGTGAGTAAATAGCCAAATCTGCTACGCGCACCTTTTCAATCATTTCTTTGATATCCGTCTTGCCCTGATCTCTAGTTACACGAACCTTACCTGAGCCACGACCGGACGAATGAAATGAGTCTATCTCTTTATTGTGGACACAGTCTATTTTACTACGCAAGTTTTGATTTAGTTGCGATGCGCGTTTATTGAGAATTCCATTGTAATGCTTATGTTGAGCCTGATTCTGTGTGAGGAGTGCAATTGAATGGAATATAGCATGTGAGATAAACACACCTCTGTCATATTCGACTCAAACTTTAAACCGTCTGTATTAGAGAGAATGGTCTCTACTGCGACAGGCAATCCTGCTCTCTGCGCACTTTGATCTAAAAATCGTCCAACTTTGGCCTCCACCTAATCAAGCCGTCTCAGCTATATCTACGTGATTCTAAGCCCACCAACCTCAACTTTATGCTTGCAATTCTTGGTCTTTAACCAAATCCAATCGGAAATCTCTTTAATGAATTCATCGCTCGGATCAAGACCAAACATGTTCTTCTCCATCTTAATGGTATCCATAGGTTCTACTCTTGGGCGTTTTGCTGAGTTTTGGATTTCCTGAGAATCCACGGGTGGTGATTTACGCTTCCCAACAGAATCGTTTGGGCGTTTTGCTGAGTTTTGGATTTCCTGAGAATCCACTGGTGGTGATTTACGTTTCCCAACAAAATCGTTTGCGCTATTGTCGCTGTCGCTGCTCATAAGATGATGATGTAGCGCAGCCAAGGTTCAACACACACGGCCATCACGCTTATCACGGTCTTGGATTTATGGGTTTTTTAAGGGACACATTGCTGCCACAACCAGAATCTTATTACAAGAAGAAGAGCTACAATTTTGGTGAAGTTGTGAGGAAATACGCTGCCACCGAAACACAGCTTACACAGACACACACACGCACAGTTAGGAGAAGGTGCATTTGGAAAGGTGGGGCTGGTGTTTTTATATCTGTCTATCTAATCGTTATAGGTCGTACGAGCCGAGTGGGATAACCATCCAGATGGAAAGCAGGACGTTGCCGTTAAAGTGATTTCCAAGAAAAAGGCTCAGGGGAATGAGAGTGCCATATTTGATGAGACTAATCTACTCAAACATCTTAATCATCCCAATATCGTTTCTTTCTACGAGTGGTATGAATCGAGAGACACTTGGTACCTCAGTTTCCAACTTGCCACTGGCGGTGAGCTATTTGATAGAATCGCTCGTAAGGGAAGGTTTACCGTGAGTATTGCTTTATTTGACTTGTCTTTCAATTCCCCTAACTCTCCATCCCAGGAGAAAAACGCTGCGACCGTTATCATGTCTATTGTCGATGCTACTGCATATATGCACTCAAATAATGTCGTGCATCGCGATATAAAACCTGAAAATATTCTCTACAAAAGTAAAGATGCTGGCTCTGGCGTTGTTATTGCCGATTTTGGTATTTCTCAGCGTTTAGACAGTCATAACGCTCAAATTACCTCACTTGCTGGCTCTGTCGGTTATGCTGCTCCAGAGATACTCAACAACGATGCTCACAGTAAGCCTGTTGACCTCTGGGCCATCGGTGTCGTCACTTATGTCTTATTATGTGGTTACTCTCCCTTCCGTTCTGAAGAACTGAGTGAGTTGATTAAAGAAACTAACAGAGGAAAGATTGAGTTCCACGAAAGATACTGGTCTAAAGTCAGCGATCATGGTGAGTCACAACCTCATCTCCGTGCACTCTAACTCCACTCCAGCAAAGGACTTTGTTAAAGCTCTGTTGCAACCCGACCCATCCAAAAGACTCACAGCTGAGCAAGCGCTCAACCACCAGGTATTTACATTCCTTCCTTCCTGATCCATCTAACATTTCCAGTGGTTCAAAGATCAAAATCTCTCTGAACACGATGTGAGTGAAGGTTTGCGGGATGCATTCAACAGTCGCGAGAAGTATGCAGATCTTTGTGATCCAAAGCTCGTCTGACTGGTATCTTAGATGGAGAAGCGCTATTAGAGCAGTTACGGCCATGTCTAGATTTAGCAAGCTGGGTCAAAACGCTTCTGAAAGAGCTCAAGAAAATTCCGATGCGCAGAATGGCTCTATTGTCTCTCAAGATTCTCAAGACTTCAAGAAATTCGACTTCAGTTCTGATCGTTCCTTGGACGCTTCAGTAGCAGCCAACGCAGCCAATAGCAAACCTGCCAGTGAAGTCCACGAGGCAAATGTGTCGGATTATGAAAGTGCCAGTGAGGATTTTGCGACATAAGGAAATTTCTTAGAATTCGGTTGCATTTCTTTTCTCATGTAATGTATAGCAAGATGTAATTCGTTCTCACAACCATCAGATATGACTTTTGAGAAGTACATCACGGTAGTTGTCAACAACACCTTCATAAGTCAGCTGTAAAGCAGCTTTCCTCTCTTCTGGCGTCAAACCAATTAATTGTTCCTGTATACTGTGAGATATATTGACTATTTTCTGAGTTACCTACGTAGTTGAACCTGTAAAGACGATCTTTAACCTATTGAGTCTGTTAAAATGTTTTGAACAAGTTAACTTAAAGCTCACCAAAAGTCTGAACCTCTTGGACTGCTCTTGATTCTTTGGATCCAGCTTGTGAAGCAGAAGCATCTCGATCAAACGCAGAAACTGGCGCTTGGGCACTTTAAGCTTTTGTCTTTCTTGTTCTATCCAATTCCTGTTCATGTCTGCAGCCGTTTTATTGTCTAGAAGGTGCTCATCGCTCAACCAACGAAGATCATTCACGTCACGAAGGACGTCAAATGACTCTGAAGGATCCTCCACACCTAATTCAATAATCTCCTGTCTAGACAGCACATCACTGCGAATAGCGTTATACAGTTCAGATGCATGGCTTTGTCTTTGATATGGAGGCAAGATGAAGAATTGTCTGCAGCGAATGCGAATGAGAAATGATGCTCAATCAAACAAGAAGAACATACGATAAACGTTGCCTACGACCAGTAGGGAAGTGATAGAAGGAGTAAAGAGATGAATATCCAACGAAGTGATATGTGTTTTCTCCGTTATCTCTGCTCCTCTTCTCGAACAAAGTGAAGAATTCCCAGTTGTCGTCATCTTCTTCGAGATAGTTTGCTGCTTCGATAAACTTTTTACGTCAATACGCTTTGATTCTATCTGAGACAAAAGCACCTACCAACAACAAAAAGAATTGCATCCGCTTATTAAAAGCTTTCCAGCCGGGAGTATCCCACTTAGCTCTGTATATCTCGTACACAACATCGCCTTCCTCGCCCGCGACTGATCCTGATGACGTTTCGACCTTCCTTCTCTTTCCTTTACCTTTGCCTTGAGATTTTGCGGACGCGCGTGTGTATGTTTTAATAAGATCACCGCAAGGTTTGAATTCCCGCGCGTCTCTGTCCAAAAGCTCTTCAAAGTCTCCTTCCTCTGCGCCGAGTTACTCAAGACGTTCCCCGTGGCTAAAGAACCCACCTAATGGTAAATATTCCTTGATACTGTCGACAACGTTATCAGCATCCTCTTTCTTATCGCCGTAATTTACGTTGAGTTGAGATTTCAATGAGCCAGAAGCCATATCAACCTGGACGACGTTTAAGCCAGTGTAAGACTGTGTGCGCGTTGACTCACAGTAACTTTCAGATTCTTATAGCCATAAATTTGCTCCTCTGTACCAAATATTGGATACGTGAATGTTGGATTCCATGGTCGCGTCAGCCTCAACTCTTCCTCGGATTCCAGCTGGCGTTCATCAGCCTCGCTTCTACCTGCAATATTTTAGTAGAGCAAGGATTCCATATTAAGCACCCACGCAATCTAATTTCCACTGCCTCGTTTGACGATCCCGCGTATTCAGTTGTCATCAGCGTATCTACACAAAGTCAAGTCAAGCGTTAGATAAAATATTTAACTTTACAAAATTATTCTTCTCCAGAATCTGAGATTACCTCTTTGGAAAGCTGCCTGTATTTCTGTCAATTGTGTCTCCGCTGTTATCAGTTAGCACTCACGACGTTTTAGCTTTCTTCCTCTCAGCATCTTCTGAAACTGAGCTCGGTCTTTTCCGGCTCATTGGCTTGGATGGCTTTGCTTTCTCATTCTCCTCTCCATCGTTCCCATCTTCGCCCTCAGACGCTGATTGATTCTCCTGTTTAGCGCTATTCTCCTGCTTAGCGCCATTCTCGTCCTGTGCAGCTCCATTCTCTTCGCCGTCTGACCCCGCTTTCTTGCGAAGCTTCTTCTTCTTGTTCGTCTTGCGCTTAGGTTTCTTTGGCGCTTCTTCATCACCACTTTGGCCATCCTCAGAGCCTTTCCTCTTGGTCTTGTTTTTCTTCTCGCTCTTACTCCTCTCCTCGGCTTCTTCTTCTGCCTTAAGTGTTTCTCGTAAATTCTTTATGTCCTCTTGCGCCTGCTTGCGTTTCTCCGCCAACTCCTCGCTGCGCTTTTTGATCATATCTAATCTGTGTGCCTCATCTTCCTTCGCTTTCTGTTGAGCTGCCTCCTTCTCCAGTTTGTACTTTTCACTCTTCTCCACCTTCTCTGCCTCATACGCCTGCTGCTTTTCGATTTCACCAGGCCCACGCACGGCGAGTCCCTCACCAAACGCCTGACGCTGCTCGGCAAGGTCTATGCTAAATGGCACTGTTGCAGGTTCCTCAGCAGCTAACTGACCGAATAACTCCTGTGATTCTGGTGATAATTCTATAGCTCTCTCCAAATCCCTAAGAGCCCTCTTCTCGATTGGTGTATCCAGCACTACTTGTAGCATTTTCTGCTCAATCATAGCTATATTGTACTTGACAGACTTGTCCTTAGGTGACTTCTTTGTTGCAGTTTGAGCATAAGCCAGTGCCTTCTCGAGAAATTTGAAATCCGACTTTTGGACTCCCTTGCTGTAATTAGCCCTGCAAGCATGTAACAGCGACGATACCTCCTCATGTCTAGCTAAGCTGTGCTCGTAGACTTCAACCGCCTTATCAAATTCATCCTGAGCGTAGAAGCAATGTCCCATGTTGATATAAACTGATGCCTCATCCAGACAGTCTCTTATTTTGGCAAATACTCCAAGCGCATCGCGTCTGGCCTTAGTATTTTCTTCTTCACTTGGCTCTTGACCATCTCGACGTGATGGATCTGGAACAACGTTCTCTGCTATAGCGATAGCAAGTCCTTGAGCGGCATAAACACATTTTGGATCATACCTCAAAGCCTTCTCCCAGTAAATTATAGCCTCTCTGAACTGTCTTTCCCGGTCTTTCACTTCTGAGGTTCCAACTTTTGGGCGCATATCCCTTGATTTTACATAAGTAACCCAGCCCGACACGCAAAGTGCATAGATATCATTCGGTGCGACCTTCTTCAGTGTATCATCGCAGAACCGTTTGGCTGACGACATATCATATCGCATCAAGAAGTTTGTGTAGAATGCTCTTAAGTTCTTGTGGTCATTCCACGTTGTGAGCACCTCCTTGAGTAATGTGTGAGCTTCATCTGGCATGTTTTCATCCATATAAAGTGAAGCGAGTCGCACTTTACATTCAAAGTACTCTGGATGAATTTCGAGGACTTGCATGTAAAGTTTCTTGGCATGTTGAACATCTTTTCCGTCTTCAAGAATCCGCGCCAAGTTGTATTTCATAGTACAAATATGTTGCTTGATATCTATATTCCTAATGCAAAAGTCTCTTGTATTAGATTCACCATTATCAAGTCGAGTAACTGCCTCTTGGAGGTAAGATACTGCATTATCCACATTGCCAATCTTTGCTGTAAGCACTGCAACATTGTTCAAAAGCTCGATCGGCATAGAAAGATTTTGCTCTTTTCGTACATTACATGCCCGCTCGTAAGCCTCACTGGATTTCTTTATATTGTCTTTCTCCCAAAGCCTAGCCAGTTCAACGTAAGTTTCAGCTTCGTTACCGAGACCTCTGACTGTTTCATGTGGTGAGGATGCTTTCGACACCGTTTTCAAAAACTTATCGAACAACTCGCGAGCGGATTCTTTGTTCTTTTGTAGCTCATTCGTAGATATACCAGGCAAAACTTTTGAGCGCAAAGTTGCGAGAACTAACAAAGCCTCTGGATTTGCCAATCCTTTTTGACTCTGAGATTGAACCAGCTTATCAAAATGGTGAACAGCCTGCGTTAATGATTCATCGTTCAGAAGCAGCTGTCCTCGACCAAGCTGCGCCACAATATTATTTGGAGAGCGCTCCAATGCGACTTTGTAGCAGCGAAGAGCTTCATCAGTATTTCCGCTAAGGTGGTGTACGCGTGCTAAATTGTTGTAAGCATCGACAAGAACGGGTATAGCATCAGCATATTGAATTGCGCGTTCAGCATACTTTATTGCCACTGGAAGCTTCCGTTTACCCAAGAAGTAGTACGATAGAACATTTGCGGCGTTGGAGTTTTTTTCGTTGAGTTTATATGCAGTATGTACGTATCTGATACCCCTGTTGTACGCCTTAACACGGTAGTGATCTTGCTCATCAGGCTTTTTAGCGTCGTTGATGTTCAGAAGACCCAACAGAAGCTGTGGAGCGTACAAATTGGGGTTCTAAATCAAATAAGCGACGTTGAGAAGGGTGTGAATAGACTCACAAGAGCAGCGCTTCTTTCCCATGCAGCCTTTGCTTCAAGGGGGCATTTGAGTTGCCAAAAGCATAAACCAATGCCGATCCTTGGATCTGGTTTTACGCGAGGAGATATCCTAAGAATATCCTGATAGACGCGCAAAGCCTCAGCGTAATGACGCTTGACGTGCAATATTCTTGCTTTGCCCATCAAAGCAAAGACATTGCGAGTATGGTTCTTGAGAATGGCGTTAAACGTTTTAAAGGCTTCATCAAGGTTTCCCTGCGCCAATTGCAAGGACGCCTTGCCCAGATAGAGTGGTGAATTGATCTGAGAGACTTCACCGATGCTTTGGAGCGACTTATCGGCACTAACAAATTGAGCGGCGGCAGCGAGCATGTAATCCTTGCGGCATTTGGTGTCACCGGCGTGGACATCCTCACTGGGATTTGATAGCAAAATCTTTGGGGATTCCCTTGCAATGTCCAAATAGAGATTTCCCTTGAGAGTCGACAGCTTGGAGATACTAAGAGCGTCGCGCTGGAATACTGCGAGCTGTGAGAAACAGGTGGTCCAAGACAGCGGACTCACATTCAGCAGCCCTAGTGCAAATAGTCTCGGCATCTCGCAGCTTTCCGAGGAGCCAGTACTTCCTAATTACATGTATCCAAGTCAGCGAAATTTGGACAGTCGACAGCTCGTGCAGGGCGTCTGATGCGCTGGTATGTAACACATCAAGCGTGGAGCCGTTGGGAAGGACCACGATTGCACTCATCAGTCGCAAGTGATGGTGGTTGAGGTGAGAGAGGCAATCCCCAGCAGTCAGCCAGCAGTCACTTGGAGTATCATACAGTACTCCAACGCTGGTAGCTGCCTTGATTCGCTTATTTCCTCTACCACCCACAACCTCACGATAAGGATCTTGCTGCGTATACGCACATGGCGTCAACTGATCGGCTTCAAATTAATTTTTATCTACAATTCGTCTTTTCTGTGGTTATCTTTGAAATAATCTGGTGCTGTCGGCGCTTCCTCTGCTGCTGCCTTCGGGCCTTGCGCCAGCTCTTCAGTTTCTGTAACGAGCAATGACTTAATTAGCTTTTCTTTTGCGAGCTTGTCACTAAATTGTCGGATATCATCATCATATTCTGTCCATTCGGGAATCTTGCGCGCTCTTTCTAGCTTGGGTTCTTTCTGTGCGTTGTGAATATTTGAATATAGCGGATGAGACACTCACTGTCTTTGGGTTGTTGCAAAGATCAATCGTCTTTGCCTGTGTTATGCTCTCCTCTGAGTTCCAAGTTTCACACCACAGCCAAGACCCGTCAAGCGTCCAGATAGGCACTTCTGTTTGGAAATTGTTGGGTAAATCTTGATCCAGGTTTGCAAGTGAGCCAGGGTCAGCAGAAAGACCTTGATATTGCCCCCTTAAACGATCTCCCGCGGCAATCTGTCTGAATCTCTTCAGATCCACCACGTACAACGCGCTGATATGGTACTTGCGACCGCGCAAATAGTCCTTCCAATACCCTTCTGTCCAAAAACGGTAGCCATCCATCTCCTCCCTATCCATCCCGATCGGCGGATAGCCATAAGCACGACCGTGCAAGTCTACATCGATTAGCTGTTTGAGATCTGTTCTTACTATGTTATCAGCATCTACAAAAATCACCTTGTCGAGACTCATTGGAAAGAGGACGTCGAGGAAGAGAATTTTGTATGCCCACAACATTCTTTGTCTTTCCTTTTGTGGACGTAGCCAGCTCGGCCATTTGTAAGTAACAAGCTCATACTTGAAGCCATACTCCTTAGCCAGGTGTGGTAAAAACTCTATGAACGAGGGCGACAAAAAGTTCTCGATGAACCAAAACTTGACGGAATGATTCGTGTGCTTTAGCACCGAAAGTATCATGATAGAAGCAAATCGCTGTTTGTGTAAGAATCGTTTGGTCATCTAATTTCTGAGCTCACCTCGTACAGCAGACCGGAAGCTACAGTAAAAATATTGATATCCGCATGATCAGACTCATATGTGAAGCCCAAGAACGATTTAAGTCTGTCACCGTCTAAGAAAAAGCTTCAAAATTCGTAAAAACTCACGTTGAAATAGCTGCCTTCGCATAAGGTACCAAACCTGTCTCGCGCTGCTCGGAAAGCACGTCAACTCCCTCCATACCTGGCTTTTTCTTAAACCTTGGGTAAAGCTTGACGCCTTCAAAGCTATCCAACATGAATGTCTCGAAGCCTTCATCGACTGTGGGGCTATTCCAACCTAGGCTTCCTAAACTCTCGATTTCGTATACTTGCCTGCCATAACCTTCTCTGATTTCGAGAGACCACTGACCGGGCGTCACTGCTAGTTGCAGATAACCAAGATTTGCAACTATTTGTGTATCAATTTGGCCGTGTTTCAAAGCAACCTGAAGGCCCCTCGGAGGCAAACTTGTCTTTGAGTCTCTGGCATGCCCATCAACAACTATCTTGTCCAGCTGAAAGATTACATTCAGGTCTTTGTACGGCGCTGTAACAAGATTGAGATTGTCTAGATCTACTGGTGCATACACAGGTCTAGCGATCCAGGATTGTGGAGGGTCGAGTTCCAGTGTGAACAATGCATCAGCTGGCATCTGTACGAATTGAACGGCTTGATTTATGCTCTGGCCATATTGATTAAAGTGCGGCTTTGAATTCATGGCAAATCTGTAGAAGCGATTGGTGGGAAGATTTTCAATGCTGATGTCTGGATTGAACGCTATTCTTATATGCGCATCTCCAGTTTCAGCTAAAGCGATCAATATCTTTGTCAGCTTTTGGCCTTGCTCGCTCATTGGATCCAAAACCACATCAAACGAATACTGGGACGACAGCTCTTTGCCTACTTGTATAGACGTGTATTTAGTATGCAATCGATTCCAAACGCGCGCTCTAGGTGTATAAGGAGGCTCGTAAATTCCTTCTGGCTGCTCATTTTGATTGGTTTTCCATAGTAGTGAGCCAAGCCTAGACAGCAGAGTAGCGACAGTGTCTGGATCATCCTGGAGTAGGTGCGGGCATGTCTCATCTAAGGCTTTGACAACCGGCAGCACTCGTTCCGCATAATCACGTTGGAATAAGTACACATAATCTTCTTCGACAAGGCCATTAGGTGGTATAGGACCGATGACGCGACCATTTACGATGAGTCCAGAATCACCTGGGTTGATTCCTGTCTCGCTTATCCAAGCGCCAGCATTTACTATCCCATCGGCATCTTCTCTAATCTCGCCACGATTCTGTAACGCATCGATAAATTCCAATGGCGAGCTTCTGTCTGGCAGCATCCTTAACATTTGACTTATAGTCCCAGTAGCAGTTTCACATTCAGATGGATTGTGCACAAAGCCAAGCCTAAATGTTGGACTTATAATCATGCCTGATAGTGCGTGTTTGATCAGTTCAAGGCTTTCTGGTTTGTTGAAATCAGAAACAAGCCATATCGTTACATCCGTTCTATCTTGTGTCTCCGGAGTAACATACGGACCATCCAGCAATTTTGGATATGTTTGGATATAGTGTGCTTTTTTTTTTGAGGGTTGCAAATACTTGTTGCGGCGTTTCAATGTGGATGACTTGTCGTAGTAGAATACAGAAACATCACTGCGCTCGTCGATTTCAGCATTGCGAACGGCCTTTGTGATTGCTTCAGTCTGCGAGGTAATATGTTCTTGAAGAGTAAGTATCGTTTTCTGGAGCTTATCAGTAGAGCTTGAGAATGCTAAGCGCCTCTCACATCATCAAACTGCACAGGTTGGCCGTTGATAAAAATTTCACCAGCAAAACTCTCTTCATGTTCACCGGGACTAACGCCGAGACGTCTGGTATAGCTTTGAGCTTTCTTTAAATCATTTTTCACTGCTTTGCTTTTCACAGTCGTGTCGAACTCGTCTTGAGACAATGTGCCATTCACACTTGGAAGATTAGAGTAAGCAGCTTCTGCTCTTTCAGCAAAAGTGCCTGTGTAAGCGACAGCCTCAGCAAAGTAGTTTAGGCATGTATCAACTCCTCTGCTATCAATCAAGCCATAAAACAGCTTTGCAGCCATCAAACCTAACAGTATGTGAGTCAAATCCGCACCTCAAACTGACTTACTGTCATGATTGAGAGGATTAATGTAAGGAACAACGCCCCAGCGCACAGGGATGCCGCGATCGATGAACGCTCTCACGTTTGTTGATAACATTTCAATTGCTTGTTTGTTTGATAAGTCAATCACGAGAACCCCATTGAGATAGTTTCTCGCTACTTTTCCAAGAGGATTAAGCAGGTTGCGCATATAGGGAGACCAAAATTTTCCATTGTACTGTTTGTGATCCTCCAAATCGTTCATCCACCTAATTACACCACCCTCTTCGATTCTATCTGAAGCATCAACCAGGCCATCAGCTACTGAATCTGGTCTGATAATTTGAGATGCATACAGAGCGCGATGACTGAGTACTTTGATCGCATCAGATCTAGAAAAACCCAAATCTGTGATAGCGCCAATGAGCAAATTCTCTGATTCCAGTTGACGTAAAAGCCTGGTACTATTAGAGTTGTGGTCTTTGTTGATTCAGACTTACGTGAATGGCTCAAGGTCTTTATCATACATCCTACGTCCGTTCAGCCAGATAGCATTCTGTCCGGCTTTGAGGTACTTGTCCTGATTGAATGAAAGCTCGTTAAGCACATTTTCTGCTCCTTCAAAAGCGCCATCAGCAAGAGCAGGGGCTAACAGAGGGAGATTCTGGGAAATTGTGTTCAGTAACTCTAATTGATTGTCTGATTGCTGCAAGAGAGCGATTAAGTTGCTGGACAATGTCTTGATATTGTCATTTCCTTCAAAATTGACGAGAGACTGGCCAAAAGCCTCTTGCAGCTTGCGTGGCAGGAAATTGTAGTCCTCACTGGATATTACGTTTGTCTTGATATCATCAGCCCTCTTTGAAACAGTTCTATCGTCGAGTGAGAGATACTCGCGCTTCTTAAGATCCAACTTGACACCCCATCCCGCCAATTTTTGAGGCTGAGACGAGGCGTTGGTGGGTGCCCATCGTATGACGTACTTCAAGACTTTCGTGCGCTTCTTAAAGAAGTCATAGAAACTTTTGAAATTGTGCGCAGTTGGGTCTGCGTAGTGGATGATAGTTGGCGGGGCTGCAGATGAAGGCTCTGAGAGAATATGGTCGATCGCGGTATCAACGATCGCGCTGATGCCTTTAGTTGGAGTAATTTGACAGTGAATGCAACTCACGTTGATTCAGGCCAAGCTTGTTGGTCGAGTGTACTAACCTCGTCTACGTCACATATCTTGCGGCCTTGATAGCTGATAAAATTCGGGCATTCCGGATCAAATGAAAATCCTTCGCTCTCTAATATGCTTCTGGAGGCTATTATTGCCGGTGAGCTTGATTCCAGGGCCATATGAAGATCGAACAGTGACTGCTTCGACTTAGTGATTTCACTTCTTACTTGGGTATATATCTTCTCTGGCGTGTTTGTGCAATCAATGGTATCCAATAGCCTGCCAAACATTCCTGGTTGTAGTCTGTAGGCTGCTTCCCTTCGTCTTGTTAGACGCATCGCACTGCAGCTTCATTGCTCACATCGCTATCTCGCAGTAAGGCGGCTGGCTCCAACTAGCTTGCACGTCTACGTGTACCGGGGGCGGCGTGTGTAGATCAGCGTTTACATAAGCCAAGCAAGCTGTCAGAAAGAAACCTAGCCTGCGCATTCTCCGTTGATGGTTATAAAGGAAGAATGTTTCAAACGAAATCACAATGTATACGTATAGCTTACAGCAAAAGCTCTGCGCCCAATACTCATTTCGACGAACACGCAATATCCTCTGTCTTGTCAATTTGTCTCAATTAAGATAAGAAAATTGTCTAATAATGCATTTACACATCACTTGATGCATTCCATATCTTATTCGCCAATGCCCTAACGCCATCGCCTTTGGCATCGTAATAAGTTGGGTTTGTCTTAGATCTTCTGACGTAATACGTCTGCTTGAGTAGCTTGTCGACTTGCCCAACATCCTTTATCCTGCCGTAATTCCTCTCGTGCTTGACATAATAGAGCAGTTCATCATCCTCACTCAAACGTGATTCAAGTGGAAGACCCGCATTGAGGAAGTACGAATAAAGCTCCTTGTTCCCATTTTCCTGCGCCATCAATACACAAGTACGTGTAGCCTCGCTATCGCCTTCAACGTCTGCGCTCGCGAATGCCTGCATATGAGCGACCTCCGAAAGTGAATACTCTTGCACCTGTTTGTCAGCCTTCTCCTGTCCACTGCTGTCCTTGACATTCTTTGTAGACAGGTACTGGGTGTTCATCACACACACTGTTGAAGCGCGTACCGGCAACGACCAGCACATATCTCTGGGAACGATCAATGCGCGTAGCACACCCGTCAAAAAAAGCTCCAAGATCAATGCTAGATCCTCTAAAGGCAAGCCAGTGTAGTAAATTCCTATGCCATTGACAAGATATCCCACCAAAGTCTTGTCAGATAATCTATCGAGGTAGGGTTCCAGCGCTACAGATTCTTCGGTCGCCAGTCCAATATAATCTGAATCCGTTGCCGAGAGCGTAATCAAATCTGACGCAACACTTCTGCATTGAGTGCGTGTAGGGACAAATATTATTGCTCCTTTGGGAGCTATTTTGATGAGCGCGTACGTTGGCTTAATAAGAGCTTTCATGAAAGCAGACGTTGGCACGACTGAGTGCGATTGAACATTAGTGCTTATCGGCAGCGTACGATGTTTTGGTGCAAAATTGTATGTAAGCGCAGGATCAACGCGCAGCCACTTCCTCAGGTCTTCAATGTTATCGAGAGATGCGCTGATCCCGATAAAGCGTGTATCTGAGACAGATTGCTTCACTACTGACAGAGCTATTTCATAAGCGGAGCCCATAAGATGCAAATCGTCTGCAACTAATATCGACAGGTCATCCAGAAGCTGATCTTTCTGTCCACTGCAGAGTAGATCTTGGAGCACATTCGCACTCGCAACAAACACAACCCTATTTTGCTTCAGCTGTGACTCCCGCTGCTCTGCCTTTGAATGCAGGTTGAGGACATTGACACTCATCGCTTTGGAAAACTTTGTAGTAAGCACGTGGGCAGTCTCACGGGCCAAAGTAGCTGTTGGCGTAACTATAAGTGCACGTGTGTTGCGCTGTAATGTGAATGCTTTCCTGAATGCTTCGTTTAGCAAAAGATGCACTCATATAACGCGCACTACGCACCAAATCGATAATTGAGAAAGAATTGACTTGCCTGCGTAAACAGGAGCGCATAGCAGCACATTGTCTGAGTAGACATAGAATGGCTCAAAGCACTGAGTCTGAATTGGATTGAAATTACGGATACCTATACTGTTCAAGGCTTGCTCAAGCTTTAAATTGCTGAGTCCCGACACTGGTAAGAATGGCAAATCAATAATCTCCGTTGGAGGACTAGGTGAAGCCGGCATGATCAGATCCTCAAATGACACCGACACAAGATCTTCAGATCCTAGCCATCTCTCAGAAGCCGATCTCAAGGTGATAAAGTCTGGCTTCTTATCGTTTTCTATACGCAAAATGAAGTCAATACTAGTTTCCTCCGTAGTGGGCCTGATTTGAACGTTGGTCCACTGCAAGATATCGAGCTCGTCTTCGCTCTCAGCAATTAAGAAGAAATTTTCCATCGTGCCACTTATTCTTTCATTCCAGGCGAATTTTGGCTTTGCGTGTATTTGCAGCTTGAGGACCTCATGGCTAAGCGGCTTCAAGTATACACTGAGAGAAAGGGTAGGGAAACTCTTAACAATCCTATGCAGAGCTGCTCCATGTGATTCATTGAGATGAATCAAACTACCTAGCTCCGCTGGACTGAGCTCAGCTAACTCTTGTATCGTAGTTTCATCTGCCCAGCGAGTAATATTGTAAATGACTTCGTTTCTGAGACCGAATTGCTGTTTCATAGGATGCTCATACGGCCACAAACGTTGCTCTAGGGCTTTGCTCATTGAGATAACTCCAGATGTCGTCACCGCCCACTTTTTACTGAGACCAATGTCGAGTAGGGCTCGTATCAGTCTTGCGCCATTCTGTGCAACATAGTTGGAGTCAGACACCAACGCAAAGTCATCAATATAGGCTCTACTAATGTAAGCTTGCAGGAGAATGTTACATTTGCCCTGACTGGTATCTGTGCCACCTTTGACTTGACACGGACAGATGTCTTCCATGAGATGCTTAAGCTCAGGCACCTCAGAATCACGCATCTGTATCTGGTCAAACTCCACTGATTGACACAAGACACTCATAATATCAGCCTCCGACATAGTTGGGTTGAGCTCTTTATTGTAGATATTGATGGATTCATGACATATGTAGAACCTTGAAGCAATTCTACCCATATCGTCCGACTCGAACATCATGTCATTTTCATCAAACTTGATCATCTTTGCTAGTGCTAGTTGACGCGCAGCTGACATTATCAGCATGTTGCGCTTGTTCCCAAGAAGCGGGTCATTGAGTGGTTCATCGTGATCCATGCCGTACATTAGTGGATTTTTCCTCATGCGCACGAACATATATGTGAACGATAACCACTGAACAGCTTCACTTACATTAGAGACAGAGCCTAGAGATATTTCAGCATTTAAAGCGTCGACGATTCCGGTATGGAATTTGGATTCAATTGCATGGGAGGACAGAACAGCTTGAATATAATCATCGAGCTTTTCATAAGATGTACACAGCCATGCCACACCACTCGTCGAGTAGCCAGGTCGACCACTCCTACCAAATATTTGTAGTACATCGAGAATGGAAAGATCAGAGAAAGCACCCTTACTGCTATCGTAAACTTGAGTTCCCTTAATGATGACAGCGTGGGCCGGCAAATTAACACCCCAAGCAAGTGTAGAGGTGCAACACAATATCTTGAGAGCACCATCTTCGAACATTCTTTCCATCATATTACGATCCGAACGAAGCATACCAGCGTGATGTATACCGAAGCCCTTTTCAAATAGCTGCCTCATCTCTTTGTTTCTCGACTGTGCAATGTCACGCTTGTGTATATGATAACGGGGGTGCTCAGAGCAGTCGAATGCTTCCAACTGGTTGTCTTTTTTAGCATACTCGAGCAACGTTTCAGCAGTCTTGACTGTCTCTTTACGAGCATGAACAAACACCATAACTGAATGACCCTGCTCAGCTAGCTCGACAGCTTTTTCATAGGCTGCTTGGTCAAGATTTTTCTTAGATTGGGAGCTTCCCGGCTTGCCTTTGACGCCAATAAAGTGTTGCTCTAACGGGATTGGCCTGAAGGAGCCATCAAAATAGAACAGTCCCTTGTATCGTGACACTCTAAGGAAATCGGCTACATCGACATAATTGGGCAAAGTAGCACTGAGACCGACAATTCTAATAAGAGACTGGGTAGCTTCAACCTGGCGCAAAGTTCTGGCAACTATAGTTTCAATAACTGCACCTCTGTCTTCATTGAGCAGGTGAACTTCATCGATAATAAGCAGCTTGACCTTTGAGGCGAGATCACCCTCGCCAGTTGGTTTCCGTGTAACAACGTCCCATTTTTCTGGCGTGGTGACAATAATCTGAGTTGCATTGACTTCCGCTTTTGTTAATTGTGTGTCACCTGTTAGCTCTCTCACTTTGATGTCGAGCCAACTTAGACGTTTGCCGAGTTTGGCTGTGATTTCAGCGGCCAGTGCTTTCATTGGTGCGACATAGATAATTTTGAAGTCATCCAGCCTAACACCAAAACTTGCAGACCCTTTGCCCTTTCCAGGACCAAAAGTAAGTTTGTTCTCATCCGCAAACTGTGAGACAACCCTCAAAATTGTGAGCATAGCAACGTCTGTTTTACCAGCTCCGGTGGGTGCTTTATGATATGTTAGTGGGTGTCGTTTAAGCGCTTTTAATACACACCACAGACGAGCATATTCTCATTAGTTGTGTAAGCGGTAGGGTAGACCACAGACTGAACTCTATTGAGCTTTTCGTAACCCTGACAGAAGATTAGAGTTGCAGTTGTAGTCGATTGCAAGCGATGCACACCTTAAAAGATCGTTGACAGAGAGCGTCCATTTCTCCAATTTCGACGATGCGTTCATGAATCTTTGGTGGAATAGGTTTTGAGGGAGGTATAGTGATTTCGTCGTAGTTCTTGATGTAATATTAGATAGTATAGCTAGTAATAAAATGCAACCCACGTCGAAATGGTCTTTCGTTGTGCCTAAGGGTAGCATATAGCGAGAACCCATAGTGGAGAGGATATTACCACCATTGGCCGAATTCTTGTAGACATGTGGATAGTTTGGCTCTTCGATCGACTTGTAGTGTGTCAGCTGATGATGGGTGATAAATGCAGACACATACGCCTCCTTCATTTGAGAATAATGGACGCTTTGAGTTTAGCTGGCGCTCTTCCTCCTTTCTCCTGCGAGCTTCTTCGGGGCTGATTGTGAGGTAGGATTCTGAGGAAGGTGAGACATTGGCGATAGAGACCACGAAACGCACCCTCCAAGTCATTGTGGCGTGCTTTCTCACGCTTGTGAGATTTAGAGTGCTGCTCGGCGTTGCGAGCGTTCAAGGACATCTATTGGGATGAGCAGGGGTGAGGTAACACACCGGATAAACTCACGACGTCATTCAATCCAAGACCGATTTCAGCCCTATTGGAGAGAACTTGGGCGATAAGATCAAGAGCATCGAAGCCAAGCGTGTCGACTAGAGCAGAAGAGATATCGTCCGTGGAACGTGGGGAATTGAGCAGCGAAGACACCTCAAACACAATCTTATCGTGCATATCAGCATCGCCAAAGGTAGAACCGATGAAGCTGGAAACAGTGAGCCATTAAAATCCACTAAAAAACAAAGCAAGCGACAAACTTGAGTAGATTGTTGAGTGCGTCTGTCGTGGCGGTGGAGCCAGAGGGACCGCCTTGAGCGGTAGACGCCTGAAGAGACAAGGCAGCTTTTCTGTCGTTGATCAAGCGCGTGACTGTTGTTGAGCTGTCTTTGTCTGTTGGATATTGCGATTCAACTGGGAGTGTTCTGCAAAGCCTAGGCGTTAAGATCGGAGATCGGAGGTGAAGAAAGCGCTTCACCCACACGGAGGAATCCTCGGCGACAATAGATGGTAGCGGGCTATCCTGCAGCGCTACAGCACCGGTGAGTCTGTCAATGAAAGACTCGAGTTGATCAGCCATCGATGGAGTGGATCAAGAAGATAAAAAGGATTTGAGCGTAGAATACCAAAATTGTAAATAATAATTATTTCCTTGGCTGGTCCTCTTTCCTCCTTTACCACAGCCATCTCCCCGCCACTATGCCGACCAAGCCGAGTGATTTGCGGCTTAATATACCAAACTCATCTGCAAATATCTCACCATCTCTATTTCCATCTTCAACGCCATCGAGATCGCAGCTGCTGAATGTGCCGCCTGCCAGCCCATCGAGCAGCCGGAAGCTCGATCCAAACAGCATTTCAGCTCCAATAACAAATCCCAGTTCCCCAAATCCTTCAACTCACTCACACACTATCCATCATTCACCCAGAGTTCATCGCACTTTCCACAAATTGGCGTCATCAAAGCCAGGAAATTCCAGCAAGTACAATCAAACGTCACCCTCTTTCTCGCACGCTCCAGCAACCTCCAACAGCGCTGCGTTTGGTGGTAGTGGCAATAGCTCTAGCACTGCCAAGGGCGGCTTGGGTAAGGATATAGCTAGTGCCATTGAGCTCCACGGCGATTCCTGGCAGGCGATATGCGTCAAAGTACTGCCATTGTTCAATGGCGAGAACATGGTGAGTTTGATGGTTCTTTTATAATCCATTTTCTCTATCACTCGACGTCGACGTATTGACGCATACGCAGATAACATCTTTGGAAGATTTAAACGCGTTGGTCATTATTCATATCAGAGACACTATCGCTCGCTCAAAACCATCGCGCGTGATTGAAAGCCTTTCCACTGATTTTAACAACCTGATCAGTATTGGCATGCTTACGCTTCGAGCCAAGCTTGTTCAACATGTCGATGAGAGTACTGATCGTTTTGCGACACGTACCGTTGAAATTTGGTAGGGTGACTTAAATTTCATATCAGAATACCTCAACTGAGTGGGCTCACAACAGGACATTCTTCTTCGGTCAGGTTTTACCTCTTCTTGAAGGAGTATTTCTACCGTATAGCACAGATACACATATTCAGGCACTAGCAAAATCATCAACAGCAAACTCTGCGAAAACGGGGGATGGATCGAGTCATAATCTGTCGTATAACGACGAATCAACGAGCAAGGTGGCGTTATTACCGTCAGTGATGAATGTGCGCAAGTCAGTGATAAAGGGTTTCAGAGATCAGTTGATTATACCACTATTTGGAAAATTAGAGAGGTTATTTATGGATTTATGCGATGAGGCTGTACCTGTAACACCTACATCGGGACCACAGTCGAAGCAGTCACTTAGTTCGTTAAAGTCTGCTTACCAAAGTATACCAGATTCACTACCGTCAACAGCAGCAGCAATAGCGGCTAGCTCTACGCAACCCAAAACAAGTGCCTTTAGTCCAATACCGCGGCTGCAGCAGATGTCACTGGTAGTATCATCAATACGTGCATCTGACACAAGTCAGGACCGGGTTGAGAGGTTAGGTAGGATAATACGTCGAAGCTATATTGGGGATGTACAAAATGAACAATCGACATCAAGTTCAGGAACAAGTTTGCTTTTCAGATCAACACAAAGAACATCGAGTATCTCACCCTTTACAGAAAAGTTATTAAACAAGAGACGAGATAGGAGGGGGTGGATAAGGAAGAAAACTAATGCGAATGCTTCAAGCACAGATGATCATCTCGACGACGGAGGGAGCGGGATGTATGAAGCAGCGCTTGGGCGAGAGGCTACACAAAAGGACAGTGAAGATGAGTGGCTGGATACGCTGCGCTCACCGACAGAGACGGTTGGATATGTTAGCACAGGTATTACACCGACGGTAAATACACAGTTATCAGAAAAACAGCCCGAGAGAACTGCACCAATAATCGCACCAAGGGGATCAAGTCTTGCGTTTGGGTACAACGTAGATGACGTTAGCTCATCGGATGAAGATGAAGACAGTGGAGAATCAAATGGGGTAGAGGGATTGAGGCGGGTAGAGACGGAAGTGGATTTGGAGCAAAATGAGAAAGAGGTGAAAGGGGGAGAGTACAACGAGGAGAGGGAAGGAAGGTCGAGTGATGACAAAACACAAGAGACAGTTGTACAGGAGAGGTCGCCTGTAGAAGATTCGTTGAGAAGGTGGGATCAAGCACAGAAAGAGCTGGAGGAGATGCTCGGGATGACGGAAGGAGAAACACCCAAGGTATCGAGTGAGGAGAGGTGGAGTAAACCACTCCCGCCATCGCCCAAGTTGGTAGGACTAGATTTGGAAGCAGAGGGAGAAGAATAAAGATGTAAACGTACATGTATTGATTGAACCATCACCATCACTGGGGAACAACAAATGGAAGGGGAGAAAGAGACACATGATACACAAGACAAACAGAAAACAGAAAATAGAAATAAATTTGAGATTGAGCTTGAGTTTGTGCAGTCACTGGCCCATCCATTCTATCTCCACGCATTAGCCCAGCAAGGGTACTTTGATAAGCCGGAGTTTATAAAATATATTAAGTACCTGAATTATTGGAGGGAGTGGGTAATTTAAGGTGTTTTAGATAAACCAGCTGATCTTTATAAATAGTCCCGAATACATCAAATTCATAACATACCCGCACTGCTTACACAACTTGGATTTACTGATGGAACCTAAGTTTAGAGAGTCTATAAAGCACCAAGATGTAATTCAAGCGTTACATAGGCAGCAATATAGCGTATGGCTTAACAACCAACGACCATCAGATGCTCAAGCCATTCAAGCTGAATAATTTCACAAACACAACGAAACCAATAAATATCTTGTACCATTTTAGTCGGTTCTATTGCTACATCCTCTGCATCCCTGACCCAGCTTGCAGATGATTCGCTGATTGTTGGATCGACCAATCAGCTTCAATTCCAGTCTTATAGGCATAACACGTACAATAACATCAACCTCGATTTTACGCCTAAACAGATTCTACAATTCAACAATTCGCTCGTTATGCTCGATACAGATGGTGTCTTATACCACTTGAACGGCTACAACCCACAGAAATCAAATATCAGAAACGTTATTAAACTCCTTCAATCTAGCAACTCAATCGTAGTCATCAGACAGTCCAGCATCGGTCGTCTCAAACTCAGTCCAAGACTCACCGTCATCAACGAACTACCTTTGCCTTCTCTTCACTTAGACTCAGCTATAAACAATGACGTCATTTGCTTGGCTGATACTGCAAACACGTATAGCCTCCTCAACCTCACTAACTCCGTACTCCTCCCCTTATTGCCCTTTGAAGGCTCTCCGTCCATCACCTCTATCGATGACGCTGACGAGTTTTTAATGATTACGCATAACGATTTGGGTGCTGTTGGTGTCTTCATCGACTCGTACTCTGGTGAACCCAAACACGGCCCTCTTCAATTCCCTTCAACCATAAAATCCATTGTGCACCAATCCCCTCACTTATTCACCCTTCTGAGCAACAACACTCTGCAGATCCACTCCACAATTACACATTCTCTTATTCATTCTCTATCCCTATCTCATTTACATCCCATGTTCCTCCAATCCACTCCACTCGGTCTAAGCATTCCTCAATCAATACCCAATCAGCTACACTTTGTTTCTTTTCCTTTGTTGAATACCTCTGTAGACTACTCAAACGCTTCAAACCGCCCTTCAAACTCCTCTTCCCAGCTTGAATCGACCCAAGTCATCTTGGCAACTGACACTGGCAGCATACACGCTTTCATTCCTCCCTCAATCTTCGACCAATCAATATACCTCCTGGATATGGAGAACGACAACGCCAGACAGCAGGCGTTATCTCTCGCCAACAGTCTGCCTACAGATTCACTCGAAAGTTACTACATTCACCTTTACGCAGCCCTCCAGCTATTTAGATCGACATCCTTCAGTGATGCCTCTGCTCTATTCTCTAAATCCCAATGTGACATTCGCCTCATCCTCAGCTGGTTTCCTGACCTCACCGCTGGTTTATTCGACCCGGATGAGTTTGTCAAGATTCCTTTGGGGATTGCCAATCTTATTGAAAATATACCTCGTACAATAAAAGACCTTATCGTTGGCAATCTTGAAAAAAACTACTCGCCGTATTTAAACGTTGAGAGCGACGAGCCAGTTCGACAACTTTACGACTCATTGATGGAAAATGCAAGAAGCATGCTACTTGAATGTCTCAGCAAGGAGCATAGACGGAGGAGGCGAGCAAGGCAGGCGACTTATCATGAATCAGAGTCATATACAGACATGATTTTAGATACGTGCTTGGCTATTATATTTGCTGAGAGGTCGGATAAAGATAGGAATGCTTTGAACGTGTTTATAAACAATTCCAACAACATCTTGCTACCCATTGCTGAGCCTTGGTTCACCAGATATGGCAGATACGCTGCACTATCCCGCCTCTATGAATCTCATGGAGACATCAAAGAGGCTATCAAAATACACAAAAGATTTATTGAACAAACAATCGTTGATAAGGACGTGGTTGATCCACTTAGGGATATCATACGGCTGTTGAACAGAGTCGAAGAGGCGGATCTATTACTTGAGTACGGCTTATGGCTCATTTTGTATGACAGGAATGCTGGTCTGCAAGTGCTGTCGTCTCATCCGCGAACTTCGATCGACGAAGGAATATTACTTGAAGCCCTTGGGCGGACTGACAAGGTGGCTGAGCAGGAGTACCTTGAGATTCTCGTCTTGGCGCGCAACAGAGAAGATACGGGAATGCGACAGGCTCTTCTTGACATGCTCATTGGGAATGTCGTCGAAGCATTGAAGGACAGTAACATAAGTGGGGATATGTGGAGATTGATTGAGGAGTACAAGTTGCAGAAGCACGATCAGTCATACGCTCAATATGTCACAGCAGTTTTGGATACCACTGAAATCTCTCCAATGACCAAGAATGCTATCATCTCTCGTCTCAAATTACTCCTTTTTTTACAGATGGCCAGCGACCTTGACTGGAATTCTATTGAAACAGCTTTACACCCTTTCACTGAGAGCACGTTGTTATTCGAGAAGGCTGTAATTCTTGGAAAGGTAAGTGTTTAGCATGCAAGTGTGACAACCTCATGCTAACGCCCATTCACAGCTCGAGCAACATAGTGCAGCTTTAAATATACTAGCAAGGAACTTGAGAGACACATTTACATCGCAGCATTATTGCGCCTTTCCTGGTTATATATTGAGCGGTAGCTTGGCGAGAAAGTGCATAGACAATTCGCACCTCTCCAACTGTTGGCTCGTTGCTCTGGCACGCACTTCAATGGTGGCAGTGGCGCCGCCTTTACGAAGCCACCTCTTGCGGATCTTATTGGACGTTTATATGGCTGATGGAGATGTGTTTTCTGCTGAGATAGCATCATTACTAGGATCACAAGCTTTGCATCTCAATTTCTTAGAGGTAGGCTGAATATTGACGGCACTTGTTGAGCTAACAGTAGCAGACTCTACCGAGAATTCCCAATGACACACCACTCATCTCCATCAAGGACTTTATGCTCCGTCAACTTCGTCGCACAGAACACAAGAAACGTGAACTTAGTATATTAAAGGGTGTAGCAGCTGCAGAAAATCTCACAAAGACAGAAGAGGCATGGTTAGCCACACGGGAAGCTGGGGCTATTATAGAGGAGGCAATCGATGACGCCAATCAAGTCGACGGGAATGATAAGTAGATGCTATCAAGTAATATTGAACAAATGTTTCCTTTCTTGGATCAGCAGCTCCGCATATATTCTTACTTGATCGTTTTTAATGCTTTCTAGTGATGTATAAAAACCGTTTAGATTGATGTTTTGTATCCTTTCGTATTCGAATGCCTGCAGACACATTTCAAGTCTGTCGAGATCTTTGACAAAGGTGGATTCAGCGGAAGACTGCTGCTCGTATTCCTGCGTAATGTGAATGACGCAATGAGTGTTTTGAACACTCACCTCCCAAATAGCCATCAAGTATCTCGCCTGATAACTTCCATGGAGATATTTATGCACTATGTCATTCATAGCTTGCTATGAGGCTGGTGAGATTATGGCACGACGTAAATGTAACGCACCCTTTCAAGATTATTCTTCACTGGTTTTGTTATGTTATCAGAAGGGGCTATGTCACCGACACTATAAAGAGGAAGAGTAAGCGAGGCCAATATTTTTTGCTAATCAGGCCATCCTCACATGCATTCAGCTATATCGTGGACTATGGCCATCTGCGAAGCTCTAAGGGGGCATTAGAAATGGCCTAAGTGTAATGATAGCAGCCTACTTGATGTGATCGATGCGTTCGTCAGCACACACCAAACTCATTATCGACATTCTCCACATATGGTCGCTGATACTCTCTGCACCATTCACGCCACTTCTCAGCCAGCCAGTTCTCTTTTGTGTTTTGGCATATTCGATGAGATGCATGAATCGCAGTCTGTCTATAGTTTCACTGCCGACTGGCTGCAGATGCTCCGGCAGCGCTGCGATTGTTCTCCAAGTGGACATTGAAAGTGCGGTGAGAAGAGTATCAATGCATTTTGAGTAAATGAAATACAAATGTTTTACGCTACCTCGCGCCTCTTCTTTAATACTCTTAAAGCTCGATTTCCCGATACGAAGAGAGCAAGACCGTTGAGCACAGCGAATGGTATGAATTGAAATAGTGTCAGCTTGACCCAGTATGTAAGCAGGAGACCTTCAAAGGCTATTATAGTGCCAATGAAAGCGAGATTGCTGTGAGATTGTCTGAGGTTGAGCGGGATGTATGATATCTGAGGGGGTGTTACGTTAGTTGAGATTAAACATCACACGCTTAACTTACAGCTCCTAGAAGCACAAGCAAAGGTAATCCATTGATGAATATAGCAGCCAACCCACTGATAGCTAGAGGTGTATGTTTTGGTTCAGTTTTGAATGTGTGTGTTATCTCAGGGAGTGGTGCAAGGATAGATTTTTCTGGTGTCTTGCTTTCGGTTGTTGTTTCCGCTGCTGCGTCTTCAGAAAAAGAAAGCGTGCCAATATCAAATGCGCTGCTTTCGCCATTGGCTGCGACGAACAACCTAACAAGACAGTTGCTCGCTTTGAGTGGGAATTTGACTGTTCTCAACGTGTATCTACCCCTGCCATCAGAATCTCGAATACTAACGACGTCTTCCCAGTACTGCCCAGTTGCGTAATCGATGAAGCTGATGATGGATTTGTGTGGTGTGACTGTGTCTCCATCTGCAGCTGTGTAGAAGGTGTATTGCACATTCGCGTCTCGCTCCAACTGCACGCTGCTGCCAAAAGACGAGTGATGGACATCCGAACCCAATTCATCCACACCGTGGATACGTGTTTTGACTAAGTCGATAGTAGCCACGGTATTAGCGATTAACGCGGCTATAGCTACCAAAATAAATTTCATAATTCTAATTCACTGTGATGTGTTATGTTCAAGAGAGCAACGATGTCGTACGATTATTCAAATTCTTATCGTGCTCATTGAGTAGTACTGCGTCATTTCAATGTCATAGATTACTCCTTACTGGCTGCTACCTCTTCGTCCCATCATTCAACCGACTCCAGCAGATATCATCTGCTATTAAATATCAAATTAAATCCTATCGTTCGCAAAATCAAGATTATAATTCAATTCAGCCCTTAATCAACCCCGATTATCTCTCGGTCGAATGATGCCACGAAGCACCGCCTATTTAAGCGCAATCGACAGGAACCTCAACCATCATTATCACAAGCATGTCTATTATTACTGGCTATTCTACTCACGATATTCGCTTTCCCACCTCTCTCTCTGGGTGCGTTGTTCCTACACATCTCCCTCTTATCTCAACCGCGTCTCAGCGATGGCACTGACGCAATGAACACTGATTGCAATTACTCTGCTGCTTATGTCATCCTCAATACTACTCCCAATGCTGATTCTAATGCTGCTGCCTCTGATACCCTCAAAGGATTTGGAATGACTTTCACTATCGGTAAAGGAAACGATATAGTCATCGAAGCTATCAAACAGCTCTCAGATAAGCTCGTCGGTATGCCTATAGAGAGCCTTTTCTCTGACATGGGTGCTATGTGGGAGCTTCTGACCTCAGACAGTCAACTTCGATGGATTGGTCCAGAAAAGGGTGTTATTCATCTTGCGACTGGGGCTGTAGCCAATGCTGTTTGGGATATGTACGCTAGATCTCGCAATAAGCCTCTGTGGAAGCTTATCGTTGACATGACTCCTGAAGAGATTGTCAAGTGTAGCTCTCTCAAATACCTCAGCGATGCTCTTACACCTGAAGAAGCTGTCCAAATGCTGCACGAGAGGCAGTCAACCAAAACTGAGCGCGAGAAAAGAGCTTTACAAGAAGGTTTAAGAGCTTATTCTACTAGTGTCGGTTGGATGGGTTACACCACCGACAAGGTTCAGAGACTCACAAAAGAGGCACTCGATCTTGGCTTCAACCATTTTAAACTTAAAGTCGGCGTTTCAGTGGATGATGACTTGGCTCGAGCCAAGGTGATCAGAGATATCATCGACGATCCTCAGTATCAGAACAAGGATAAGCGGGTACACGCTAAGACTATTGAAGGGAAGAATGCAGGTCCCACTGGTGAGTTGAGAAGCAATTGGTCTATCCTGCTCACGTTGATTCACAGGCAACGTCTTAATGATTGATGCAAACCAAGTTTGGGATGTCGAAGAGGCTATAGCGTACGTCAAGAAACTCGAGCAATGTAAACCATGGTTCATTGAAGAACCCACAATGCCTGATGATGTCTTGGGTCATGCTAGAATACGCAAAGGGTTGAAAGATATCGGAATCGGAGTAGCTACTGGAGAACACTGCGCAAACAGGGTTCTATTCAAGCAGCTTCTTCAAGCAGGAGCTATAGATGTTCTCCAAATAGATGCATGTCGTCTCGCTGGAGTTAATGAATGCCTAGCAGTGATGCTGTTGGCTGCCAAGTTCGGTGTACCAGGTAGGCAAAATCGTTTCAGCCTCAATCTCGCACTTCACTAACACTCAATACTCTCAAGTATGTCCTCATGCTGGTGGTGTCGGGTTGTGTGAATACGTTGTTCACTTGTCCATGATCGATTTCATTTCCATAGCACCCACATTCGATCGCAACGTTGTCGAGTGGGTCGACCATCTACACGAACACTTCAAGTATCCGGTAAGCGTCAATTCACATGGCAGATATAATGCACCTCTGGACAAAAGTTGTGGATATAGGTGGGTTGTTTTGGATTCCCATTGCTAGTCTCACATTCCCACAATAGCATCGAAATGCATCAGGAATCGATCGAAAAATATACTTACCCAGATGGATCATATTGGAAATATGAACATCCCACCATCATTAGCAAGCTGCAAGAAGGGAGAAGATATGTGTGACTTACATGTACTGTCTAACCAGTTTTTTAATGTCTCATGTTTATTTGCTTTAACGAGTTATCTTCAAATGTATGAACTCATTTCAACAACTCTGCCCTCTTTGTGATGCGGAAATACTTTATCTGCGACTTAAATCACCGATTTCAAAGGATAGCAGACGGGTTTGAATGTGTGCTACAGCTCTTTAGAATTTTATAGATAGTGCAGCTCTATCCATTTCATTGAATATGCTCAGCTCAACCTACAAATAGCCAATAAAGTGAGAAGGTGAACGCAAGGATACCATTTATTGCCAATTTGAACAGTCTAGCAAGACCATCATTAGTATGACAATTTCAGCATTTCAAGTAAGTCCTCATCTCAACCCTACGCTCAATATCCACCATCTTAGATGGTGATTTACGACTTTTGACGATCTCCAAATAAAAGAGGTTCCTTGGTTGCTCTGGATTAGATGAGTATGATTTTGTCAGAGTTAGATCCCTGGAGCTCCGACTTGCGCCCTACACGCTGGTCGGAAGCAATGGTCCGAAATCACTCTGAAGCACCTGTATGATAGATACAGAGGATTTAACGCGCTTAATAGATGAATCCAAAGCATTATGCATTTTGGATACTACAAATACCTAAAAATATCAGTTATTCGGCTCAATATCTGCGACAAACGGTTTACATGCGTGGCGTCTACAGGACTCGAACATGGCACAAGGGAACTGTTATTGCGATTTCGCCTCACTTTATAATTTGAAGAAGAGAACTAGCTATAGAGAAGTGGGGGTCATCAAAACTGTGAAATCGGGGGTTTGGGTAGACAAGGTGCATTTCAAAGTTTAAAATAATGGGGTTGAAAGAGTAATTGAAAATTAGTTAGAGCTGCAGAGCTGAAGATAGTATGTATGTTTGGTGACACAAACATGTGGACCACGTGGAACGGTCATGGTGAAACTTGAAAATTTTCCAGTCAAATAAACACGCTCCATTCAACACATTTGCTTCTTTACCATGGCCTCAAAAAGAGTATAGTAGTGAGTACTGTGAATCAGTGTTGATTTATTATTTGTGCAACACACAAGTTTGGGAGCGTTTGCTGTGCTTAGGTTTAAAGCCACGACAAAACAGCTGGGCTGACAAAACCCTATAAAACGGTCGCTGAGATTAATCCTAGCATCTCAAGGAATAGTATCGTAATGTGATGGACATCTAAAGATCCAAGCAATCATAAAGATGTTTTGAGGAGGCAATGGTTTTCAATGGCTTTTGTAACTCAGGGCTTGCCCTATAATCGATACACATACCCTGCGTCATGCCACAATTGGCCATGCGAGTGTAGAAGGTTGCAGAACACTATCACAAGGATATTTGAGACAGATAAAGAGTATATTCGCGTGTAGTTTATCAGCGTGAGGAATAACTCTCGACTAATATACTCCTTGATAGAAACGGTGATGGCGAATACGAGGACGAGCGAGGAGCTTCGGGGCGAATCGCAGCTGATAAAGCAAGGAGCGGAGGCGGTTAGTTGGAGTGTATAAATAGAGCGACAATCTAAGCAGTTCGGCAGAGGGTGTATTTGAGCCAATCGCAGGAGCGTTCAATGATACTCAAGTGGCGCTTCCCGAAGAAATACCGACATGCGACACTGGATAGAAGTTTAAATAAGCAAAGGATACAATCGGAGGTGAAGGCGCTGAACAGAGCAGAATCGCTGGGTGTGCAGGTGCCGCGAGTGGTGTTCACAGATAGTCGTGATGGAATGGTGGCTATGGAGTGGCTGGATGGATACAGTGTGCGGGAGTGGCTGGGGAGTAAAGCCGAAGGCCAAGTGAAAGCTGATGACGGGATGAGACTGGATATGAAGAGTGTAGGTATTGACAGAGACACGCTTATGCAGCTTGTCGGTGAACAGATAGCTGTATTGCATCTGTCGGGGATTATACACGGTGATTTAACGTGGGTGGTTTGAACAATTAAGTAACCAGCTAATGCACATGAATAGCACATCGAACCTCATCCTTAAACACCATCCGAATGCTGTGTATATCATAGACTTTGGATTGTCATCCCTCAAACCTATCACGCACTACACCAGCGCAGAAGATAGGGCTGTTGATCTCTATGTTCTCGAGAGGGCGTTTGGAAGCACACACCCGGCGTTTGAAGCAGAGTACACAACGCTGCTCAACAGCTATGCACGCAGAGTAGGTGATGCCGAGTGGAACAAGGTGAATATCAAGTTACATGATGTCAGGCTTCGTGGGCGCAAGAAGAGTATGGTAGGGTAGAATATAAATGACTTTGTTAGTGCTGTTACTGGTTATTGTTATGTGATCCTCTACCTCTAGCTCTGCCTCTGCCTCTACCGCCTCTACCGCCTCTACCCCTACCTCTATCGCTTCTGTCGTTGGAACCTCTCTGACTCTTGAACTGCTCTCTGTCCCTGTCCTGTGTCGCCTTTATCTGATCAAGGAGCTCGTCGGCCACTCTAATGTACTTGATGGTATTACCGCGTATGTAACACTCAGGAATTTTGTAGAAAACATCGCCATCTGGACTGGTTTGAAAGACTTGCTTGAGTGTGAGATTCATGTAGTTGTCACAGGCTATCAAATGGCCGTTGAAAGTTTCGCCTGATTTCAACTCAACCAGCAGTGGCTTATTCTGTGCAGCGTTGAGTAGAGTGAGTGGGAGCTGTTGATAAGAATAAGAATTTTAATGAATCCACTGAATATTCAATGTAAATACACACCATGGTTGTCCTTGTTTGATACAGGAAACCTCCAAATGTCCGTGAACGACAAGTCAGAATTAAATTTAAAAGATCTCATCAGCCTATCGAATAGCCTTAATAAATCAATTCGTCAGCTCGAGAATTCCCGCCAGCAGCTCATTTTCGATCATCACTACGAGCTGATACAGTCCTCTGATAATATGACCGTGATGAAGACGTCTTTAGAGGAGCTCAGTCCAATTACCAGCTCTTTACGCGATCGACTAGCACTGATTGGGAATGTTGAGGACACCACCAATTTGAAGCAATCCGTGTTGCTAGAGCAGATAGTTAAATTGCCCCAATTATTGCAATATCTTGTCGACAACGACAAGTTGGATATTGCGCACTCAATCTACACCACGCAATCGTACAATATCAATAGGCTAATCGCAGCTGACGTGAGAGGGATATCGAGAATAAATAGCAAATGCATTTCAATTATCGGTTTGTAGGCCAGCTTGTACCATCATCATTAGCTACGTCGTTAGCTGTAGCATTCATACCCCTTCTCTCTTTCATATCCTGTGCATCTAACGTTTCGCCTTCTTCCTCACTGGCATCAGATTCGATGGGTTGCTCTTCCTCACCACCCGTCTTCATATCTTTCATCAGCCTATCTATGCTATCCTGCTTGCTAGCCTCGCTCTTCTCCTCTCTCTCCTTGCGCAATCTGTCGAGTTCTGGTTTATAGTCGCTGTAGTAATCACCTCTGCACTTGTCCACAGCGTCAAAGAATTCAGGCATACCATCTCCCGTCATAGCGCTGACGCCAACAGATCGAATATTAGCGTAAAACTCTTCCAACACCAAGCTCATCGAGTTCATCAGCGAGTTCATATAGCTAGGTTCTTCGTTCTGGTTGGTGGAGGCGTGGGTGGAGGTAGCGCTCCTACTGCTCAACGCAGCCTGGAATGACTCAAAGTCAGTCATCCACTCATTCGCAAACGAGCAATCCTGTACATCTGTCTTGTTGAATATCAGAAGCAGTGGAAGGCGAGTTTTGTAAAGAATTGAACAAGCGTAAAGCATGTTAGACATGAAAGTCGCTGGCGCCATTGTGCGTGGGGTGTCCACAACAAACCCAATCACCGTCGGCACCTCTGAAGCTATAGCGTCTGTGATTATCGCACCGGATGCAGACCAGGTAAATATTTCAATCTGACCAGGCGTATCAATGAGAATGTTGTTGACGCTGTTTTTACGCTTCTCTATCAATCCCAGCACCTGATCAAACTTTGTTGTGAATAGATTGAGTGACGTGATGATACCGCCATTGGGACCCAAATTATACTGCTTCATAACTTTAGAGTAGTCTACTGTATCTCTTATATCGATATTCGCCGAGTAGTTAAGTTCTCGCACTGCTGGATCAAGGTTTATTACGTATGGTGCATCGTTCTGTGCGTGAAGGTAGCTGTTGAGGCGTTGGAGAACGGTGGATTTGCCACTGCCAGCCATTCCCAGCAATATGATAGACGTAGGCTGTCTATTTTCAGTCTGCGTGTGTGTAGCCATGCTTGTCCTGAACAAGGAAGACGTCGTATAGAATGATGAAATACGCAACAAAACCACCGAGCAGCAGACTAACACTCCCAATAATGCTCACAGTGAGCAGCCTAGCCAAGCTCTTCTACCGCTATGGCACTAGATCGCTGCGTGTGCGAGGGGCAGACAAGCTCAACGCAGCGCTATCGAGTGATCGCGGTGTATTGACGATAACGAATCACAGAGCAGTGTGGGTGCCAAGTGTGCTCCTAATTGCCTCTAATAACTACTTGACAGCGGAGAAGATCCACTATGGCCAGCTATACTTCCACTATCCACACTCGTCAAACCGAAATGGAGGCGGTGGACTTTAGGCGCGTCCGATGTAATATTCACCAATGCTCTCTTCCGGACCTTCTTCCAAGCTGGACAGGTGCTTGAAACGTATAGAGGGAGTGGTGTGGATCAATCTGCCGTGTCTCATGCGGCCCAGTTGCTCGATGAAGCCAAGTGGGTGGGTGGATAGACTGCCTCTGTTGCATATCTTGATTGAGTTTCACCAGGTGTCCATGTTCCCCGAAGGCAGGATTAACGTTCCTCCACCCAATTTCAATCCACACATAACACCCTCACCGCTGCGGCCATTCAGGTGGGGCGTGGGTAGAGTACTCACGCTCACAGAGCATACACCCACCATCCTCCCTATACATCTCACCGGGTTCAATGACGTGTTTGTCGATGGTAGACCTTATACGGCTATTCCGTCATTCAACGCTGATATTACGGTGGATGTGGGCGATCCTATTCAGTACACGGTAGATCCTCTCCTAAATAGTCTTAGAAATGGACAAGGCGATGAAATTGAAACACGTAAACAAATCACGGATATTCTCCGTCAAGAGCTAGACACATTTGGTAAAGTTTGTGATATTAGGAATTTTGATATGAGCAGGTAAATATATAGATGCATTTGAATATATTCAGATACTCAGATACTCATTGTTCCATGGCCACTGCATCTGTATCAGTCGCAGTCCCTTGCGTCTCTTGCGTGCCTTGCGTGGGTATGTGCAATGGCTTATACAAAACAAGTTGCTTCTCTCCTTCCCCTTGTTTTCTCTGCTGCCACATGCTTTTGTACATAATATCGTGAGTATTGGATAAAAGCTTCGGTAGCTTGTATTTGGGTTGATTATCAGCATGATTATCATCACCCACGCCCTCATTGTCACTTTGATATTCATCAATATCGTAGACTACTATTCTATTCTTATCCGCCTCATAGCTCCCGGATTTTGTCATTTCAATATCCTTGTTCTCATTCTCTCCAACATTCTCCAACTGCAAATTAGAAAGCGATCTTTCTAGCATTCCCTCCCTTTTACGCTTCTGCGGCCTCAATTCCTCTCCATCGTCATTCTTATGCCTCTTTTGCTGCATTAGGTGGTAGATGACGTTAGATTACAAGTAAAAGTACACTGTTTTAAATATTTTCTATTTCAACATTTCATCAGACATCTTCCGAGTGTCGCTCTTTTCTTCACCAGTCCCGCCATTCTATTAGCAGGTGCTGCGAGTGGACGCGCGCGGTGGCTAGTCGTGGCAGCGCGTATCTTGGTGACTTCCAACTCGAGCTCAATTCCTGAAGCGGGCAGCAACGGTTCATCATATTTGCTGAAATCATCCCACGATGTAACGCCAACTGGCTTCTCCACTATTGTTGGTTTGGGAGGCATAGGTGGTGGGTGAGGTGGTTGTAAGCGAGGTGTGATTGTGGGCGTAATAGGAGCGTGAGCGGACGTGGTTGTTTGCGCTGTGTGCTCCGATTGTCCAGTTTTCTTCCTCCCATTCGCCGCCCTATCCGCCTCAAACTGCGTGACAGCCTTGGGTAATGGCTTCTCAGCCAATTCAGGTTTACGCTTTAGTTCAAACTCATACGTAAGCACGTCATATGGCTTAGTACGCCCCTCAACCGCCCTTTTAGCGCCCATAGGGTGGGTTTTGCAAGTCAAGCTACGTGAACAAGGCGTACCTTTGGCGTTGATCACGCCACATTGACTGTCTAAGTCTATTGGCCCCTCATCCTTGTCCTTCTTGCCTTTCTCTTTCTCCTTGTCCTTCTCTTTGTCTTTGTTGTTGGCTGCCTTATTCTTCGGCTTATCGACGTCTAATTTGCGACTCTTCTTTTGAGGGGATGCGGACAAAGTTGTGGATTGCTGTGAGACATCACTCAGTCTTCTCTTTCTGTTGTTTGTGCTGTGTGTGCTCTCTGCAGAAGGTGTAGGTGTCCGAGTTGGTGTATCTTCCTTCTTAATTTTAGATCTCTTCGTAGTTGTGTTTATAGCTGTGTTTTGCTGCGATATTTGTTTCATTTGAGCACAGTTAATCAAATGTACTTGTAACGCAGACTTCTGGACTGGTCTCGCACATTCAGTGCAATTAACCACTTTAAGCGCATCATCATCATCGTTGATGGATGAAAGAGGGAATGAGCCAAATATATCCATTTCAGATTCATTTAGGTAGCTTGTCGTCGGTGAATTGGCGTGTGCTGTAGGTGCTGGGTGAGTGAGGTGAGGTGCTGTGTCTGTAGCATAAAACTCCACTCACAGCCAAATACACCGTCTAACTCCTTCAACTGATTCGATAGCTCACTCCATTTACTCGAAAACTCCGTCATGGGAATTACTCATCGACCAAGACCACCAACGGCTAAACTCTATTAATTCAAACCAACTCTAGTAAATTTCAAGCAACTCTTTTAATTTCAAGTAAAATCATAAAATCTCTAAATAATGGAAACACTCTTTCACAACGACTCAACTCCAATTAGCAGACGTGAAGGTATCCGGAGAAAGTCTTCTGCATCCAATTTGCTATCTACACTCGGCACATCCGCATCTTCTTCTCGCTCCAGGCAGAACAGCGATCCAGTGGAGAATATCGCTATCAGTTCCTCAGATGCAGATGGCATTGATTTGCTCAATGATACGA
Organism: Wallemia ichthyophaga EXF-994; assembly: GCF_000400465.1. Taxonomy (NCBI): domain Eukaryota; kingdom Fungi; phylum Basidiomycota; class Wallemiomycetes; order Wallemiales; family Wallemiaceae; genus Wallemia; species Wallemia ichthyophaga. Next base: position 173,824 of record NW_008806280.1, on the reverse strand, counting down.
TGGTTAAGCGTATCAAGTCGTTTAAGCTGATGAGAATGGCGTATGAGGGGTAAGTTTGGTGTGCTAGATGAAGTGCTCTTGGTTTAATAGCTTATACAGCCGTTTACACTGGTTTAATACGGTATTACTCTCTAGATCAGACCTAGAACCATCTTTGGACGACTACAAAATGTCAAAGAGGTGCGTTTATCTTTTTATTAGGTTACATTTCTTAAATACATCCACAGAACACACAAATTTCTCGTTCTTGGCCTCTCACTCAGCTACCACCTTGATAACAACCAGCCAGCTGACTTTATCAAGAGTCTCGCAGCTACTCTCTCTGAATATGATAATCTAGACGATGACAATTATAAACCAAAGATCAAAAATTTGTTCAAGACAAAGCACTCTAAACGTCCAACAGCAAATAGCGATACCTCTGATATTACATACCTCACTAACCCTAATATACCCTTCCAGCTGTCTTACTTTGAAGTCATTTACTCACTGTGTGATATCTTGGTACAGATCTATTGCAAAATATCTTCAACACTAGGGTCGAATGTGGTGAACAATAGCAGCAATCCCTACTCAACAAGTCCTGCAATGTCAAGTCCACTATCGCCATTATCGACGGTGAATAGTCATAGTCATGGTCCTAACACAGCAAACACATTCAGTCTATCACCAACGAATACAGCCTCATCGCCTCCACCTCAACTCCCCCAACTATCAACACAGCCATCATCAGCATCACTGCAAAGTCAGGCTTCTGCGCAAACATCTCAGCACAACAGCCTCACAGCACCCATGTCCATGTCAATGTCCATGTCTTTCTCAGATACTCATCCGCAGAGCATTAAACGCAATAACAGCACATCTACACTCAAGTCAGATCTCCCAATACACTCACTCGATCTAATTTGGAAGGCTGAGGGTAAACTGAAGAAAATTCTCATGACACTGACCAAAGACCTCAACGAGATTGCAAGACAGGCGATTAAAGATGAGTTAATTACGCTTGATCCGAGTGTAACGAGTGGGCAGAGTGGGCAGCAGCAGCAAAATCACCAGCAACAACACCAGCAACAATATCAACCACAACACCAACCACACCACCATCAACAAGCCTACCAACAAAATTTTACCAGTCAACCACTCTCCCCGGTCGCTGAATCGATTAGGAATGCCATTTGATTGGAGTTTACAGCTACTCGAGCTACTCCAACTTCTCCAGCTTCTCCAGCTTCTCGATCTGGTTGAGCAGCTGCTGTGCCCTGTTCAACCTCTGTCTCCTATGCTCGATATCAACTTTCATACCAAGTATCTGTATTACTTTCGCTTTGTCGTTTTGTACAGCCACGCCTGCCTGATCTAATTCCACATAAGCCAATTCTAGCTGATTGAGTGAGCTGTATAGCTGTGATAATTCCACATGTATCTCCATCTTCTCTCTATCGCCCACAAGACCAACTTTGAGTGACAGTAGTGATATCCGTTCTTGCACTGTTATATTATCAACCCGTAATATTTTATTCAGCACGCCTAAATTATTTCTCAGTGACGCCATTTTGGTGGTGGTGGACTGAGAGCACGCGGAGCATAAGAGGAGTCACAGCAACTATAATATACATGCATTATGAATATCTTCTTAAAACTTCTTCACTCATCTTCAGACGGAAGGACTACCAGCGTCTAAGTATTCTCTATACGCCTTAGCCTGTATTTCGTATTCTTTGATGACATTCTTGCGGCGTTTCTTAGATAACTCTTCACCGTGGCTGTCGTGGGTAGGTATCCCATCTTGATCGAGCTTCGAATACTCCTGCAGCCCCTTGAACATTTCCGCCGGGTTGATGCTGCTCTTCTTGAGTTTCTCGACGCGCTTCAGCTCAGCCTGTTCTTTTACCAACCTCGATCTCTCAGCTTTAGCGGTTATTTGGCGTTCTTTCTCGGACCTTGCCGCGCGTAGCTCATCGGGGTTGACCAGCTTAGCGAGTGCCTTACCGCTGTTTTGGTCATCAAGTGCGATGCCGAGATCGACGCAGTCCTCATCGCGCATGCGATCGCAGAGTCTAAGAATCTGCGCGAGGCCATCATCCTTATTTTCGATGCTGATCTGACGGACGCTGTCTCTGAAAGAGGACAGGGCCTTAACGTAAGGCATGACGTCCTCCTCTCTGCTCCTGTTCTGCTCGCCCTGCGCATCAGCCCAGCCGATCTCGAGCAGCTGCGATGTGGGTATGACGCCATATATCGACAGCATACGCGTGACGTACTTGGCTATATTCTCTAGTACATCTACATTCATGACCGTGTTCGCCGCGCGCTGTTGCGCCATGTAAACATTAGCGTCACTCACCAGACTGCCCATGACCTGCAGTGCGGAAGGCGTATTGAAGCTGTCGCAAAGCGCTACGCGCACTCCTTCTTTCGCCGCCGTCAGCTTCCCATCCAGCTCCTTTTCGCGCGCATCGTAGTGGTGTCTGCCGTCCCACTCCAACTCTCTCTCAGTTTCTCCTACCTCTCTATCGCGCCTGTCGCGCAGCAGTGCGCGGATATTGCTGAAGTAGTTGCTCAGCATGCTCTCGTAGTTGCGCACTTCCGCCATCGCACTCTCCTTGAAGTCCATCGGCGTGTTCCACAGCTGCAGCATAAACGCTAGGCGCAGCTGTCTGGGTGAGTACCTAGCGAGAGCGTCGTCGATGGTGATGAAGTTTTTCAAAGATTTGGACATCTTCTGCCCTTCGATGTGAAGGTGGCCTGTGTGAAGGAAGTAGTTAATCCACGCTGGACAGTCATGACACGCCTCGCTCTGGGCAATTTCGTTGTCATGGTGAGGAAATTTCAGATCTACACCGCCTGAATGTATGTCTATGTTATGACCGAGAACTTCGGACGCCATAACACTGCACTCGATGTGCCATCCTGGTCTGCCTGCGCCCCAAGGAGACTGCCACGATGGCTCACCCGGTTTAGACGCCTTCCATAGCGCGAAATCTGAATTGCCCTTCTTTCCCGTTCCCCCACTACTTAGACTCCCTTCACCCTCGTCGATCAACTCCTTGCTACCTTTCGACCATGGCTGTAATTTGGCGTACACGTGCTCAAACCCTTTGCGCGACTTAGAATGGTCGAATGCTTTCGTATCGAAATACACACTCCCATCTTCAACGGCATATGCGTATCCATTACTGATAATCTTCTCGACAAAGTGGATGATTTCAGGCACATACTCGCTCACTCGGGTGAGTGTATCAGGTTTTTCGACATTAAGTGCGGCCATGTCTTTGAAGAAAGCAGCCTCCCAGTAAGCAGCTAAGGATCTGAAAATAGCAGGATCGGTTACACTCTCTCCGTGGTGCTTGTCGAGGTATGGAGAGAGAATATCGTAAGCCTTGTCGAGTGAGAGTGTCTGGAGTGCTTCGAGGGAGTCCTTGAGAGTTTGCACGTACATTCCCGCCTTAGGTTCGTGTTCAAGCCAAGAAGGAAGGAGAGAGTGAGAGTGATCGATAACAGCCGCCGCGTATTCTTGGGGGGAGGATGAATTTGGTGGTATAGAACTAAATGATGGTTTCACTTTCTCAACGAATGCCTCAAATGAAGCAACTAAATCGCGTTTGACGGTATCGTTAGCCACGCCATTGTCTTGCTTGTACTTGTTGAACAAATAGCTGTGCCTGGCTTTCAAGATGATCTTATCATCGACGTCTGTAATGTTCATGACAAATTTAACGTCGTAGCTGAAATAGTCGCGTAGGATTCTGCGTATGATGTCCTGAGTGAGGTAGTTGCGAGCGTGGCCCATATGGGAAGAATCGTAAACGGTCGGACCGCAGTTATACCAAGTGACGGATCTACCGTGCGTAGGAATGAAAGGGACCTGTGTAACTTGAGTATTTAGTGGTTGTACACCACACCACCCACTTTGGATCGACTGAGTGAATTATAGACGTGTAGCACGGGCTCTTGAGTCGCCTTCATTGGTATATTCCACGTATTCGTTGTTTCCATTTTATGCCACAAATTCCTCGCTGTGCGCTTGAGCATTCACTGCGAAGAGAGAACACACGTAAATGTCAAAGGAATTTTCAACAAAAAGGGCGGAAAATAAGGAATCCGTTGAGGAATCCTTAAAGAAGAATACCATAGGTTTGGTTCACCTCGATGACTTCAAACTCAAACGTAAGCAAATTGAAGAGCAGGCTGCGAGAGACGCTGCTGGTACTTCCTCACATGCTGCACGCCCCAAAAAGAAATCTAAAACTAAAAAATCCTCATCCAAGTTGTCCTTCGCCGATGGTGATGTTGAGGATGGTGATGATATTCATCATGGCGATGATATACGCCATGGCAATCTAAATATCAAGAAATTGTCTAAAAATCCTCAGGTAGACACTTCCTTCTTACCTGATAGGGATAGAGACATCAGTGAGACTTCTCAGCGTGAAATTCTTCGTATTGAGTTCCTTGAAAAGCAGGAACAGATTAAATCTGAGGAGTTGACAATTCATTTCGCTTTCTTTGATGGTACTAGTCATCCTTCATCCCTTACTTGCAACAAAGGCGACACTTTCACTCGATTTTTAGACAAATCTAGACAGAATTTCACTCAACTAAGGTCAAATCATGTGGATAACCTTATGCTTATAAAGAACGACCTCATTTTACCCCCGCATTACTCTTTCTACGACTTTCAAGTAAATCAAACACGTTCAAAACAAGGCGAGCTGTTTAATTTTACAGACGCTGACTCACCCGCTAAGGTTGTACAACGCACCTGGTATCACAACAACAAACACATATTCCCCGCATCAAAATGGGAGCAATTTGAAAAACCATCTTCATAGTAAACTAAACAATGTATTAAAAGAGTGTAAATATTAAGCGAAATGAGTGTTTTATTCAGTTATTCTTCTTATTGATTCATGTGCCAATTCAGCTGTGCCATCTCAGCTTTGCTATTTAAGCTTCACGGGGTATGAAAGTGATGATTAGTGGAAAGGGAGCCTAAGTGAAATTTTTCAATCTTTGAATTTTACTATATCGACTTTGGTATCTTGTTCTCTTCTTTTCTATCACCTCATATACAACGGCAAGTTAGTATGTCCATTAATTTATTACTTGAACCTTTCTTAGACTTGTCCTGTGAGTTAGTTTGATTGATTCCACCAGCTTGATCAACATTTTGATTTGATATACCTTGATTTTCTTGTTGATTGTTAAAATATCCTTTCCCGCGATTACCTTCTCTTCCAGGCGAAGGAGATCCTGCATTTCCGTCACCAGCATCTGAAGGAGACATAACAGCACCTGTAGTGGAGGCGTATGGATGTTGATTATTCATTTGGTTTTGCTGTGACTGTCTGCGTGAATTCGGTGGTTGCTGACCATTAGCGGGTGATGCCGGTGTGAGCATCTGTGACGACGTGTTCAAATTCCCTGTATTGCGACCACGTTTCGATCCATGTCTGACTAAAGCGGGAGATGGTGGTAAAACGCCACCTGCTGTGTTACCACTTTGTCCATTTCCACCTGCAGCAGCAGCAGCAGCAGCAGCGGCTTGAGATCTTCTATAGTCTGCTCTCTCTCTTTCTCTCTCACGATGTCTGTGATGATGATCACGGTGTGCAGATGATTGAGCAGCTTCCCAACCCTTTCCGTTATTAATCAACATCCAATCGTAGACACCGTCTTCAACTTGACCAGAGTTCTTCAACACTTTAGTGAACAAATCTCTCAAGAAATCATAATCGGGGGTTTCTTCGAATCCAAGTTTCCTAACATAGTTAAGGTAGATGCCAAACTCCTCCGGGTAGCCCTCACAGAGCTCTTTGATGGGAGTGAGTTGCTTCTTTTCACCAATCTTCTCATACTTCTGCTTATTGGTAGCAGCTTTCAAGCCTTGCCAAGGAAGTCCACCACGAAGGAAATACATGAAGACATGACCCAATGATTCCAAGTCGTCGCGTCTAGATTGTTCTCTACCCAAGTGAGTATTGATGGACATGTACCTAGCAGTGCCAGAAAGGGATTTTCTCTCTCTATAAGGAATGTGCTGCTTAGTCTTTGGATCTCTGTATTGCTTGGCCATACCAAAGTCAATAACATGAACAGTGGAGCCATTCTTGGTATTCGGACGACCAATGAGAAAATTATCAGGTTTAATATCACGATAGATGAGGTTACGCTCATGAATGGATTGAACTCTAGAAATCATTTGCTTGGCTGTCATTACGACCGTTTTTATGCTAAATTTCCTGCTACACATATCGAATAAATCTTCAAGCGAAGGGCCAAGTAAGTCGATGACAAGGATATTGTGCAAGCCTTCTTGACCAAAGTAGTAGACTTGAGGGATTCCCGGTGAATTTGCGAGTATTTTGTAGGATCTGTATTCATCGCGGAGTTGTGGTGCATCTGATTTACGTGGTTCCTATTGGTTATTAGCGGTTGCTTCAAAATTCCTAATAAACGCACGAATTTAATAGCCACAGTCTGTGAGTTAAGGAGGTTTGTGCCTATGAAACCACGTCAGTGAATCAACCAACTAAACCAATCAATCGACTCACCCTCAAATATCACACCAAAGCTGCCTTCTCCTATTTTCTTGCCAACTCGGTAATGTACAGCGACGATGGAGCTATTGCCGCTGCTGCTCGACATAGTGGATGTATTGAACTAAGCGTGGAGATGCACGATGCACGCCAAAATGATAATTAAATAAATTATCCTGTAAAATAATCATATTTACACAGTTGTTTTAATTACCGCTAGATCACCTGTCTCCGCCTCATAATCTCAGCTGGCCTAGCCTCGCTTCTAGTCTCAAATCGAGCCACGCATGCCGGTGGATTTAAGGGGCGCATATCTTCCTTGATACTTCTTCTTCATCTAAAATGACATTGGCAGCTCAATCCCTCTCCACCGCTTCTCCACAATCACCTATCGCCCACCGCAGGCCATCCGCAACCGACACAGCCGCACAAAGCAAATTGCAACTCAATCCACAGCCAGTTGAGCGTACTCCAAGGGAGCACTTGCAACGTCGTGAGTTTCTGATTCCTTGATTTCTTCAACACCCATCTAACACCCATTAGGCAAATCTGCAACTGTCTTGGAGAGTTATCTCGTTTAAATGAGCTCTTGTTTCTTGGGTCTTATCATTTCATCGCTCTTCTCTCTGTTTCTTATTCGGACGCATGAAAATTTTAGCAATTGTAATATTACATCGATATGGCATGCATGACATGTGTACACGTACTGTGGCTTTCTTTCTATATGTGCGCAGCCTCATCGAAATCTCATTAACGCACTATCTCCTGCAATCAGCGCATAATCGCACAATGACACTATCAAGCACACGTCATTAATCAAATCACAGGTTAAGGCATTGCATTCATATCCTTTTATACACGTTAGTCATCAAATCATCTAATCAATCGCATTGAGAAGATTAATCGAAAGTAATGTCCATCGACTCGTTCAGCATGTGATTCAAGCTGTGAAGTGAGAGTGTTTGACTATCAGCATCGTAATTGAACTCCACTTGAGCATCCCCATTCATCACGCTCTTTGGTGGCTCTCCATCCCAGCCTATAATATCCACCCTGTTCAGTGGCTGACCGATATCGTAGTTGTTCATCTCGACGCGCGATTGCATTCCCTCTGCACTCACATTGAACATGACACATGTGACTGTCTCGTTGAATTGACTGAATCCGTCGTCAAAGTAGTACTGTCCTTCCGCTTTCTTGTCCTTGCTCAGTGTGACCAATGCGTTGAATGGCGTCTCTGTAGTTTCCGTGACGGTCATTCCAGGCTCGCTATGCAACAGCATGAAAGCGCCTCCGCGCAAGTGTACATTGAGATCAGTCAAACCAGCATCGAGTGTAACTGAAGAGTGCTCATCAGTTACATTCACTTTCTGGTGGCTGTACCAGTCGTAATATGGTTCATCTCCCGGGAAGTAAGCGTCGACTTGTGTAACGTTAGGGAAGAGCGCTGGCGACACGAGAAGATGATCGCCGACCAAGAATTGATCATCCCAATCGAGTAGCTCAGAGTGAGTTGGGAATTCATAGAAAAGCGGTCTCATCACTGGCGTTCCATCGACTGACTGTTTGTACAAGGTGCTGTACATATATGGTAGTAATTGGTAGCGCGTGTTGATTGCAGTCTTTGTAGCATTCGCTGTAGAGTCCCATCTATATGGCTCCTGCGGTATCGCGCCATGTGTATTGTGGTTCCTGTAGAACGGCGTTAACGATGCGAGCATCATCCATCTCGTGCACAGCTCTTCGTCCGTGTTGCCGCCGAATCCACACGCGTCTGCACCCACAAATGGCATCTGGAAAGCACTGAACTGGAACAATCCTTTGATTGAGTCGCGCATAGACATCCACGTTGAGTAATTATCTCCAAGCCAGTGCTGCGAGAAGGTACCCATTCCAACAAAGTTGCTTCTCGCTATAATCATCGATCTGTTCCCCCCGTAGATAGTATCGAGTGCATCACGTGTCATCTTCGCCACCATATGACCGTTCAGGTTGTGCACATCATACTCGTCAAACCCATTCTCGTGCGTTGCATTAGCAGATACCGTATCGTGTCCCAACGTGAAAAACTCTTCCGGCGTTCCAAGGTGGATTTGGTAGGGTGGGAACGTGAGCTTCTCCAGATCATTATCCACCGTTTCAAGCGTTCCCATCCGTCTACTGAGCATCTGGCGACGCGATGGTGATTGCTGTGATTGTTGCTTGTATGTGAGATCCCCATCGATAGTAATATTTCCGCTGTTTCCACTTATAGTGTTATTATAACCCTCTGGCCACGACGTGACTTCCGAAGGTTGGTATTGAGCGAGAGGACCCATCCCATTGAGAGACCCAGAGTTGAAAGATGCAGGCTCTGTCATATCAAGCCAGATAGAGTCGAAAGGAATTTCATCGTGGAACTTCTGGAACGACTCTGTCCACCATTTGGTAGCATTTTCGGCATATGGATCAGGGAAAACAGTGTAACCTCAACCAACATTAGCTTTGTCTGTACGAAAAAATTGCAACTCACCTGGCCAAACTTGTCCAATGTACTCAGTGCCATTCTGGTTCTTAATAAAGACATCCTGCTCGTGGCCGCTTGTGTAGAAATCATATGCATCTGACTCGTTTCTCGTGATAGGAATAGCGTTGTCGTGGATCGGTACGAATTTCTGACCACGCTCGTGCAATTTGTCGACAATCTCTCTCAGTCTGCTGAATCGATTTTGATCGACTGTCCAATCACGGTAAGCGAGCATGAAGTCAATATCCATGAATGCTGACTCTTGCGGGATCCCTGCATCGCGCATATCGTTCAAGATTGATTCAAAGTCGCTGTCATTCTCGTATCCCCAACGCGTCATGTGAAATCCTAATGTCCAGTATGGTGGGAGATATGGCTTGCCTACAACTTCAGAGTAGTTGCGAATAACGTCTGCTGGTTTGTTTTCACCTTCACCACCTGAAAGGAAGTAGTAATCTAAAACACCGCCAATGATTCTCTGTTGAAATACTCCATCCCTAAGCCAGGTCTCAAGACCATTCGAAGAGAGTAGTAATACACCGTGATTGAAAGACTTGCCATCTTTCACTCTATTTTCAATGTAGAATGGATGACTTCCATAAATGTTGGTGTTCCTAGGTGTGCCCTCGTCGTTTGACCAGTTGGTTTGGCGGGTGTAGGAGCTGTTGCGACGGTAGTGTGGTGTCACAGCCTCACCAAGACCATAAATGTTGGCCTGTTGAGGGAGTGCCGATGACAGTTGTATGTATTGTGGCTCGAAGATAAGATTGTGGTTAGGCATCACCGAGACGCTTGCCGATGTATCATTTGCGTCGAAAGGTTCGCTGTAGGATGGAATTTCTGATAAGCGTGTATCGAACAATACTTGGCCGTTAGATCTCCTAGTGATCCAGAAAGCGAATGGTGCTTCTGTGTAGTCGAACTGCAAATCAGAGCTGTTCTTCAGCGCCTCATTTTCCTCAAATTGAGGACGCTCAAAGATATCTTCAGGGACTTGGAAATGTTTCTCTTCCTGTCTCAGATGTTAGATTGGTATTCGCCGTCGTGTCAGAAACCATTCTCACCTGATCGTATATCTTGACGTGTAGACGCTCTTTAGTCTCATATGTCGCCTCTAAGGTGAGGTTCTGTACATCTTCACCAAAAGCGTTGCATGCGTCACCGGCCAGCTGGAGGTGCGCCTTGAGACCGTTTGTAGTATGTTCAGTTTGAGCACTGTCGACCGCATATCCGGGACAGTCTTTAATTTTACTTGTGTAGTCTTCAGACGATAGTGGAGTAAGTGCCACCGCGGCTGAGACAAACGCGGCTGTTGCGAGTTTGAGCTTCATTGTTGAGGATGAAAGGTAAATAAGCCCACTATTTAAGTACCAAGAACATTCACGTGGTCATGCAAGAGAATGCACCCTTAAGTCAAATGATACTTAGGTACAAATGAATAGTGGACTCCGCAGGGTATAACGTGCTTGTGAGAATAATATTTGGCAATGTTCCGCGTGCTCCAAGCCGCTCCGAACAATCCGATCTTCTCTCCTTGCACATCGACCTCAATACGCTCACTTCCACGGCGCTCGAATGCCGGACGAATACCGCTTCGACGACAAGTATTCTATTTGATCGAAAATGTAATAAAAAAGATCGAGTAAAAGCAATGAATTACGTCTTAGATCAAGAGTGGATCTAGAATCGATGACTTGGCGAATTCAAAGCATTCCAAAGGCGATGGCGCTATCAGACGAGTATGGATATTCGGCAAACTCTTCACCAAATCGATGAAAGCGGTAGACAAGTGGCTAATATACGGAGTCGTCTTGCTGCTGTTTGTAGGCTTTGGGTGTAGTGACTCCTTTGTCGACACGCTAACATCATCGCTCGATATCAACGATAAGATCAAGAGCAATTATCTGATTATCTCAGTTCGTTTGTACGGCGCAGGATCCGTTCTTGGTCCTCTAATTGGCTGCCTCATGTCGCAATATCTTAGCGTCAGAGTCACTACGCTCTTCTCGTCATTCATCATTGGCATCGGCGCCTTCTCGCTCGCACTCGGCCCACCGATGCAGGTCTTCGTCTTTGGTATGGCTACTCTCGGCATCGGGATTGCAATGGGCAGGAGTATGGCTATATCGGTGCTGATGCAGTGCAGGGAAAGCGCGATGATCGGCGTTATCTACGGTTTTGGTTCCGTCGGCCAGACTACGGCACCATTTCTGCTACGTCTGATACAGCATTTCACAACATGGAAGCATTTCTTCTGGATATTCCTTGCGTATTTTGGATTTCTGGGTATTGTCCAGTTCTTTGTCTTTAGAAATTTCATCCTTGCAGGGAGTAAAGGAGACGTGCTGCCGTTAAAGCAGAAGTGGAGGGATGTGGTGGCAGACAAGAAGCTATGGAAGAGGATACTCTCACTCACACTGAGTCAGCTCATCACCGAAACGTGAGTAGAGCTCTGCTTGGAGACGCGGCGCTAATCGATTCAAAAAGGTGGGCGCATTGGATGTCGACGTATGTTAAGGAAGTAAAGGATCTGCACTTCAAAATACTTTCCATTGGTGCATTCGAGCTAGCGGTGTACCGCTCCGGTGCGACGGTGAGCATGCTATGCTTCTCGCATTTGTATTGCAGAGTGGGGTACAAGCGCTCGAACCTAATGTTACTCTGGCTGACGTGCATTTTCCTCGTATCGATTGATAAAGTGCGCGGTATAGCGCCAGTGAGCGTTCTCAACGCATTCATAGGCGCAACACTCGCTCCGACAATGCCCAATATGTGGGGCAATATGTCGCGTGATATCAACCCGCCGTTTATCGAGACTACTGTGTCGCTCGCGTTGGCGACGTCCACCACAGGCGTCATCGTCGGACCGCTCGCTGTGTCGTTCATCGTTGAGGATTTCGGCATTGATGTGCTTGTCGGGATCAGCATAGTTATGGCATTCATGGCCTCGCTGTCGAATATTCACGATCCACTGGGCTTAGTCAAGGCTATTAAGACACTGCCCAGGAAGGCACTCCACCACTCTCGAAAGCTTAAGAGTCGTTTAGAAAAACCGCGTGCATTGAAATAGAGCAAATTTAATGTATTGTATAGAATCATAAACAGATGTATAATCAGTTACGCATTGTGTGATTAGAAGATGTCAAAAAATTGATTCCCATGATTAGAGAGAAGTGATCGTAGAGGTACATGAGATTACGCACGAGCTGAAACGTAGCACTACAAAGCCTGCGATCCTTATCGCTGTAGATCGAACGCACCTCCACAATGCCGAGTGACAGCTTGGATGGTGAAACAACTTTGATGATCCGTGCGAGCGCATGGGTTACGGCGGGCAATTAGGGCGGCGAATGACCACCCTAACATAATGCCCTGGCCGATGAATAATGTGTGTGGTTCGCCGGGAATAGCCCCCGAAGCGAGTTTCAGCGGAAATGAGAGGACGTAGAGGAGAGAGAAGAGGAGCGACGCATAGAGCCATTCATTCAGGAGCACCAACAATGTATTCTCGCAATAGCCGTCTGTGCAGAAAAATTTGACCTGCGTTGCCGACGTGCAGGAGGACGACTATGGGAAAGAATAGAGCATCCACAATACCATAGACTATCAAAGCGGCTATAAAGCGGTACAAGTCACCGATAATTGTTCCACCTCCACCCACTCACTAAAAATATTCGTTCGTTAAGACTTACCACGCACAGGCCGTCGCAAACAGATCATAACAAGTAACCGTCATATTCGAAACGCAGAATGGGATTATCAGGAGGAGCCATTGCAGGCGTCGTAGTAGGAGTAGTCGTTGGAGTAGTTTTGATAGCCATTATATTTGTGCTGCTGTACCTTCTGAAGAAACGCAGCAACGCAGTGGAGAAGACGAGGTCGAACAACATTGAGAAGATCAACAGCGCGGAGAATGGCAACAACTACGGCCAGCCACCTCCGCAGCCGCTGAGCAACGACCACGATCACGATCACGACCACCACTACGACCACGGTTTGGAGAAGCCGGGCTCAAACGCCGACGACAACTTCAGGAACTCGATCCAGCAGTCTGTACAGACTTCTAGCGGGGGAGCCGCAGAAGAAAGCCAGCCGAACCTGATGGACAGCTACAAAGACACCAACCAATCGCAGGACACATTCATTTATCCCGGGTGAGGCGGCGACATTGAAAACGAGAGCTCAGATTAACGGAATTGCAGATCAAACGTATTCGTTCTCTATCCTTACAACGCAGCGCTCCCAGATGAGCTGACAATAATGCCTGACCAGACAATCAGAGTGACGCGGATCTACGACGATGCATGGGCTGCTGGCCAGATCCTAGGATCGTCCTTCAGAGAGGGAGCGTTCCCGCTTGTGTGCGTCACAGTTGCGGAAGGCGCAGCGACATCGATACACGGGTCGACGCCAAAAGCGCCGTCAGTCCGGTCGTCGTCGGTCAACTCGAGACAGTCGAGCTTCAAATCAGCGTTCCAATCGCCCTCAGAAGGCGGCAGGGCGTCGTGGGTGGCTGGAAGACCGGTGTCGGTAGGGCACGTCGCAGGGCGCAAGCAATCAGCCAAGTAACGATTTCTTCTCATATGAAACGGACAATACACTTTCGCCTACTTTACATTGATAGATAATAATAACCAATGCATGTTTTCTCTTGATTTAAACGCAGAAAAGGGAGGAAGGGATTTACAATTGTGTACTCACACACAGCACCCCTAAACACACGACTTATAAATTTTTTTTATATTTTCCCAAGACAGAAAACTCGCTCAAAACTCGCTTTTCACCACGACTAGTAAAGGTGAGGAGACGCAGAAACACAAAAAAGAAGAAATTAACAGGAATTGCAGATGTCAGCAGAAGCAGCAGCACCTCCAACATTCAAGCTCGTTCTCGGTGAGTGAGCGTGCGCGGCGTGGGCTACTCAACTAACGTGTATCCAGTCGGTGACGGTGGTACTGGTAAAGTGAGAAATGGTCCAAGCCAGCGTACAATCAACTAACGTGACGCGTAGACAACCTTTGTTAGACGTCACATGACTGGTGGTGAGTTTGATATCGTAATGGCGGTGAATCCACGTTTAAATAATGCGTCATAGAATTCGAGAAGAAGTACATTGCCACGCTTGGTGTAGAGGTCCACCCACTCTCCTTTGATACAAACTTTGGTAGAATTTGCTTCAACGTCTGGGATACGGCCGGTCAAGAGAAGTTTGGTGGATTGCGTGATGGCTATTACATCCAAGGCCAATGCGGTATCATCATGTTCGATGTTACCTCTAGAATTACCTACAAGAACGTTCCAAACTGGCACAGAGACTTGGAGAGAGTCTGTGAGAACATTCCGATCGTCCTCTGCGGTAACAAGGTCGATGTCAAGGAGCGCAAGGTCAAGACCGGTGCTGTCACCTTCCACAGGAAGAAGAACCTCCAGTACTTTGAAATTTCCGCAAAGTCAAACTACAACTTTGAAAAGCCTTTCTTGTGGTTGGCTAGGAAGCTCGCTGGTAACCAAAGTCTCGAGTTCGTTGCTGCTCCTGCTCTTGCTCCTCCAGAAGCTGCGGTCGATCCTTCTCTGATGGCTCAATACAAACAAGAATTAGAACAAGCAGCTGCTGCTCCACTCCCAGATGAGGATGACGCTGACCTTTAAACGTTTTTTCAATTTCCATACTTTATCATTCATGAATCGCGTTGAAATTACAAGACTCGTCATCCTCCTCTACAACACTTTTTCGAGTGCTTTTGCTGATATTTCGACGCCGAGCTGTGAATATATGTGAGAAGCTTTATCGTTAATGCTGTTATTCAACTCACAAAGGTGGCTGCGTTGGCTGGGAATGCTCTAGCCATTGCAGGTCCGAAACCCTTAAACAATGCACCCATGCCATCAGCCTTGACAGTCTTCACAGCGCAATCTACAAAACCCTTGTACACACCTTCAGGAGCAGATTGGATGCGTGACTTGATAACATCAGGCGGTATAGCGAATGACCACATAGTAACGCCAGCCAAACCACCTGCAGTGAGAACAGCGCCGAGGTTGAGTTCACCGGTTGAGTCGGCTGGGGTAAGCATTTTCTTGATCTGCTCGTAACTGACAAAGTAAGCAATGGAGCCAGGACCATCTCTAGCCAAAGTAGCGCCCGTGCCTCTGTAGACGCTCTTCAATCCACCCTCTTTATACATTCTACTGATGACACTACCCATCCCAGCCTTCTTCGACTCAGTCTGCTGGAGCACTTTGACGCGTTCGACGGGTGATGTAATCAGCGTTGTAGGAACAGCACTAAAGAAGCCGGCGAAAGCGAGTTCAGACGTAGAAAGAGAGGTGCCCTTCTCCCTATTAGCCTGTTCTGATCTGCAACCAAAGACAATTTTCTTGCCGAGATCATAAGACCAGAAGCTAAGTGCGAAAATGGGGGTAACGCCAACGAGCGGTGGAAGAACGCCCTTGTACAAACCTCTAGCGCCATCTTTGGCTATGGACTGCTTCACTACGTCAATTGCGCCGTTGTAGACGCCCGTTTCGGCTGTCTGCAATCGCACTTTGGTGAGATCGAACGGGTGTCCAACGAGGACAGCCATTGAACCACCAAATCCACCAGAGAGAAACGATTTCAATGATGATTTAGTCGCTGCTTTTGCGTCCTTCACTTCTTCTGCCATTTTGCGAGTGTAAGAGGTGAGAGAGATGACGTGTTTCCAGTCTAACAAGTCTCCGGTCGTGTCCGATAGAAAATGGCATACGAAAACACATGATAGCGCTGATGTTTTTATATTTTTATATTTCAATCAACACGCTTACATGGATCGCTGTGATGGGGCATCCAGGGCTAACAGGGTATCCAGATAAGCCGCGTGACTGGAATTTACAGCTCAATTGATTACACCAGCTGAGCCAGCCAGTATAGCTGCCGCAGTCTAAGCGAGATGAGCATGTGTCTATCGATCAGTTTTATCAGTATTTCCGGGATCCCGTTGGTTAATTTGGTTAATTGGTTTTATCATCTTGTCTGAAACGCCCAAATATCAGCTAAATTCAATTCAAAATGTTAAGATCTGGGGCTCTCACGTCTCTTAGGTCTCTCAGATCTCTCAGATGCCGCACAAGCACGACCAGCCAATGCCTACGCTCATTGGCTACTTTCGAGGTGGCTGACGCGCCACCAACCACGGCGAACAGCATATTCGCTCCACTTGACTCCTTCACCCGCCGCCACGTTGGCCCACGCTCTGCCCATGTCGACCAAATGCTCGATTCACTCGGCTACACGTCATTTGACCACTTCATCAATGACGCTGTGCCTGCGAATATACGCATCCACGACTCCATCAACGACTCTTCCATTCCCCCACTCTCCGAATCGGAGCTTCTTGCTCGCGCCAAGCAGCTCGGCAGCCAGAACAAACTCTTTAAATCGTACATAGGCATGGGCTATCACAACGCTGTCACTCCACCAATCATTCTCCGCAACATCACTGAAAATCCTGCTTGGTATACCAGCTATACGCCCTATCAGCCTGAAATTTCTCAGGGCAGACTCGAGTCCTTGCTTAATTACCAGACTATGGTGTCTTCTCTCACCGGAATGGACATCGCTAATGCTTCTTTGCTCGATGAGGCTACTGCTGCTGCAGAGGCTATGGTTATTGCTTTCGGTACCGCAAAAGGTAGCAAGCGCACTTTCATCGTCGATTCTGGTGTCTTGCCTCAGACTCTCGCTGTTCTTCACACTCGCGCTCGTGGTCTTGGTATCAACGTTGTCCACGGCGACATTAATGATCTTTTACAGAAGGACAATATACGTTCTGACCTTGTTGGTGCTTTGTTCCAGTATGTGAGTGTCGATACTCTTTTTCATTGCTCTTCTGACACCGTGTTCAGCCAAATATTGACGGCGCCATCCAAGACTACTCCAACCTAATCAGCCAAGTTCACAGCCTTAGTGGTCTTGCTGTCTGCGCAACTGATCTCTTGGCTCTCACTCTGCTCAAGCCACCAGGCGAGTTTGGTGCTGATATCTGCGTTGGCAACTCTGCTAGATTCGGTGTTCCATTGGGATACGTGAGGTTTACATTACCGTCGTCGAAAATCTTCTAACATTTCCAACCAGGGTGGTCCTCATGCAGCATTCTTCGCCTGCTCAGACGCCCTCAAGCGTAGGATGCCAGGAAGGTTGATTGGTGTATCAAAAGATTCCGACGGCAAAATAGCCTATAGACTTGCTCTTCAAACGAGAGAGCAGCACATCAGACGCGATAAAGCTACTTCGAACATCTGCACAGCACAGGCATTGCTTGCAAACATGGCTGCTATGTATGCTGTTTATCATGGTCCCCAGGGCTTGCGTCAGATAGCAGCCAAAGTTCACGCTCTCACAAAAGTGCTTAAGCTGGGTATCGAAAAAGAGGGATTCACGGTCAAGAATCGAGACAGTTACTTCGATACGCTCACTGTTCATGTCGCATCAGCTGAGTCGACGCACGCTGCCGCTATAGCGAATGGCATAAACTTGCGTCGCGTGGACGACCACACAGTCGGGATCACGCTCGATGAGAGTGTCACCGAGAAGGACATACTTACGCTATTGGATGTTTTCTCCCAGGCCAGAACAGCCCGCGGCATAGAAGCATCCCAAGCTGCTAAAGACCTCACACGTCCGCAAGCTTTGGAGGAAATTGCGCTCGATCTTAACCTCACCCGTCACACTCTGCCTACACTGCAAGTAGCTGCAGATGAAAAACTTCAGAGACAATCATCCTATCTCCAACACGAGACTTTCAACAGGTATCAATCAGAGACTGAGCTTTTGAGGTATATCTACTACCTACAGGGCAAGGATCTTTCGCTTGTTCACAACATGATTCCACTTGGTAGCTGCACTATGAAGTTGAATTCAACAAGCTCAATGATTCCATTCACCCAGCCTGAGTGGTCGAGTGTTCACCCGTTCGTGCCAATAGACCAAGCTCAAGGGTATGCTAAGATGATAAGGGAATTGGAGGATGACTTGGCTGCTATCACAGGGTTTAGTGCGACATCGCTGCAACCAAACAGTGGTGCGCAGGGTGAATTCGCAGGCCTGTCAGTAATCAAAGCGTATCATGAAAGCAAAGGGGATGGCGGAAAACGAAACATATGTCTCATTCCTCTCTCAGCTCACGGCACAAATCCCGCCTCGGCGGTGATGGCAGGGATGAAAGTAGTCCCAATCAAGACGCTCAAGGATGGACGGTTAGATATGGAAGACCTGCGCGGAAAGTGTGAAGAATACAGTGAGAATCTCGCAGCTTTCATGGTCACCTATCCATCAACATTTGGAGTATTCGAGGAAGGTGTGCAAGAGGCATGCAAGCTAGTCCACGATAAGGGAGGGCAAGTTTATCTCGATGGAGCCAATCTGAATGCACAAGTTGGTTTGACTAACCCATACACCTGTGGTGGAGATGTTTGTCACTTGAATTTGCACAAAACGTTTTCGATTCCACATGGTGGTGGTGGACCGGGTGTAGGACCTATATGCGTTGCTGAACATCTCGTACCATTTTTACCTGGTCATCCTCTCTCGCCGCACGGTACAGATTCGTCACTCACACCTGTCAGTGCTGCTGCGCAAGGCAGCGCTAGCATCCTCACCATCAGCTGGGCGTATATTAAAATGCTGGGCGGGAGTGGCCTCACTGAGTCGTCTAAAATTGCCCTCCTCAATGCCAACTATATCAAGAAAAGGCTAGAAGGGCATTTCAATGTCCGTTTCGTTAACTCAAAAGGGGCTGTGGCGCATGAGCTGCTTTTAGATTTGGCTAATTTCGAAGAAAGTGGATTAAAGGTGATGGATTTCGCCAAGCGGTTGCAGGTGAGTTTGTGATGCGTATGGATGTAATGACACTTACTGACCCTTTCCACCTCTTCACAGGACTTTGGCGTTCATCCACCAACCTGTTCCTGGCCAATCACATCTGCTATGCTAATAGAGCCTACTGAGTCAGAAAACAAGGAGACGCTCGATAGGTTTATTGATGCACTCATTCATATCAAGGGGGAGGCTGATGAGGTGGCAAATGGAAAAGCGGATCGCGTGCTTAACGTTATCAAGAATGCCCCTCATACTCTCTCATCTCTCGCTTGGTCAGATGACAAGTGGGCTGCTACACGACCATACTCACGCCAAAAGGCCGTTTATCCTCTCGCTTACCTCGCCAATAACAAGTTCTGGCCTTCTGTGGGGAGAGTGGATGATGGTGAGTGAATTTATGGGCGTGATGGTAGTTTACTGATAGTGTGATAGCATATGGTGATCGTAACCTTACCTGTAGCTGTCCAAGTGTAGAGGAAATGGCGGAGTAGATGGTATAGCTCGCAAGGCAGCTTACAGACTATGAACCTCAACAGTTTCATGATTTTCACTCCCTGGTTATTCTATGTTTCAATCACTCTCATCAAGTCATTGCCATTGTTCAACACCTAACGACCGTATTTGCATAACATTCAACTGTATTCTAGACATTCAACCGTATATGCATATATTATTACATTGATAGAAAAGTACAGTGTGGAGTTGAGGTGATGACGCGGTGACACGCTAAAGCTTCACCTTCTTATTCTGGCCTTGCTCACGCTCAGCTAGACGCTTCTTGCGTTCCTCGTTACCAATCATGAGCGACTCCATAGCCGACTTTGGTTTGGTTTGGTGTGGAGTCTGTGTAACGGGTGTTGCTTTAGATTGTTTAGCAGCTTTGAAGACGTTAGCTGGTTTCTGCGTGGATGCGGGTGCAGCAGCAGCAGTCGGCTTGAGTGAAATCTTAGGAGCACTACTCTGACCAGATGAGTTTGAATTCAAAGAGAGTTTAATAGGAGCGTCACCCTTGTTGAGGACACTAGGTTTATGCTCTTTAGGAACACCGTCACCTTGAAGCTTTGCTCTTTCGATTTGCTCAGCAATCATCTTACGCTCACGCTGCTCATCATCCATATGCTGTCTGTCCTTCTTAAGACTTGCCTCCTGGCGTGCGAGAGCTTGAGGGGAGTTATCGATCCAGCTGACGTACAAACCCTGTTCAGTTTCATCGACACGAACAATACCAGCTCTGCCAAGGTACTTTGTGAATTCCGTCAGCGTTACCCAGCGAGTGGCGTTCATGTGGAGGTGGTGCTTATCGGCGATGAACTCCTGGTAAACGGTGTTGACAGCAACGCGATTAGTGCCGTGTCTGTTGCGTGTTGGTTACAATCGCTGCATTCCAGATAACACGCTCAAACTCACCTTCTTGAAAGAAGAATAACGAATTCACGCTGGAATTGTTGGGAAGCGTCGGATATAAACTTGCCTGCATTCTCGCCGACGTGAAGCATCGCTCTCAGGTGACTCTCAGATTGCGTGTGGCACTTGTAGCCGTTCTCGTCTCTGCACTGCTTCTCACATACTTGACAATACCATCTTAATCTCCCGAGGCCTGGGATTCGTGAGCATGAGAGTTGGCGGTGGCTATACAATCACAACTCACCTTTAGCCTTCATGGCATTTCCAACTGCTTTCGATGATCCCGCTTCGGCTTTCGGCATTTTTGTCTTGACCGTTTCGAATCAACAATCTCTTCATCTCGTTCGACCATCTATGGCGCCTAATAAATTCAAACAGAAAGGAAACGGGAATAAGAAGGGGGATAAGAAGAGCACGCAGGATAAGCGTGGTAAATTGCAGCAGCAGCAGCCACAACATCCTCAACATGCTCCCCACAACGACCTCAAGAAGGAAGTTCTCGCTCTCGGCGGCGATGAAGACGATTTGAAGCTGTTCCAAGGCGTCGACAGTGATGACGAGCACGTGTTTAATAGCGGCGAGCAGAATGACCCAGCTTTATTGAAAGATTTGAAGGATTTATACAAATCTCTCGACTTCAACTCTGCTAAGCCTCAGGAAGAGGAAGAGGAAGATGACGATAACGATGATCATGTCGATGCCAACGGTAGCGAGACTGACGTGAAGGCTGCTTCTGCTAGCGATGATGAAAATCACGACGACAGCGAGCAAGAAGATTCTAGTCAAGAAGGTGATAATCAATTTGAGCAAGACGCAGACGCAGACCCGCTCAGTGAAATCGATCCAAACGGTCCGTTCGTCCAAATTCCTCAATGGTTCCTTCAGCCTCTCCCTCAACTCTCAAAATCCAAGGCTAACACTAGCAAATCGTTGACTTCTGATGGGCAGATATCACACGCACAGAAGCTACTCGAAGATCTACCAAAGATCGCCTCTTCAAGCTCAGCCGTCTCTGCTTCTGATAAGAAATTCTTGGATCAGATGCTTAAGTCTGGTACTCTTAATGATAGAGTCTCCGCACTCGCCCTCTTGGTTGCTGAGTCGCCTATCCATAACATTTCCAGTCTCGAATCTCTCAAGAATATGGCTGCAAAACCTAAGCGTGAAGAGGCACTCAGGGCAATGAAGGCCCTAGTTGATTGGTTGGCTGGTCCACACGGTCTACCTTCTAACAGAAAGCTGGTTTATATCGCCGATCAGCCCAACCTCACCCATCAGGGTGCAACCGATAAGCATCTCACTTTCTGGGCCTTTGAAAATTGGTTCAAGGGATATTTCTTTGAGGTTTTGCAGCTACTTGAGGTGAGTTGAGCTTTCTTTGGGGCTTATAGTATGCTGACATACTTCAGTCGATCACTCATGACAATCTCGTCTTTGTAAGGCAGCAAGCTGTCATGCTCATCTTCCAGCTTTTGAAAAACAAGCCAGAGCAGGAGCATAATCTGCTTAGACTACTAGTAAACAAGTTGGTAGGTATTTTCTTTTTCTCAATAACAAAACTAAATCAAGGATAGGGTGATCCTTCTCGTCAAGTAGCATCAAAAGCTTCTAATCAGCTGCTTGTTGTCTTGCAAGCTCACCCTGCAATGAAAGGCATTATCAGTCGCGAAGTCGGTGATCTCATCTTCCGTCCAAACATGTCAGACTCTGCCAAGTACTACGCGATTATTACATTAAATCAGATCATGTTCACAAAGGCTGACACTGGCGTTGCAAACAAACTGATAGAAATATACTTTAACTGCTTCAAAGATTTCCTCAGGGAGGAGGAAACATTGGTGAAGAAATCCAAGGAGGATGCTAAGAATGCTAAGAAGGGTAAGAAAAACCAAGGTAAGAATGTTAAGAAAGACAAGAAGGAAGATGTCGAAGATGATCCTGAGGCTCTTGAGGAGAAAAAGTCTAAGATGGTTGCCGGTATTTTGGCCGGCGTACACCGTGCCATGCCATACGCTGATATTGATGAAAAAATGTGAGTCCAATGACTTTACATTCGCAGTACTGACAAATTCAGTTTCGATAATTACATGAATACTCTGTTTAGAATCACCCACACTGGTACCTTCAACATAGCTATTCAAGCATTACAACTAATCTACCAAATAACGATTATAAAGGACACAGTCTCAGACAGATTTTACCGTGCATTGTATGAGTCGCTGCTGGATCCAAGACTGGGAGGCTCGTCAAAGCAGTCCATGTACCTCAACTTGTTGTTCTCGGCTATGAAGAGAGATCCATCGAATGCCCGAGTAGCAGCGTTTGTGAAGCGTATATTGCAAATGCTACTCGGACAATCACCTTCATTCATTTGCGGTGCATTCTACCATCTCAACGGCATATTCGCTAGCCATCCCTCATTGAGAGCGATGTTGGATGAGGAGGAAGAGAATGAGAGTGGTGGAGTAGCTTCGACGTCTTACGACAAGTTCAAGCGCGATCCTCAATATAGCAATGCTCAGCACAGTTGTCTGTGGGAGTTGATACCATTCACAAAGCACTATCACCCCTCTGTATCTATTCAGGCTAAGCAGCTACTGAATGGAGAAGTGGTGAAAACTTCATCGGATCTCAACCTCAACACACTCATGCATTTCCTCGACAGATTCGTCTACAAGAATCCAAAGAAAGACATCAAGCCAAAGGGTGCATCGCTCATGCAACCTATTGCTGCGTCTGACCGATCACAAACTGTCTCTAATGTCAAGGGTGCTACTAGAGAGTTGATGATGAACAGCAACGAGTTTATGAGGAAGAAGGAGGCAAATGTAGCTCCTGATCAGCTTTTCTTCCATAAATTCTTCAATCAGCGTAACAAGAGGTTGGAAGATAAAGCATCTAAGAGGGATAAGCGCAAGAAGGCTTCTGACGATGAAGGTGTGGGCGAGAGTGACGATGATACTGACCAAGGTCAAGATGTCAATCTCGATGATGAGGATGAGCAGAAGGATGAGAAGGAGGATGGCGATAACGATGCTGCATCTGATGATAAGGAAGAGTTCGACGAGGATGAGATCTGGAAGGTGCGCATCGTCTGAATTGGTTTTATGGTAAATTCTAACCACTCTTTAGGCTATGCAAGCTACGATGCCAGGACAGGAGAATGACGACCTCGAAGAGAGTGATGAAGACCACGTCGATCCTGCCATGTTGGAGGACAGTGATGCCGAAGCTGAAGGTGAGGAAGACAAAGCAGCTAAAGCAGATTCAGAATCCGATGAGGATGATGAGGATGGTGAGGATAACGAGGACAAGGATGATGAGGACAACGAAGGAGGTGTTGGTGGTCTCGATGACGAAGAGGATGACCTGTTGTCTATTGATGAGGACATGGAGGTTCCTGGCGCAGATGAGGATGAGGAGGACGGTAGTGAACCAGAGGAGGAGGAAGAAGTCAGCGGAAAGCGCAAACGTAACAACAAGGAAGCTAGAGCGGCCAAGAAAGCTAAGAAGGCGTTACCTATGTTTGCTAGTGCAGACGATTACGCGCATCTGTTGCAAGAGTAAAAGCAATATAGACTATTTATTTCATTTACGTTTACTTTCCTTGTTTTAAGCGTGTTAATTCTCTCACCGATACTATCAAAATGAATGGAATACCACCACCACCGCTGCCGGAAGGATGGACAGAGCATAAGGGTGGGTGAGATGCTAGAGTGCAATAAGGTGATTTAACAGGCAAATCGCTCAGCTCCGTCGGGTACACCTTACTACTACAACGCCAGTACAAAGAAATCCACATACAAGAGACCGCTACCTGTGCCACCTGCTGGAATGCAAATGCAAATGCAAATGGCACCGCCGCCAGCACCGATGCAAGCGCCAGCTGCGCCTGCAGCACAGCCAAGCCAGACGAAGAAGACCAAGAAAGAAAAACCAGCGAAAAAGACATCGATAGAAGGTACAGCGTGGATGAGGATAACGACAAATCTCGGAAATACCTTCTACCTCCACACTGAGCGCAAGGAAAGTGTGTGGGAGGTGCCTGCTGAGATAGCATCGCAGGTGTCGCAGCTAGAAGAGGACGAGCAGAATGGGAATGCTGCTGCTGCAGAGAAGAAGCGGAAGCGTGAGCAGAAGGAGCCCGGTGATAGCGGCTGGATAGACGTTGAGCCGAAGAAAGCCAGAGAGGATGGAGAAAATGAAGACGGCAGCGGTGACGGTGGAGACGACGCAGACTACGCAGCAGCAGCGCGGGCGGCAATGGACGCAGAACGCAACCACAATAAGAATATACTCGATGCCGAGCTGGCTGAGCAGCGCGAGATGGAGAATGAACGTATGAGAGAATACCAAGAGAAGAAAGCCGCAGAGATCGAAGCTAACTATAACCATGAAGAGGCCGTCGCGCTGTTCAAGAGCATGCTGGAGGAGTATGATATCAATCCACTCATGCCTTGGGATATGGCTCTTACCACTTTCGTTAATGATAGCCGGTATACTAGTCTGAGGAATACCGAGGATAGGCAGGATGCATTCGATGAGTATTGCAGGGATAAAGCGCAGTCGGCGAAAAGGAGTACTGTCAGTGTTGACCCAGCCATCAGCTACAGGGAGCTGCTTCGATCGGAGGTTACAAGCACGCGTGCGCGCTTCGAAGAATTCAGGAAGACATTCAAGAAGGATAGACGCTTCTTTGGATTCGGTAGAGATGACAAAGAGAGAGAAAAGGTGTTCAAATCGTGGTTAAGGGAGTTGGGAGAAGGTGAGAGTGACTTTTGCTTTTGGTGATTGCTGACTTTATACTTGACAGCTAAACGCCAAGAAGCTCAGAAGGTGGAGGAGGGATTCAAGAGGCTGCTGAGAGACACTAGCGATATTACAGCTCAGTCTGATTACAAGGAGGTCGGTGTGAGTGTATGCACATTGCCAAGCTAACAAAGTTCAATAGTTAAAACCGCTACTCTCTTCTCATTCTGCGTATAAGAAGCTGCAGTCGGGAAGTACCAAGGAAGCGCTCTTTAACGCATACAAGAAAGAATTGGCGGGTGAGCAACCAGAGGAATTACCCAAAGCTGAAGAAAACGTAATACCTGCGCCTATAGAAGACGAGCCCAAAAAGCTAGACAAAGCTGCCAGGGCTGAAGCCTCACTTAAGGCACGCCAAGAGAATTTCAATAAGGAAAGAGAAAGTCTTGATAAGAAGACGCAAGCGTCCAAAACTGCTCTAGCCGGCAATGAAGCTGAAAGAGAATACCGGACTTTGTTGATAGACACGGTGAGGAATCACAAGGTGGGTGGTGTTCTGGAATTTTGATTTGACTGACGGAAATGTAGATCAGGTGGAGAGAGCTGGAAGGAGAGCTGGCCAAGGACAGCAGATTCAACGTCGATCTCAGCGTAAGAAGAAAGAGGGACCTTTTCGAAGAGCACGCCGATGGGATCTACAACAAGCGGGTGAATGGGGTGAAGGAGCTCTTTGAGAGGGAATTCAAGACTCTCGATGATGCATTTGAAGATGTGCACGACAAGATCAAGGACGAGGTGGCGGTGAAGGTGTTAGACGCGTCGGTGGCAGAACTAGAAAGAATCTACGTCGAGTGGCAGGCAGCCAAGTTTAGAAACGCGGTTAAGGAATTCAAGGAGCTTCTGAAAGAGTCTTCCTTTGTCGGATACTGGGGCCGCGTAAAGAAAGGGGAGGAAGATGCGACAAAGGATGCAGAAAAGGTCTTCAAAGCAGAGGAAGATGATGATGATGAGACAGACGAGGGCGTGTTCGGCGGTGGGAATAAGGATCTCAAGCAGCTGGCTCAGCAGGTGAATATTGACGAGATGGAGAAAATTTTATCCAACGATAGCAGGTACAGAATATTACAAGGTTGGGATAAGAGGAGGGAGGTTATACTGGAGTATTTGAGCGGGATGGATAAGGACATTAAGATTTTGACTTGAATTGGTTATTTGTATGTTGATGTATTGCTCTTGCATTTTGGCCGCGACGATGAAATCCAAGCAGCAGACAAAACCCTACAAGCGCATAAATCAGAAGCGTGTGGCAGATGATAATAATCTCAGGGATATGCACGCTCTCCAGAAGGAGCTGAGCGAGAAGACTGAGCTGTTCGACGAGCTGCCTATCTCCCAGCAGACCAAGAAGGGGATGAAGCGCAATGGATTCGTTAAGATGACGGAAATCCAAGCAGCGACAACGCATTTGGCGCTCAAAGGCAAGGATCTCGTCGGTTCAGCGCGCACCGGCAGTGGTAAGACGCTCAGCTATCTCCTGCCGATGCTCGAGCTGTTGTACAAGGAAAAGTGGTCGAGCACTGATGGACTAGGTGCTCTCGTCGTAGCCCCAACGCGTGAGCTTGCGCTGCAAATATTCAAGGTTCTCCACGCTATAGGCACCAATCACACTTTCTCTGCTGGTCTGCTCATTGGAGGGAAGAACGTTGCGCAGGAGAAGACGCGACTGAATAAGATGAACATTCTCATCGCCACCCCTGGTCGTCTCCTACAACATATGGACGAAACTTACGGTTTTAGCGCCGATAACCTCAAGATGCTGATCCTAGATGAAGCTGATCGTATACTTGATTTGGGATTCGCTAAGACGGTTCACGCGATCATTGACCAGCTACCACCAACGCATACGCGTCAGAATTTGCTATTCTCGGCTACTATATCCGCATCAGTCGCCTCACTTGCCAAGATGAGTCTCAATGATCCAGCTTATGTCGAGCTGAAAAACACGGATAATGGGGAAGATCCGACACCAAAGAATTTGGCGCAATTCTATTCACTCGTTCCTCTCCACCGCAAACTGGATGTTTTATTCGGGTTCGTGAAGAGTCACAAACAGAACAAAGTGCTCGTATTCGCTAGCTCATGTAAGCAAGTACGACACATATATGAGACGTTCTCGCACCTGCGTCCTGGTATAAGTTTGATGCAGCTGCACGGTAAATTGAAGCAAGCGAAACGGCACGCGACTCTTGCGCAGTTCAGTCGAGCTTCGCATGCGGTGTTGTTTGCGACGGATATCGCAGCGCGTGGGTTGGACATACCTGCAGTGGACTGGGTGGTACAACTCGATGCGCCTGAAGATGCAGACACTTATATACACCGTGTCGGACGCACAGCACGTTACAACAGCAAGGGATGTGCGCTGATGCTAGTCGAGCCTGCTGAGAAAGCATTGTTAAAGAGACTCGAAGAAAAACACATTACGCCAAAAGGAACTAAGATTAAGGAGAAACTTATGCAACCTATTGGGAATGCGTTACAAGCACATGCTTTCCAAGATACTGAAATCAAATACCTCGCTCAGAAGGCTTTCGTTAGCTATGTCCGCTCACTGCATCTCATGAAGGATAAAGAGGTCTTTGATGTTACGCGCTACCCACTCAGCGAATACGCGGGTAGTCTCGGTCTGCCTGGTGTGCCCAAGGTTAAGTTCATGGCGGCGGAGAAAGCAAGAGCGAGAGCGGAGGATAAGAAGGAGGTGAGTGAGAGTGAGCAAGAGCAGGAGCAGAATCAGGAAAGTGGAGATGATAGTGAGGATACTGATTTAGCGGTGAGATTGAAAAGTGTTGGCAGTTTGTAGATTTAAACTGACGTGCTGCAGAAACAAACGCAAAAGGAATCACAAAGTAAACCTGGGGTGCGCACCAAGTATGACAAACTTTTCGAGCGTAAGAACCAAGGACAGCTATCGGAGCACTACAATGCACTTGTAGACAGGAATAGAGAGGGAGAGGGAGAGTCGGATGAGGAGCTGATGACAATCACTCGTCGCGATCACGAGCTGGAGAGCGGTGGTAGCGATGGAGAGGAAGATGACGCTGCGGGTAACCTCTCAAAACGGAAACTTAGAGCGGGTCAGTCGAAGAAGGCGATCGCAGGGAAGAGCGAGCCTGGTCATAAATTGCGCTTCGACGAGGACGGACAAGCGCATGAACTGTACGAATTACAGAAAGGGGAAGATGTCGACGTCGATAATGAGAAGAAGCGGTTTATCGATGAACAAAATAAACAGCTCAAATTGGCTGACGTTGAGAATAAGAGAGTTGCAAAGGAGAAACGTGATGAAAAGAAGCGTAAGAGGAAGGATAGGGAGGTTGAGGGCGACGACAGCGATGATGCAGCTGAAGCTGTTATTGGAGATGGCGAGGATGATGGTTATGTGTCACCGGAGTTCGATTTGGGTGATGAGGATGAGATTGAGGGTGAGAGTGGTAGTGATGGTGAAAGCAACGACAAAGAATCGAGCCAGAAGAAGCAGAAGAAGGAAAGTGAGACACGAGATATAGATGACGATGAGGAGTACGCTTTGTCATTGCTAAGAAATTAGACGTATGCATTATCATTATTAATAGAAATAAATAAATCAAGTAAGAGCTAACAAAGCTAGCGTTGATTTCTAGTCAACTCATCCACCAAAACATCTACCGAGATAGTATCGCCAACAGCATCCTGTAGCATGCTTTCACTGAAGCCAGGGCAGGTGACAGACATGGAATTGCTGATGGTCTGTTTGATATTTACGGAAAGAGCTTTTACGTCGATATCGAGATCGTATTGGATGTCGATTGGAGGCTTGCTGTTAGGATCTGTGAGACCGCATGAGTCAAGTAAACCACCAAGGACTTGTCTATTAGGATCATAGCTAGCCTTATAGACGATATGGAACGGGTATCTGAAATTTGTGGTGTTCTCACTGCGAATATCGATATTCTCAACTCTGCCATAGCCAATAGAGATGTTAGTAGCACCCCAGAAGAGCTGTGCGTAGAGTTCGTTGAATGTGATGTCGAAGGTGTTTGGGTTATCGACTTGAATCTGCAAATCGAAGTTTATGCTCAATGCGTTGTTGATAGCGGATACGGTACTGCCATTATTTGGCTCCTCAACGCCCAAGAAGGCTAAATTTGGTGGCTTTACGTAAAGAACGATTGTGGCGATTATGCCGACTGAGGAGGGTAAGAGGAGTGACTGTGTAATCAGACTATAACACACTAGCGATGACTATCCCGAGTATTAGCACACAGAAGATCCATCTGAATATCAATCCAATGATCGTCCCTCTGATTAGGCCACCTCTCTGTCTCTTTCGAAACGCTGCGGGTTGTCAGGGTAGTTGGAAAGGGCGTAACTAACTAACATTTTACATTGCTAGGCTTATAATCAGACATACCGAATGACTGATGTGGATTTATATAGGCGTACGCTGTACTGGGTTAGTAGATCGGCGTTGATTGAGAAGGAGCGGTATTTACTGGAGTCGGTCATGATGGGCGGTGATTAAGAATAATAGTGAGCTACACTTATAATATTCAAGGGTCGTCTCTATTAAATTGTTCTGTTTATCACCAACAATCATATGGATCAATCGATTAACCTCGAGTTGAATAATAATGAGGATAATCTTTTAGATACCACCTTCAATGGCTTGAATAATAACCTCTTAAACAGCCCAACTGTCTCTACAAGATCACCAAAGCGTCAACACAGACTGAGGAATAATGCATCCCCTGTTAAGAGACCAGATGTCTTTCAACCAGTCAATAGACCTTCTTCCACGCGCCACTCTACACGCCTTTCTCCCTCCAAACACACCCCCAGTCGCGTCGATTTGGTACTCGACGCTGCCAAAGCGCGTATCAATCAGCAGTCTGAAAATGAATCCCCACCTGCAGCTCGACACAAAGAAGACGCTATCCGCAAAGCCAAAGAGGAGCATATGGCGCGTTTAGCAGCAGAAGAGGCCGAAGCAGATGCAGAAGCAGTCCGACAGAGGCAGGCAGACGAGAAAGAAAAAGAACAAGAAGCAAACGCATCTGCTGAACAAGCCCGTCTACAACGAATAGCCACTGAAAAGGCTCACGCGGCACGCGCCGAGCAGGAGAAATTCCGTCTTGAGCGTGCTGAATCGAACAGACGACGTGAAGAGGCACGTCTAGCACGAGAAATGGCAGCTAGAGCTGAGGCTGAGCGTATAGAAAATGAACGTAAAAGACAGGAGAAGGAGGAGAGAGATAACGCAGCGCGTAGACGCGTCGAAGCTGCTCAACGTCGCGAAACTGAACGTATCGATCGTGAGAGAATCGAAGCTGATGCTAAAGCTGAGAAAGAGTTGGCAGATAAAGAACTTGCTCAACGCTTGGATGCTGAGCGAATCGCTAATCAGCGCGAAGCTGCTAGAAAACGCGAAGAGGCGGCTAAAAAGAGAGAAGAAATTCGTCAAGCTAGATCAGCTAAATTGGAACACGCTGCTAAAGTCGAAGCTGCTAAAGTCGAAGCTGAGAAAGTCGCAAATGAGGAACGCAAGAAAGAGGACACCAGACGTAAGAGAGAAACTGAAGCTAAGGAGAAAGAAGAACGTGAGATAGAGGCTAGGGAAAAAAAACAGCGTGATCAAGAAAGAAAGGAAAAAGAGCAACTTGAGGCAAGAATCGCTAAAGAAATTGCAGAGAAAGAAGCATACCTTGAGAAAGAACGACATCTCGCCAGATTGGCGAAAGAAAAGGTTGACGAAGAAGCCAGACTAGCGCAAATCGCCAAACAAAAGGCAGAAGAGGAATCACGCATTGAGAGAGAACGTCATCTTGCGAGACTAGCGAAAGAGAAAGCTGACGAAGATGCACGCGTTGAAAGAGAACTTCATCTTGCGAGGCTAGCGAAAGAAAGAGATGAACAAGTTAGGCTAGCGCAAATCGCCCAAGAAAGAGCCGAAGAAGAAGCACGCATTGAAAGAGAACGTCATCTCGCCAGACTAGAGAAAGAAAGAGACGAACAGGCCAGACTTGCACAAATTGCCGAACAAAAAGCAGAAGAGGAAGCACGCATTGAGAGAGAACGTCATCTTGCAAGACTAGCGAAAGAAAAATCCGATGAAGAGGCTCGAATCGCTACAGAAATAGCAGATAAAAAGGCACGCGACGAAAAAGATCGCCATCTCGCCATATTGGCTAAAGAGAAAGCCGACAAAGAAGCCAGAATCACCAAACAGAAGGCAGAGGAAGAAGCACGGTTAGAAAAAGAACGGCATTTTGCTAGACTTGCAAATGAGCGCGAACAGGCTACAAAGGCCGCCAAGCATCGCCAAGAAGAGGCTATACGCGCAGCTAAGCAACACGGCATAAGACAAAGGCAGGAGCGCAAAGAAAGAGAGGAGGCTGTGCTCTCCAAAAAGCGTGAAGAAGAGGCTGCTAGGCTTTCCAAAGAGCGTGCCACACGCGAGCAGGAGAGGAGGAAGAGGCAGGAAGAGAAAACTAAATTGGAGCGCGAAGAGCTGGTGAAGAAACGTGAAGAAAATCGCTCACAGAGGGAAGCAGTGACTGTCGAGGAAGAACAAAAGAATCGACGTGAGCAGCTCCGGAGAAATCAACAGCAGCAGCAAACGCACGAGCGCGGCGATGCTGGCAAAAAACGCGAGGCTAAGGTAGCAAAGCAAAAGGCGAGAGGCGTTGAGCTCGCGCGTGAGAGAGCGGAAGAGTTGGAGAAATCTACTCGTGAAGAGGAGTATAGACTTTCTAAGGAGCATATAGAGCGCGAAGAAGTCATGGCCCAGCTTGGTATACTTATCGACGAGGCGGAGGAGAATGGCGCTAGTTCCAGTAACGGGAATCGGAGAGCGACACGCATAGACAGAGAATCACGTCAAGCTACTAAAAGCAAGAATAATTCACGATCCGCACCAAATGACACAAAATCCATATCTTCCAACAAAGGGAAGCGAAAGGCTACAGATGCGCCTCGGCCACCATCTCCTACCAACAAAGACGATCTCTTCGCCAGACGCCAACGAGACGCTCAAAGAAGCCAAAACAAGACAACTGTACCAGTTGCATTCAATTTCGCTACAGGTGGTCCACGTGCACGTAAGACTAAATCACCAATCAAAGTAAGCAATACTCTACACTACACATCACACTAACAGTCGCTCAGAAATCACATCAGTCTTCGCCGTTCATTAACAGGAATACACGCTCTCGGCGTATTATACCCACTATGTCAAGTAACAGTCCTCTCAAAGTAGATGGCAAGACTGCGCGAGAGCGGCAACAAGAATATGCTTCGACGTTAAAACGTGCTGCTCCATCTACATCTGCATCTCTTCTCTCACCCAGCAAGCGTCGCAAACGCAATCACGTCTTCCCATCACCCAACAAGACACATCGTCTAGAGTCTATAAGACGACTAGAAGAGCAGCGGGAGAAAAAGAGACGATCTATGACGCCCAATCTTATAACTAACATTGAGCAAAACACAATTGGTCTTCACTCAGATCATAGGCATCAGTTACATTCTGAACGATTTCAAAGTAGAGTCAAACAATGGCGACAGTTCGAGAAGGATCAGAAAGAGTTTCGCAGTACTGAGATGCCAAACTTTAAGGAGTTGCACGCAGAGTCTAAAGAGCAGTTTGAGAGACGGAAGAAAGCGGCAAGAGAGCAATACACGGAAACTCAACCAACTGACATACATCTCACGACTGAGTCAAGATCTAAGACTGGGTTTCTTACTTATATAGACGAGCGCGAAAGGCTGCGTGAGCAACACAGAGAACAACAAGCTGCTGAACGATTGGTTAGTGTCGTCTTGAATACCATTATAGTTTACTAATATTCGCTCAGCAACGACAAGAGGAAGAGGACAGGGAGTATAGACGACAACTCGACCAACTCGCCAAGGAACGAGTACATCCTAATCCATTCACCTGATGCAGCATTGCGACACTCGGATAAATAATGAATATTAGTTGTACATTTTTTTACGACTTTAATAATTTTATATCTTTATACCAACAGGTTCTCTATTATGAAACTTTTACTGTTTCTGTTTGTTCTTCTTGACAGACTGCTCCGGCTCAGTCGTGCCATTACCGCTTGACTTACGTTTCTTGGATGAAGTTTTGGAGGTGGATGTTGATTGAGTTATCAAAGCACTCAGTTGCTGTGCTAGAGATTGCACGCCCTTGAACTTATCAATTGAGCCCAAGGTGGTGACGATTGACTGCAATGTCGTCAAATCCCATTCGTCTTCTATTTTTTCATCCGTTATCTTCTTGTGTACCCTTACCAAAGCCAGTGCAGACTTGAGGACATCCTTCAGCTTGCTTGCGTTTGTCTTATCCTTTGACTCGCAAGATGTGGCGATGAATGAGTATATGCCCTGTCTGATCTTTGGAATTGATGCGAGTATGTCGTCTTTCTTACCAGCATCCATCTTAAGAAGCTGTTAGTAAAGTAGTAGCGTTGATTAAAATACTTACCAACTGCTTATGTTGACCAAAGAGGGTTTGAAGCATCGTCAACGCTTGGATTTGTCTATATGCATTTGTAGCTTTGCCATCGACGACAGTCTGAACTAGTTCATCAAGCAGACTAAGCGACTGGGTTGGATAGCGGCGTATATAATCAGTGAACACGCTTGGATTCAATTTTGTGTGTTTTCTATTACTGAAATCTTGCCAGCTTGAGATGTAAACTTCTTTGGCTTTCGATTCAGCAACTGCGCCACTATAATTGAAAGTGATGATCCTGAACAAGTACAGCGACAATTGGTTGCATAGTGATAGAATCTCATTCGTCCTTGACTTCTTTGCGACGTTGTGCATTTCTTCGAATATGACCAGCAAGTCATCTTCGTTGATGTTTGTTGTTGGAATATCCTTCGATTTAGTGAGACGTTGTCTCAGAATAGCCGAGGACTTGGACGATAACTGCTGCTCAGTTGCACCAGAATTGACAATTATCTCTACCAGCGGAATAATCAACTTCAATACCAACGCATTTGAAGACTGCTTCTTGGCGTAAACATCCAATAAATCTATGAGCCTGTTCTTGGTATGTTGAGCTTCACGTTGTGCCCCTTCCTTCGCCTTCTTATCGCCGACTCTAGATTTAAATATCTCAGCCAGCTGCTCATCCAACATCATCATCTGCTCATCCGTCATGTTGTCAACATTGTCAACAGCGTCACCATCTTCATCTTCATCAACCATCTCTTCATCCTCATCGTCTGACACTGGCTGACCTAGTGCTTTGGCCAACTTGCGTTCGAATTCTGGATCAACAGCTTCGTTGATGTCGTCCTCTTTATCGTCGTCACTCACATCCGAAGCCACTTCATCTTGAGCATCTTTAGCGTTTTCAGAGTCACTTTCTTCCCCTTCCTCCCCTTTTTCATCGTCTCCCATCTCTTCATTCTCCTCTTCACCGTCTTCACCTTCACCTTCACCATCAGGTTGTGAGGAGAGCTGAGCGATAATCATATCCAAAGCCTCTTCGTCGACTTCTGGTGTGAATGCAGTGAATGCGTTGATAGCCATTGTGCGCAAAAATGATGATGAGCGTTCAAGCAAAGAGACAAGCACATCGACAAGAACAGCCATTGCTGATGGTTCCTCGCCATCTTCATTTTCTTGTTGCTTACTATTGTTCTTCTTTGGTGACTTGACGGTGAAGAGCATGGAAGATGCACTGGCCAACTCGTCAAGGACATCCGATATACCTTCCATGTTATCGTATGATTGGAGTACTACACTGAGTAACAATAGACTAAAGGCGTGGTGACGAGTTTCAGGTGCTTTGCCTTTCTTGTTAACATTGCTGAAACTGTCAAGTGCGGTTTTACGTGCTATTAAAACTTCCTCCTCATATTGAACAGCAGTAATGACGTTCTTTTCGCTTTCAATACTTTGAATAAAGTCATATACTCTTTTCACCCATAAATCACCATTCTTGTCTACACCCAGTTGCTTCTTGCTGTCTGGTGTTTTTGAGAGTTCTGCAAGAGATGATAAAAGGTGTGAACGAGCAGCAGCTCTATCCGTGTCTGAAAGTGGAGGTTGTGGTGGGTTTTTGAGTACGTCATGCTTTGATTTAGATGACGGCTTGCGAGGAACAAAGATACCATTGAGTACGAAGCACTCCAATGCACTCCAAACCCACTCGTCGTCATGCGGTATTTGAGAGTTTCGAATAAGGGAAAGTAATTGATCTAAAGCCCATTTGCGCTGCTTAACATCGCTCGTTTCGCCTTGAATAAATGAGCGCAAGTATCCAACATACTCACTGACACCGTCAGTAGTCATGGATGACAAAATGTTGGCTACAGTCTTGGTTCCCGTCAATTTGTCAAAGTTTGCACTGCCATGCTTGCCAAGGAGCTGCAAGATCAGAGGTAATCCCAGCTTTGGATTCTGAGCGATGAGTGGTTGCAGATCTTGTGCTATTCTCAGTGCAGCCTTGTGCAACACTCTGTCTTCACCGCGAAGGTTGTTGATCCATGTACGCATGAAGTTGGGAGTGAATAATGCACCAAGGTCCTCATTGGTGAGGCGTGGCAAGGCCAAAGCGAAGACTGAAAAGCCCCAGTATTTGCGCTGAGGTGATGCGTTGGTTTGGAATAATGATTCGTCAATGCATATTCTATAGAAGTCTTGGAATGAAGCGCGCGGTTTGAAAGCTTGGTTATCACTAGTGAAGTATATGTCGAGAATTTGAGGCCAGACCCAGTGTAATTGTGGTTTCCATACGCCTGAACCGGAAGTAGCCTTCTCTGCATCGATAGAAGTTTCTCTAAGAATACGAGCGAGAACAGATAGATTTTGAGGAGCAAGAGGCAAAGGGTTTTTGAAGATAGGTTGTACGTATTCAGAATAATCGATATCCTAGACTCATGTTAACATGAAACAAATGAAACAGACAAACTTACGCTATGCGTTGACTGTAACCAGAGAAGAATACCAACTTTCTCAGGACCCCAAATTTCTTTCTCGTCACCAGTAAAAAGAATATCGAGTGAATTGGTGATTGCTTGGTTCAACCAGCTGACATTCTTCTCGGTGACTTCTTTTAAGCCATTAAGGGTAGTCCATCCTGTAGCCTCCTTCAACCAGACCTTATTCTTACCAAGGTCTGTCACATTTCTAATCGTTTCCTTGAAATCATCCGGCGTCGTTGTCGATCTGCTAATCAAACCAGATTCGATGATTGCCTGTATACCAAACAATCTACCAAAGATGAGGTCTCTCTCTTCTGAGCCTTTAACGTTTCCAACTGGGGTAGTGTGGTGCTTAATCAACGGAAGTACATGCGCGACGGTGAGCAAAGGCAGATTTGAGAGAAGCTGAGGAGGGTGAATAGGATTATTCGGGGAAATGAAAGAATTCTCACCTGCGTAAGTGTCACAGCGAATCCCAATCTAGATGATTCCCTTGGTGAAGCCAAACCTCTAATCAATCGTTTGATTGCATATGAAACATCTGGAGCGTGATGCTTCTCAATCCACTTTTCAATACGTTTGATAACAGATTTCTGGTTTTTATCAACAGTGTCTTCTTCTTGATCGCTGGGCTCGCTGTGATCGCTCTCCTCGCCATCCCTATCTTCATCTGCAGGCTTAAAATCTTGTTGGAATTTGTTCAATAAATTTATCAGGTCTGAGCTGGCTTGAAGTCGCTCTGATGTTTTATTAGACGCTAGAGGCCAGTATAACTCTAATGTGGACATGTTGAGCGTATCTTGATGAGATCTGTCTTCTTGACTTCAGATTTCCGTGAAGTGTAAATTTTTATTGAGATGTGTATAAATATCAGTGATATATGAGTAATTCACACGCTCACGCTTTAATAGATTCTCTATTTGTCCTTACCAACGATCATCAGACGCAATTGGCAGGATGCTTGACTGGATACTCTCATCGACGCTACCACGCGGTTTATTCAATCTATACACACAAACATTCCCGCCATCGCCCACTTGGACAGATGCTGATATCCCCGATCTCACCGACAAGACTATCATCGGTCAGTCTAGCGCGTATTAAACCATGAGTACTACTAATTTTACAATATACAGTAACAGGCGCTTCTTCAGGTATAGGCAAGGATACTGCACGCGCGCTACTCCACCATAACGCCGACGTTTACATCGGTGGCAGGAATAAATCCAAGATCGAAAGCGTGATTGATGAATTGCGCAATGAAACTGGCAAGACAGCCCAACCCTTTCTTGTTGACCTTTCGGATTTCGATTCCGTTAATAATGCAGCTCACGAATTTTTGCACAAAGAAACTCAACTAGCTGCTTTGTTCTGCAATGCTGGAATCATGGCTGCCCCAGTCGAGCTGCTCAGCAAACAAGGCTATGATATTCAGTTTCAGACTAACGTCATGTCCCACTATCTCCTCGCTACTCTTCTCCACCCTGCGTTAGACAACTATAGCAAGAACAACTATCGTAATGAAAAAGCGCGCGTCGTGCACACTTCTTCGGCTATGCAATCATTTTTCATACATGAAACAGGTATCGATTTCCATCTGCTTAAGGATGGCCATCTGAGACGGAGCACAAATATCAATACTTGGGATTTGTACGGTTATTCTAAAATTGGTAATACCGTCATAAGCAATATCTTAAACAAGCAGCAAGTAAATGTCAGTCATAGCAGCTGTCATCCCGGTATACTGCAAACAGAGCTATGGAGACACACGCGTATACCTGGTTGGAAGGCCTTCTTCTCTAGCTTTATACTCTATCCAAGCAGCCTAGGCTCGCTCACTCAGCTGTATCTTGGCACTGTGGAAAAAGACACAGAAGGTTTAGTAAGCTTTGAGCTGCTTTAAAAAGATTTACTCCCTAACGATTCATTCAGTATGGTATTCCTTGGGCACGCCATGGTATAGCTGATAAGCGTACTTCCGATCCATCTCTAAACAAAGATCTTGAGGAGTGGTTGCAGACTGAGCTTGCAGGTTATTTGCCACAATGACAACTACATTTCCTCTGACAAACTAAGAATCATGTACTTTTTTTTACAAAGATATATAATGAAAGAATAGGAATAAGTCATTTCGTTACAGTCAGCCCTTGGTCAGCAGCTACAATTTAGCTGGTAATGCGAATCTGCGTCATATTAGCTGCTTCGCTGACAAGTGAGGATTAACACTACTCACTGTGCTTCAGTGTTACCCTTGCCCATACTAGCAGTTGATGAAACACCACCCTGAATAGTCGAGAGAAGGTCGTCGATCTGAGTTGAAATTGTAAGGACACCTCATTGCGTGAAACAAAACTCACATATTCAGCACCTGACCACTTCTGGTGAGTAAGAACGTCACACCCTATTTCACGCTCCTTTCTTTGGATCTGTTCTACATAGGCTTTCATACCCTCTGTAGCAAAGTGCTTTGCAAAGTTGTCTGAAATGTAAGCATTTGAATGAAGACCGCCGAGAGTGATAAACTGCCAAACGTAACCTAATTTACCCAACTCCCAAACAAAGGCCTGCATTTCACGTGGGCTCAGACCAGCGGCATCCCAATTGAACGATGGAGAGAGGTTATAAGCCAGCCATTGATCTGGATAAGCGGCTTTAACGCCAGATGCGAACTCTTTTGCCCGTGCGAGCTTAGGGTCTTTCGTCTAGAGTATAGCGTTAGCAAGGCTTCTTTGCTAACCAATTAACTCACCTCCATCCATATTAAATCGCAGTAAGGTGCAAACGCTATGGCTCTGTTCACCGCACACTGTGTGCCGCCCTGGTAGCGGTAGTAGCCTTCACGTGTACGCGGAGCATCCCAATCCCAGAAGACGCTAACCGTAGTTGGAAGACCTGCCTTTTGAGCGAGCTGAGTGGTTTTATGACGACTTGCGAAATGTGCTTCGTTCAAGAAATTTTTAATGACTCTCTCGTTAATGTTGTTCTGGCGAAGTGCGTCAGCAAGCGCCTCGCTGTACTTCTTTAATCCAGCTTGAGCAGCCCAATCACTCTCGACTTTCTCGAGAGCAGGACCAATGGCACCTGCCAGCTCGGCCTGACGCATGACATCTACGAGGGAGCCGATACTTGGATTGGTGGCACCAAGGATAAATGCGTGATCACGATCATCTACATTGGTGGTAATCAAAGTCGCAGCTTCAGAGTCTGTGCGCGAGACGATGAGGTTTGTTACGCCCATAATGTCAAACTGGAATCTGATGGCGATAAGACGATTTATCTGTTCCTGGATTGACACCAAAACTTTACCTGCCATGTGGCCACATTTCTTGGTTCCAGGAGCCTGGTCTTCGATGTGAATACCAGCTGCACCCTTCTCAACAAAAAGCTTTGCCAATTTCATAGTCGCTGAAAGACCACCGTGGCCAGTGTCTGCGTCTGCAACTATAGGGCGTAGATAGTCAACAGCCGGACCGCGCTCGCTGGCTGAGGTTAAGCTGCGCTGGTGTCTCTGTTTCCTGTCGTGGAAGAGCTGCGCTTGGAAGAGGTGCTCAACCTTGCGAGGAACGGTGTCGTACGGGTACTATATGGGTTAGTAAAGAGGGAGTATTAAGAAAGCTGCCACCCACATCGGCGAGATCGGGACCGGGCTCATTGGTCGAGGAAGCAGTGGACGAGGACTGCCAGCCACTAACATAAACTGTTTCGAGGTATTTCGCCATTTGAGTGACTTGGACTGGATCGAGTGCACCGTACGTGTGGCTCGTATCGCCCCTCTTAGCTTTCTGCTCGAGGATTGTCCACAGCTTCTTTGCGAGAAGATCAGAAGGGTAGTGGTGGGTGATTGTGCCGCGCTTGCTGACCACCTGCGCTGCCGCGTACGGCCTGACTGTATTTTTGAAGCGTGGAAGCTGCGTGTGACGTTAGGAATCCAATCAGGGATATCAAAGAAATAACACACGCTGAAGAAGGATTCCAACTCCTTTACTTCTTTATTAAATTCATTATCTTCTTTTGCTGTCATGTTCGCTGTTAGAGAAAGAGAAATGCCGAGTGATCAGCTGTGTATGTGTGATGATGCCATTTCCTAATCGTTCCGAGAAGGCTAATGACTCGATAGGCGATAGTTCCCGATAATCCACATCTTCGGTGCTCCGTTCTTCCGCAATGCTCAGCGTGTGGGAGTGCGCTGTGTCAACCTCGATGGGAGTTGTTAAG
Source organism: Wallemia ichthyophaga EXF-994 (assembly GCF_000400465.1). Classification (NCBI taxonomy): domain Eukaryota; kingdom Fungi; phylum Basidiomycota; class Wallemiomycetes; order Wallemiales; family Wallemiaceae; genus Wallemia; species Wallemia ichthyophaga. The sequence continues at coordinate 133,572 of NW_008806280.1, read as the reverse complement.
GGATAAAGTAAGATGTACAGGGCATAAAATGGAATTTCTCTGATGACAAGAATGGCCCAAATATGTAAATTAGATTTTATTCATCTTCAGATTGAGGAAATGTATATGCTTCCGAGTAAGATCTGCAGATCTAAAGACAGCGAGGAGGGCGATACAAACAGCAAACAATATCTCCCACGCAAATAATTTTAAATGCATTTATCCGGTGGCTGTTAAAGCTTTCAAGTCGACGATGACGCACAATTTCAGTCATGGTCAATTCGCAGGCAAATCTGTGCGGTAAGCAGGGCACCCAGTAGATTTAAAGCCTAACAATGCAATCAGATTCACACTAGACATCTTACAGCAGCCTATACGCTCTAGATTGTGTGGCTTTGGCGAAAAGGACAGGAGACCGATAGATCCGCCGCCTGTACTCCAAGTTCGGGCTTTCGAGACTTTAGAGAGCGGCACAGAGGTTGAGATACCTGATCAGTGCGTAGCTCCTCCTTTGATTCCGAGTTAACGCCAGACAGGGACATCACGCCACAACATTTGCTCGTGCAGGTCAAGATATTCGATTCTGAAGGCTTACGATCTTGTGCATACGTATTCAATTCATCCACAGCCACTCAAGTCGCCAACACGCACCACCAAAACACCTCTTCAGAGACTCCGATTCGGAATCTCCTCGGCAGCCTCACAGCCGAGGGAATGAGGCTCAGGGACACCAACAACAACCCCGGCATCTTTTTTTGTTTCCAGGTGCAGTCCATGTCAGCTGCTAGTGCATTTCTAACTCAACTTAGGATTTGTCGGTGCGCGTGGAGGGCGTGTGAGTGCTGTGTACTGAGCATTATATAATCACAAAGTTGACTTTACACAGCTTCAGGTTGCAGTTTAGCCTTGTGGACATCGCAGCGTGAGTTGGATATTGTCGCTGTCTTATCTTCTCACAAATCCAGGCTGATAGTGGGACATAAAAATAGGACAATCGTAGCCCAAACAATGTCAAACGAATTCCATGTCTATTCGCCCAAGAAGTGCGTTTCATTGCTCAATTTCACGTCACTTACATGTGTCAGGTTCCCGGGGATGACGTCCAGCACTGCGCTGTCAAAGGTAATCAATTTATACCATTCAGGCTTCCTCTCACATGCTGCAGTGCTTTGCCGCTCAGGGAATCAAAATCTCCATAAGGAAGGTGCGTCGTAAGCTATCTTTCTGCCTGCGTCGCTTACCAAGACAAAGGACGAACCGAATCCTGCATTTGGAGGCAGAGCCAGCTCCAGCACGTGACCAAATGAATAATACACCTCCGCCTATATACCTGTACTTAATCTAATCTAAAAAAATTTCCAACTGGAATGTCCTACGTAACCTTTTGGCTTCGAACAGCCTCTTGATTTCAGCCAAAGACGCAAGTGCCAGATTAGCAAAAGCGCTTTTATCGATAAGACGACCATGTCCACGACCATGGACGATATATCAAAGCTACGGGATACGTCTGACGAAGCTGTGCTCAGCTATTTGCGAGATCGCTTCCTCGAAGACCAGATCTATACGCGACTGGGAACGTCCTCGCTCGTCGCCTTGAACCCTCTTAAATACCTCCCCGCTAATTCTGATAAAGTCCTGCACGACTACGCACTCGAGTACAGGCAGACTGATAATAGCACAAGACTACCACCTCACATCTTCCAAATCGCTGCAGACGCTTACTATTACATGCGCAGAAGCTCGAAAGATAATAATATCATTTTAAAGTGAGTTGCTGTCTCCCCGCTTGCCCGTCTAACCCTATAAAAGCGGTGAAACGGGCTCTGGAAAGTCCGAACTTAGAAGACTGGCAACAAGGACTATTATTGATTTGTCTCTCCCACCACCAGGCAAGAAAGGCCACAAGCTTGGCGATCAGATTCCCTCTGCCGAGTTTGTCCTCGAGGCTTTTGGCAATGCAAAAACCCTGCACAACGCAAATGCTTCGAGATTCGGCAAATATACTGAACTTCAATTCAACGACCGTGGCAGACTTTACGGTGCAAAAACTCTTGAGTATTACTTTGAACGCTCAAGAGTTGTAAACCCTCCTCCAGGAGAGCGCAACTATCACATCTTCTACTATCTTACTGCTGGAGCCAGTGAAGAGGAGCGCCAATATCTTAAACTTCAGGATCTTGGTGCCTATCGCTACACCTCAGGCGCAATCAGAAGACGCAGCGGTCCTTTGATAGGCGCTAGTAATGGCGAGGACGCTGCAAGATTCAGTCAACTCAAAAACGCTTTCAAGGCTGCTGGATTTTCAAAGCGTCACGTCGCTCAAATTTGCCAGCTCGTCACTGCAATCTTGCACCTTGGTAACCTTGAATTCACGATCGACCACGCAAGGAATCCAGATGCTGCTGTAGTTAGAAATACAGAGACACTCGACATTGTTGCGGAGTTCCTCGGTGTACATCCAGACGCACTTGAAAGTGTTCTTTCATATCGCACTAAACTTGTTAAGAAAGATGTATGTACCGTCTTTCTCGATGTTGACGGTGCAGCTACCAATCGTGATGACCTTGCTCGCTCCCTCTATTCTCTCCTCTTCAGCTGGATCATCGAACACATCAATCAACACCTCTGCAAAGAGGACTTTTCAACTTACATTGCTTTTCTCGATCTACCTGGTTTTCAAAACAATCCAAGTACCGGTCATCGCGGTAATTCTGTCGACCAATTTTGCGTAAATTATCTCAATGAACGCTTACAAAACTGGATTTTCCAGCATGTTTTCACTCGTCCTTATGAGGAGCACAAGCACGAGGGATTGAGTAAGATTAGTCCACCTGTGTCATTCTCAGAATACGACAATTCGGATGTTTTGCGTCTACTTGGTGCAAAGCAGGGTGGCTTAATTCATATAATGGACGACCAAGCTAAGCGTGCGCCAAAGAAGAATGACAATACGATGGTTGAAGCATTTAATAAACGCTGGGGTAACAATAATAAATTCAAGACGGCGCCACCAGATCGGTCTGGTTATCCTACATTCTCCATCAACCACTACGCTGGTACCGTCACCTACTCAGCCGAGAATTGGATTGAGAAGAACACCGACAATCTTAATCCTGATTTCGTTTCGCTTTTCAAAGGTGGAGTCACCAATGACAAGACAACAAACGGATCGGAAAATCCATTCGTCAAGTCTCTTTTCACATCCAATGCAATCAGTACGCAATTCCATCCAAAGTCAGAAGCTACTCTCGTTGCCGCTCAACAGTCAGTAGGTCCAAGGCGTAGACCATCGACAAGACGGACTGGTCCTTCTTTGAGACGTGGAAATAATGAACCTGAATTGCCAGACATGCCAGAAGACCAAGTCGTCGATCACCAATCTTCAACTGAAACAAACACATGTGTAGCAACAGAGTTTAGGAATGCTGCTGATGTTCTGTTTGATACGCTTGAGGACTGTTATCCATGGTACGTCTTCTGCCTGTCACCCAACGATACCCAGCTGCCTAATCAGCTCGAGGCACGTCATGTCAAGGCGCAAATTCGTTCATCGGGTATACCAGCCGTGGCAAGACGGTCTGCTGTAGCCGAATGGGCAATCAATATGACGCATGATGAATTCGTGGAGAGTTACGGTGATGAACTCAACGAGATGGATATTATGCAGGGAGATACTGTGCATAAGATCCTTAACATGCGCGAAAAGATGTCATGGACAGAGCGCGAGCTAGCCGTTGGTACATATAAGGTAAGTGATTTTTAATAGAAAAAAACAAAGTGTTCATCTTAACGTAAACCCACAGGTATTCATAACTCACAACGTCTTCCGACATCTCGAAGATCACATTCGCTCTTATGACGAGCAGGAACAACGTCAATTCAACAAGTATCAGAAATCAGAAGCGGATTATATCGCAACTCCAGATCCATTCGGTCCATACGCACCACTTGGAGAAGAGGGACCAACTACACCAGCTTCAGAGCTCATGACAGATCCTTTCGCCACTCGTGACCACGATGGCTCTAGTGTCGCACTCCCACTCGTTTCCAACGTTCAGCGTGACGAAGATCACGACGATATGTACAGCGACGACCACAAGTCTTTCGGGTACGAAGGTAGTGATATATATCCCCAATCAAAGTATGAAAATGAAACTAACAGTCAAATCGGCACTGAAATGTACGCACCATCTCAAAACATGTTCTCAAACATGAATCTCAAGGACGCCGATAAAGCTGCGATGGACGAAAAGGATATGTATGATGATAGTGAAACGCAAGAGGAAGTGAGAGAATCTGGTGTTAGAAAAAGATGGGTTGCTTTCTGTTGGTTATTGACCTGGTACGTTCCTTCTCCGTTCCTCAAGTGGTTCGGTAGAATGAAAAGACAAGATGTCAGACAAGCATGGAGGGAAAAGTTGGCTATTAACATCATCATCTGGTTTGTTTGTGCTTGCGCTATCTTCGTTATCGCTATCCTTGGACCCGTGATATGTCCCACTCAGCGGGTTTACTCTCAGAATGAAATATCTGCTCATACACATGAATCTCAACCTGATCACACATTTGTCAGTATTCGAGGCGAAGTTATGGACCTCACTAAGATGCACGATGCACACCGCGGTGCTGTATCAGTTATCGACGACAGGCTCTTTTGGAATTATGGTGGTCAGGATGTTTCTAATCTTCTTCCTGTTCAAGTATCGGCATTGTGCAATGGTGTTGATGGAGCGGTTAATCCGCTAGTCGGTCTTGACGCCTCAAACACTACATCTACAGAACCTAATGCCCACTACCACGACTTTAGAGCATGGACTAATGACTCAAGACCAGATTGGTATTACGAGCAGATGGTCATTATGCGCTACAATTACAGAGTCGGTCATGTCGGTTTAACCGACAAGGATATTTCAAAGATGGCGGACGATAATAACAATGTAGCTGTGATCAATGGCAGCGTTTACGATATGACTCCGTACATCTCATTTGATGGTGGTTTTGTTGGATCTAGCGAAGACGAGGCAGCTCCAACTGACATTGACACTCACTTTATGCATGAAGCGATTGTTCAAATATTTGAACAAAATTCAGGGGAAGATGTTACTAAGTATGTTCAAGACTTGGCTATAGATCCTACCGTCCTTGCTCGTCAAATGAGCTGTTTACGGAATCTCTTCTTTATTGGTAAAGTGGATAGAAGAAACTCAACGGCATGTCAATTCTCAAACTACATCCTTCTCGCGCTATCAATTTTCATGATTGTCATTATTGGTTTCAAGTTCTTGGCTGCTATCAACTTTGGTACACGACGGAAACCGGAGGAGCACGACAAGTTTCTCATTTTCCAAGTAGGTGGATTGATAGAAACGAGGCTTTGGCTGACAATTACAGGTACCTGCTTATACTGAGGGTGAAGAGTCACTGCGACGGACGATTGACTCGCTCGCCGCTACGCGTTACGATGATAAACGCAAGCTCATTTTTGTTATCTGTGATGGTAACATTATTGGAGGGTGAGTGTTGATTGAATTTTCGTGAATTACTAACTTTTTATAGTGGTAATGACCGTACAACACCACGTATTGCCCTCGATATCCTAGGCGCTGATCCTAATTACGATCCAGAACCGCTCAGCTTTAAGTCGATCGGTGAGGGTAACAAGCAGCACAATATGGGCAAAATCTATAGTGGTCTTTATGAGCACCGTGGTCACGTCGTACCGTACATTGTACTGGCTAAAGTCGGTAAACCAACAGAACGTAGCAGGCCTGGTAATAGAGGTAAGCGTGACTCACAATTGGCATTGATGTGGTTCCTGAACAAAGTTCATTTCGACGCACCAATGAACCCCCTTGAGTTGGAGATATACCACCAAATCAAGAATGTTATTGGTGTTAACCCCAATTTTTACGAGTATATGCTGGCCGTCGATGCTGATACTATGGTCGATCCTGACTGTCTTTCTATGTTTATATCATCGTTCATGCGAGATAAAAAGATCTTGGCATTATGTGGAGAAACTTCTCTAGCTAATTCTAAGCAATCTATCGTAACTATGGCTCAGGTTTACGAGTACTATATCTCTCACTACCTCACCAAAGCATTTGAGTCTCTGTTTGGCTCTATCACATGTTTACCAGGATGTTTTTCGATGTATAGATTGCGCACGAGTGATACTCATCGTCCACTTTTCGTCGCTTCTGAGGTAATTGACGAGTATAGTCAAAATGTTGTTAATACGCTTCACTTGAAGAATCTTTTGCATCTCGGTGAAGATCGGTATCTTACTACTATTCTGCTCAAGCATTTCCCACTCTTCAAGACCAAATTTACAGCCGATGCAAGAGCCCAGACTGTCGCACCGGATGATATCAAGGTTTTGCTCTCTCAAAGACGTAGATGGATTAACTCCACTGTGCATAACCTGGCCGAACTGTTATTCTTGGATAAGCTTTGTGGTTTCTGCTGCTTCTCGATGAGGTTCATAGTTTTCATTGATCTGCTATCAACAATTATCGCTCCAGTCACCGTCGTTTATATTGTCTACTTGATTTACTTGGCAGCAGCTGAAGGAAAGACCATACCGACAACGTCTATCATTATGCTTTGCGCTATATATGGTTTCCAAGCGCTAATCTTCCTTATGCATCGTAAATGGGAACAGATTGGCTGGATGATAGTTTATATTTGCGCTATCCCGCTCTTCTCGTTCTTCTTGCCGCTATATTCATTCTGGCACTTTGATGATTTCTCATGGGGCTCGACGCACACGATCACAGGAGAAAAGGGCAGAAAAATGATGATACATGATGAAGGTCACTTTGATCCAAAGGTGATACCACTAAAGACATGGGCTGAGTATGAAGCTGAGCTGTGGGAGCAAGGGTGAGTTAGACTCCTGAGAAGTAACGCACTAGCTAATCGGGTTACAGAGATGAAGTTTACGAATTTGAGAAAGCATCAAGGCCGCCATCACCAGCTAACACAGCCAGTATCTATGGCCCTCGATCTATGTATGGTGGATTGGACCAGAGCGGTGTGCCGCGCTCAATGTCCGCGAATCAGAGCATCTACCGCCAATCAGCATACCCATCCCAATACGCTTTCAACGGTTATCCAAACACCACATCAATGTATTCTTTGGCACCACCACAACACCATCCATATCCGCAATCTCAAAACTGGTCCAACTCATTCTACGGAGGCTACGATCCGAGAATGTCGACGAACTTTTCCCAACAGCAATTCATGCCACCACAGCCGCAGTCGCACTCCGTCACACCCCTACCTGAATACAATCAACACAGCAACGGCAGTGGAGGGAGTCAATCGATATCGTGGAATGAAATCGAGATGGACGTCAGGGGCATAATTGGCAAGGCAGATCTGGACAATATAACCAAGAAGTCAATCAGACAGGATCTTGCTGACAAGTATGGAAACGACGCTATCAACGATCGTAGAACTGAGATTAACGCCATAATCGACGATATTCTCACATCTATCTAGAATAATAGGCTTACTTTAGAGGCGTATATTTGCATGGACGATTTATTTATTTAACAACAAACGCTACAAATTCCTCCACTCTTCAGCGAACACTCTACTACTTTGTGAACAATTCTTAACATGATCTCTTATTGTTATTTTTAAAGAAATGCATATACGCATGTAGTTGTTAATTTATTTTAAAATGATGCAAGAATAGGTAGTAAGAGCTGCGACTATGATGGTCTCAGTACGATTCAACGAGATAGCCGAGGGGATGAAGGTCCACTATTAAAAGCAGCTTTCAGATAGTCGGGGTCATTATTTCAATGCAATTGGCCTTGCAAATGACCAAGTGAACATGAAGATGAGCACAGCAGATTCGTGTTCAGACATTCTGTATAAACTTACAACACCTTTCTTCTCAGTAGCTCTCGAGCACTCCAACTATACCTTTGTATTCTTTGTTCACTCACTATCCATCGAATTGATTTTTCGCGTGCCATACTTAACTCATCTCGGATGATGATTTACAACTTTTGATGATCTCCAAATAAAAATGCTTGATTGATAGCTATGGCTGGTACAAATATGCTTTGCCAGATTTAGATCTCTGGCGCTCCTAATCATGCTCTGCATGCTGATCGAGAGTCATGGTTCGAAATCGCTCTATAGTACGCCATAGTATTAACAAGGAGTATTACACGCGCCCAATCGATTCTTATTGTGATTTTGAGCTGATACAGACCGTCTTGTTTAAATAATGCCAGTAACAGCATTGTAAAACATAGTACATTTTTCGATTTGAGGCCTTTTAAAACCTGGCTATAGGGGAGGATCAAGGTCACTATTATTCAATGAATACTTATCGAAAATGATGTATTGTAAATCAAAGTGGGGGTCAGCTCAACTCTGAATCCCGAGGGAAGGGGGTTTGGATCGACTGGTGCATTCCTAAAAAAACAAATAGTTGGGGTATGGGGACAAGGAAGATTGTGTTGGAATCTTCTAGATTCTATAGTATGAATTTGCATTTTCAAAACAAATCATCATCCCTGTAGCATGTCAAAAATAAGTGGATGTTTACAAAGCGCTGCTCGACGCTGAGAAGTTTTCACAAAGTCAATAGCTACAAAATGATACATATATTACAAACATTACAATTTAAGTACAAATAAATATATAAATGTTAGCTGCATCAATCCTGCGCTTCTATTGATTGATCCAGCTCCTCATCCTCAGTCAAGCTCTCATGTTGGCTTTTATGCTCCTTGTTCAGCTCTTCTTCATTCGCACTGACACTTTCTTGCTCGTCTATGCCTCCGTCCAACCAATAATCCAGCTCTTCTTTAGTGAAGTGAATGTGATGCTTGGAGGCGAGGTGTCGACGTAGATCGTAGCGTCTAGTATATCTAAAAGAGCAGTCCGGGAGAGTATCTAACTCAAGTATATCCTTATATGGGCATTCGATGTTTCTTTTCATGTAATCAACACCGGTGAACTTCTCGATAGTGGTCTTCTTTGGCTTCTTAACATCCTTTTGTTTTTTGTGCGTTTGTAAGTGTCTCTGTAGCAGATGTTTGTAGCCATAGCTCTTATCGCATTGGAGACAAACGAAGGGACGTATGTTGAGATGAGTGGTGTTGATGTGGACGGTGAGAGCACGGTGAGATTTGAAGCTCTTGTCACAGCCCTGCACCTGACAATGAAAATCTCTAGCAACCAAACCACCTTTTACGTTTTTTGCCTGCTCCTCTAAACCCAATTCCCTCTCCACCTCTTTCTGGTCATGGAGAAGCAAATGCTGGTTGAGGTTGGTCCTATTACTAAAAACCTTGTGACAAGACTCGTAAGGACAAGTTGGTTTATGTTCTTGTCTGATATGCGCCTGAAGTTCGGTCCATTTGTTAAAAGAGAGGTGAGTACATTGATCGTGTCCACAGCTATATCTATCAGACTGATGAACTTGAGCATGTCTTCTGAGCTTCGCGTTTGTAGGGAATGATTTCGTGCAGCCCGGGTGTGCACATATGTGTGGTAGAGTACCAACTGGATTATGCTCACCAGCGACGTGATTTCTAAGTTGATATTGTTTTGAGAATGATTTATCGCAGTAGTTGCAAATGAAGCTTGATTCGTGTGTTTTTAAATGCCTTTTTAGGTGTTGATTCGTCCAGAATTGTTTATCACAGTGAGTGCAGCTGAATGGTTTACTCGATTCTGATTCGTGCGTTCGCTCGTGTGCTTTTAAGTGGCTATCTTTTCTAAACACAGCATTGCATTTTGAGCACTTCAATGGTCTCTATGGGTGGTTTAGTAGGTAAATCAATTGGACAAGCCAAACGCACCTCCCCGGTGTGCTTGCGTGTATGCTCTGTATACTTTGATAATTTTTCAAAAGACTTTCCGCAATGATTGCATACGAATGGCTCACTTCGTTTCCTCTTGACCATCACAAGCCAACGTAAAGCTACATGTCTGAATTCGTAAATACGCCAAAATCTGAGTTGAATGAGGATCAAATTAGACAACTGGAGGAGTTTGAACTCAGCCAAGGTCCTTTATCGGTGCTCCAGCAGAGCGTGAAGAATAACACTCAAATATTAGTCAGTTTGAGAAATAACAGGAAATTGCTAGCAAGAGTTAAAGCTTTCGATAGGCATTCAAATATGGTACTATAATTGCTCTCATTTTACTTGTCTTCTCATTCGTTTCACCTAGGTGCTTGAAAATGTAAAGGAAATGTGGACAGAAGTTCCAAAAGGAAAAGGGAAGCAACCAATCAATAAGGATAGATTCATTAGCAAAATGTTCCTGCGGTGAGTGCTATGTCTTTAACTGAAACACCCTCCTAACCACACCCAAATTAGCGGCGATTCCGTCATTCTTGTCCTCCGTAACATCGCTTAAGCTATAAACACACCTCACATCATGTACACATACTTTATTAATCGTCATGTTCTTACACTTGCCACTACCTCCCTGTTGCAAATACATCCTTACAGTACTTGAGCTTGACTAATATCCCTTCCATCTTTTTCTTCTCCCTTTCATCCTTGCTTTGCTTTTCCAATATCTCATCCAGTGTCCATCTCGATAACGCGTAATCCTTATCGATGTATGTAACCAAACACCCTCCCTGACTGAGTATCATCTTGGTGTGATCATAAAAGTTGAATTGCACGACATCATTTGACAGCTTGAACACTATCAGATTTTTCATCCGATAGTATCTCTGCACAAAAGTCATCCCCTTCCGCCTTTCTTCATCTACGTATGTGTATGAACGTGCTCCATAGAGCCTCTCGAGCATATAATCCTCGAAATGTCTCAACAACAACATCTTACTTTCTAAATCCTTCGGTATCTCCTTATCTATGTTGAAATTTTTCCTTACCGCTGTGCTCGATTTACCACGAGACGCTATATAGTCAACCGTTTCCTTTGCAGGTGATAGCACCATGGATGTTGAATCGTTGAAATACACGCCAACGGTGCCATCAGTTAATGCATATCCCATTCCATATTTATTGCAGTAATCTAACCAACTAACTATGAAAACTTTGGATGCTTTGTCCGAATCTGTGTCGCGGTATTGTGATGGTATCTCGAAACGCTTTGCTTCACGTTTGGCAGTGAATGCGTTGTGAAGATTAGTGTGCATTTCCACAAAACAACTGCTCTTGCTTTTGCTTTTAGGTGGTGGAAGTTGATTATTCTCATCCAATGCTCTCGCTTTTCCTTTATTTTTCTCATCGTTGTTGACCATTTCACTAACTATTCTCAGCTTCTGATCAGCAATTTCCTCGTCCTCGCCATCTTTCTTTTCCAAATTCTCCATGTATTTCTTGTTCGATGCGTGTATTTCCATTTTCTGTTTCTTCTCTTTCTCAGCAAGTGCTGCAGTTGTCGCCTGTCTAAGCAGCGGCTGCGATGGGAGACTGTTGGCAACAATCAGTGGCTGCCTGGCCGAGCTGAGCAGTGTGGAGATTGGCGATGATGGTTGTACTGCCTTGTTGAACTCCCTCTCCTGCTCTGCGACAGACACACTCTCCGTCTTCTCTTCGCCATTCTTGGCCGCTATTGGGCGTGAAATGTCGAGCTCTACTTGCTGACGCAGCCTGCGCATGTTATGTTTAGACATTGCGTTTGTCACGTTGCTGAAGTCAGGTTTAGACATGCGCGCTGTTGACGGGATAGATGGCGGCGTAATCCCACTAAAGAAAGGATGGTCTAAAATTTCGTGAAGAGTCGGTCTGTCGTCTGGAGTTTGTTGTTAGCTGAAAAATCAAGTTATTAAGTAACTCAAACCCACTAGGATCTGGTGTCAGGATGCACGAAATGAGATCCTCAGCTTCAGTCGGGATTGGATCATCCACTGGGAATTCGTACAAATTGTCTTTTATCCGTCTGAAGGGTGAGTGTTAAGTGCGCATGTCTCAGCAGTGTCTCAAACCCACTTGTAAATTTCCTTGACATCTTTGGTCTGAAACGGTGGTTTCCCTACTAGAAGAGTGTACATGATTACGCCAATAGACCACACGTCGACTTCAAAGCTGTGTCCATTCGATGTATCAAATAGAACTTCTGGAGCGATATAATTTGGAGTACCGCATATTGTTTTCTTCCGCTCGCCCTCGCGCTCAATCAAAGCGGCCAAGCCAAAGTCACCCACTTTGACATTCATCGACTCGTCCAAAAACAAGTTGCCCAGTTTAAGGTCACGGTGAATAACTGAATGCTCGTGCATGTACTGACACGCGCCTATAAGCTGTACGAGGAAGAAGCGTGTTTCTGGAGCTGTGTATCTCTTTCTCGCGCGAAGAAGATCCATCATATTGCCTGCCTTGCACAATTCCATCAGCATGTAAACGTTTTCTTCATCCTCGAAGCATTCCTCAAAGCCGACTATATTCGGGTGTGATAATGCTTTATGCAGTTTGATTTCAGCATAGAGCTGTGAGTGTGTCAGTGTGTGCGTCACAATATTATCAGAATTCAAGACACACCTTAGTCCTGTTTTTCTTGGACTGCAGCGCTGTTTTAGATATTGTCTTAATGGCAAGCAACCCGCCGTGGTCATCCTCGACTTCGTACACTCGTGCGAATCCGCCCTACTCGAGTGTCAGATTCGTTTTCATCCCCGTCGCTGTCATTTCTCACCTCCCCTAAGAGCCCATGCCGCGAATATTTCTTATTCCTCTTCTTATCTCTAATCGTCTCCGGCGGTGGTGCGCACGTCTCGGAGAGCTTTGTCGATTTTGGGCGTGGCGGAGTTTTCATGACGTTTTCGCTGTGCTGTATGCTTTAGAAATCCTTTAATATCCCGCTTAATCGATCGTCGTCGTCGTTCGGGTGAGAGATCCCAGGCGCGTCAAAATCAGCTTGATGAGGAATTTATTTCTTTTTCGTTGGCGTTTGAGGTGTAAATACGATGCTGAAGTGGGGCTGAAGCATTTAAAGGCTCCTTAGCTCTGAAATTACGCGTCTTTATTTGTGTGCGCGGTGGTGTGCACCTATCCAGATCTGCGGTTGCGGCGTAAGAGGAAAGTAGCACACGCGGGTACGCTTAAAACACCCATGTAAACAATTGCATCCAATTCATCTTCTTTCAAATCATCACACTCTCAGCCAATCAGATAGGAGCACGCAAAAAAGTCTATTTATCTACTCATTTGCTTATCTCGTCATCTACAAAGAAAAATTACTCAGGCACCTGAATATCAGCGTGCTCTTCCAAAAAGTCCATCCACCTGCGCGTGTGATAAGCTAAACACAAATCAAAACCTCAACAAACTCACTTCTTCAGGTATGTGCTCCCGCGTCTGATAGTTGCGCTATTCCCGACGACAATCTGCAATGCAAAATCAGCACCCGGCCAAATGAAAAAAAAAATCAAAACACCCACCAGCTGCCTTTTAGCTCTGGTCATAGCCACATTCAACCTGCGTTCCTCCTTCAAAAAGCCTACTTCGCCCTAAAAGAAAAAAGAGAGTAGTGAGCGGTGATCAACTAACTAAAAGCACAAAGCGTTAGACACCCACTGCATCATTCGAGCGCACAAGCGACATGATCACTACTTCCTCCTCGCGTCCCTGTACGCCATCGACACTGCCGATCTCGCAACCGGGGTATGTACCTCTCAGAGCGTTTTTGAGATGTCCCACTTGAGCTTGATAAGGGGTGATGATGGCGATCTGGGTATCGAGGACACCTTGACTGACGAGCTGTCCAACCTTTTCGCGCACCACTTCGACCTCATTTTCGTTGTACTTGCTGCCCTCCTCCTCGCCCTTCTTCATCTCCTCCGAGTCGACGCGCTCCATGTAGTCTAGACCATCGGTGTCTAAAAGGACGAGGGGTGAATTGAGCTCTATTTCGTCATGCGCTCCTTCGTGCGCTTGTACACTGGGCAGATCGAGCAACGTATGGTGCGATACTGACGAGTGTGCAGTCAACGCTCCCCCATACATTGATTCGGACGGGTAGCGCATTATAAGATCGTTCATGCGGTATTGCTCGCTGAGTAGCGTCTTGATCCTGTTGCCGTGTATTCCGACTAACCGTTCGAAGAGGGTTTGGTTGAGCGAGGCTAGTGGTTTAAGGGTAGGTTGGGTGGGTGGAGAATGGCTACTGATTGATGTTTTGGAGAGTGCTGCAGTTGCTTCTTGTGTATCTTTTCCCCCATTGGCACCCTCCTCTGCCTTCTTCGCGCCATCTTTGGGTATTATCTTGGGTACCTCCTTCTTCTTCTTGCCCGGCTGGGCGAGTACGGTGGGTGGTAGCTGGAGGGGGTCGCCTGCCTAAATAGCAAGGTCAAATTTCAACTCATCCGCAAAGTGTTTTAAACTCACTAGAATCAGTTTATTGGCTTTGAGGACAGGGATAAGACAGCTAGGTTCAAGTGCCTGTGTGGACTCGTCTATGATACACACATCAAAATGTTTGTTGTGCAGCTGACGTCCGCCTGCGCCGTGCAGGGTACACAGTACTACTTGAGCGCGAGTGATGAGGTTGTTGAGCACCCCAGCAGATCGCTTGCGATGCTCCTTCCTCAATTCCCTAACTTCATTCCACGCATTCTTCCGCTTGAGCTTGCCTTTAATACGGCCGTCTTTTAAGTCTTTCATCAAGTCCTCGAGCTCCTTCTTGACGTCATTGACGATATCATTCTGGTGCGAGTGGGAGGTCTGATACTCGAGGGTGTGTGGTTGGAGAGAGTGCAGGATGCGTGCGGGGTGACCGAGTCTGGTGACGGGGATGTTGTGTGCGGAGAGGCGCTCGAGGATGTTGTCTACAGCCAAATTGGAAGCACCGCAAACTAAAATGCGCTTATTTTGAGTTATTAGCTGACGAATAATTTCGATTAGCGTGTACGACTTTCCAGTTCCTGGCGGGCCGTGGATAAGGGATAGATGATCGGCAGAGATGCACCGATCGACGGCGCGCTTTTGAGAATCGTTGAGTGACTTGTCGAGGTAGAGCGCAGGTGGAGTCTGGCAAAATGTAGGCTTGGACAGGCCAAAGATAGTGTTGATTAAGGGAGATTGGGTGTTTGAAGTGAAGATTTTCTGGTAGATGGAAATAGTGTGTAGCAGCCTGTTATAGGTGGATTCATCTTGAAGCTTTACGAGGTAGATTGGAGAAGGGAGATCGAGCTCATCTCTGTCGATGGAGATGGTAATATTGTCAGTTGTGGAAGAGTAAACAACACCTCGAAATAGCTCGGCGTTCTTTGTGTCGACGATAGCAGCGAGATCGCCATTTCTGATTAATTCATGTTAAATGATGGGAGTATAGGATCAAGGAGGAAAAGCGTACTTAAAAACGTGTTTGTGGGTGGTGGATAGCGAGATGAGCAGCTTAGAAGAGTACGACAGCGAGTAGCTGGCTAGATCAACGTTTATTTTGAATATAAAATTATTTTTAATTTCATTCAACTCGATTGATATTTCACGTTTATACGCATCTAGGACGCAATCCATCATGTCTTCCGTATCGAGTGGGAGTGAAAGCGAGAGAGAGAGAGAAGAAGAAGTGTACTCGTCGAGTAGCGAAGATGAGGGAGATGTACAGAATAAGAGAATTAAGCTCGCAAAGGAGTATTTGAGTGGTTTAGACGGCGAGGATGTCGAGACGACGTTGGAATCCAATTTACTCGAAAAGAGCAACAAAATGAATAAATTTATATCAGCCAATTTAAATATTAAGACAGTTAGATCTATTAAGCACAAATCACCACTCACTCACGCTATCATTTCATTTACTTCTACCACACCAATCCTAGTATTCAGCGCAAAGGATAATAATCTATACACGCAGCCCTTAAACTCAAAGGACAGGCACAGATTACCCACTAGGCACCCCTTATGCTTAGCAACTTCCCCTGATTTCAATTGGCTCGCTGTTGGTACCTCAATCAACACTATCGACATTTACAACACCCAAACATCCCCTTTCTCCCTAATTACCACTATTCCTGGCTTCAAAGACTCGATTACCTCGTTATCCTTTAGAAAATCAACCCCCACTGCGCTCTTCGCTGCCAGTTTAGACAGATCCATCAAAATTTACTCTTTCCCTCCTAGCCCACCAGACCCTCCATCCTACGTAGAGACACTCTTCGGACACCAAGACTCCATCTACTCAGTCGACGTACTCAGGTCTGACCTGGCGCTGAGTGTTGGATGTCGCGACAAATCTGCGCGTTACTGGAAAGTAGTAGACGAGTCTCAATTAGTCTTTAGAGGTGGTGGCAGATCTAAGATACGCGACATGATAGACGGTGCTCTTGACTTCGATGCTCAGGGCATGGATGTTGACGGCGAGCCCATTCGTCGTGGCAAGCAAGCCGGTTTCGTGGAGGGCAGTCTCGACGTGTGTGCCATGATCGACGAGCAACATTTCCTGACTGGTGGTGACTCAGGATTCATCAGTTTGTGGAACATTGGTAAGAAGAAAGCTATCTACACTAGCTATCTCGCACACGGCGTGCACCACCACCACTCGGAGACTGAGGGCGTCATCAAGCAGCCCAGAGGAATCACTGCGCTCGCTGCATTTCCCTACTCGGATCTCTTTGCTAGTGGGTCCAGCGATGGCTATATTAGGCTATGGAGGATAGATGCGAATCTTAAGGCTTTCTCTAAACTCGCAGAAATCGACGCTAAAGGATTCGTCAACTCCATTCAGCTCGTTCAGGAAGAGCAGGAGAAGGATCAGCTCGTCCTCGTTGCCGCTACAGCTCAAGAACCTCGCATGGGTAGATGGGAGAAATTGCCGTCATCTGCTGCCAAGAATGCCATCGTAGTGGCCCATCTGACACACCAAAAAAATTCAACACAGTCATCTCTATAGACATAAGATTAATTTGATTAATTTATATAACTTATATTACATTGGACGAATCAGAGTGACTGTGACAAGAACTATGACTACAACAACACCGAAGCAAAGCGCTCCTACAATTCATCGACGAAGCGTATCTGAGTACCGCCAGCGACTCTTTGAATGATATCGAGACGTTCATACTCGTTGATAGTATCCATAAGCGCATCCTCTGTAAAGCCCTTAGCTAGCACTCTATCTCTAACCTGGCGGAGATTAAGTTGAAGGAGGTCATCGTCACCATCGCCCTCTCTACCAGCGGCATTAATGCGTCTAAGATCGCGAATAATGCGCCAGATTTTAGAAGTAGCCGACATATCATTCTCTGCACGATTTCCATCCTTACTATCGTAAAGGGAGGCTTTGGAAACGTCTAGTAAACGAAGCGCCTCGTCCACATCAGCGGGCTCAACGACGTCAGCAAAGCGCAACCTAGCGAGGGCCTGTGAGAGACGAAGAACGCCAAGGAGGGTACGTGCTGAGGTGTAAGTAAAACCGGACTCATCCTCCTTCTGCGCCTTGCGCAACTGAACGTAAGTGCCGGTGAGATACTCAGCCACCGCCTGGGGTACGACAGGACGTTTCTGACGAGCGAGAGCGATGTAATGCCTCATTATCACCGGATCTACAGGCTCATGTTCTATTTGTGGATGCTGGTTGTGCATGTGCACGTAGGTGACATGCTGCGCGAGTCGCTCGTCCGCCTCGCGACTGGGTGAGTCGAGCATGAGGAAGAGTATGTCGAAACGCGATAGCAGTGCAGCGGGCAAGTTGATGTTGTCTACGGGGGATATCTTGGGGTTGTAACGTCCGAGGAGTGGGTTGGCAGCTGCGAGGATTGATGTGCGGGCGTTAAGGGTAGTCGTGATGCCTGCTTTTGAGATAGATATAGTTTGTTGCTCCATCACTTCGTGGATGGCTGTACGATCCATCTCTTCCATCTTGTCGAACTCATCGATGCAGCAGATACCATTGTCGGCTAGGACGAGTGCACCGCCTTCAAGAACCATCTCGTCGGTGACGGGGTCGCGCATCACCGCCGCTGTCAATCCTACTCCAGAGGAACCGCGTCCCGTTGTGTACACCCCGCGAGGTGCTATCTTGGATATGTACTTGAGGAGCTGCGACTTGGCTACACCTGGATCACCCATCAGACACACATTAATGTCTCCACGTATTTTCATCCCGTCTCCCATCCCCTTAGTTACACCACCAACGAGCAGCAAGAGCAGAGCTTTTTTTACGTCGTCGTGGCCGTATATTTCTGGAGCTATCGAATTGGCAAGCTTGGAATAGAGGGAAGGATCCTGGGTGAGTTCAGCAATCTTTTCCTCGATCTCGGGGGTCAATTCCATTTCGTCGTACTGCTTTTTGAGCTGGTGGACATACTGCGCCTCGAGGTAAGTGTCTTGGAGGAGACCAGCGCGTATAGCCCTAAAGCCTGTGTAAGGCTGAGGAAGGAAAATACCAGCGATATGGCAAACGTCACCTGGATTAACGGTGCGAGCGAGATTCCCATACATATGAATGGTCATTGTGCGCGGTATATGTCCGACAGGGACCTGTTCTGCCATTTCCTGCACCTTGACTTCTTGGAACGCCATGAAGCGACATGCACGTGTTTGTTGATGTAGCGATCCCTTCGTCTGGTTGATCTGGCAGTCAGAAGACACACAGTCGGTGATCGGAGTGAATTGTCTCGAGGTGATTTCTTGGAAAATCTCATGTCCACACGCGTCGCAGGTGTATGCGTTGAACTTGAGGCATGGCTTCACTTCCGATACGCGCGTCACTATCGCCTTAACGGTTACCAATTTACCGACGTCTGCACCGCGGATGGTGCGCACGGCGAGAAGAGGGGCAGCGTTGCGTGGCTTGAAGTAGAGGTTGTAGCGACGCATAATCTGCTCAGGGAAACCCTGCATGCCAGATTCTTCATTCTCCGACTGCTTCTGGCGACGCTGGTGGGCGATAGTGTCGAGAACGTCGTCTTTGCTGGAAATGTCGAGCGTAGGCTGCGGCATAAGCTTGTCGACCGCTTTACTGAAAATGTCAATGTAGCGGCGCGTGTTGTTTGTGATGCTATGTACGAGGCTGGGGCCGCCTTGGTGCTGCTGAGAGTGAGTGGAGCGGGCGGTGAAAGGCGAATACTCACACTAGCCACGTCCTCAAGATCAATGACGAGCTCCTCTTGTAGTCTGTTTGAAATCCGTTGCTGTGGGTGTGTTAGAGTGGTGCGCGTGTACGCCCAAGACGCACGAGCTGATCCATGTATTTGAGACCGCTGGGTGGATTGCCCGGATTGGCTGTGCTTGAACCATACATGTTCACATCTTCCATCCCAGCCAATAGCGTCGCGTCAGATTGCTCGCGCTCATTTGCTTTGTGCTTCCCAAGGAAATCCTCTGCCTTATCTGGGGACAGTGATAAGAGGGGATATAACACACACGCCATACTCACTCTGTTCATCATCATAGCTTATGTTTATCTGTGGCTGGTTCGTTGCCATGGCGTTATCGGTGATGATGATGGTATTCGCGAGACGCGTGGTGAGATGAGCTATCAAAAGAATCTGTATTAAAGACGCGTCACTCCATGTACTATGTGTATGTGCATTTATATGTCCATTTCTACGCGTATTTCTCAATAATACATCTGATACAGAGTGAAAATTTACAATCCATCGAAAAAGTCTTCATCTTGTATAAATTGCTTATTCTGCTTGCTCTTCTTGCTCTTCTTGATCGGCTGTGGTTGTTGTGGGGTGTCTGAGTCTGAATCTGAGTCTGAGTCTGGTGCGGTGGCTGTAGCGGTGGCTGTGTTCTCAGCATCCTCAGCATCTTCAGCATCTTCACCACTCTGAACACCCTCTACTCCCTCCATATCCTCCTTGTCATCCTCACCATCGCTATCCTCAAACATATCATCGACTCTAGTCATCATGAGTTCTTCATTATGCGACATGGACGCGAGCCACTTGCCATCGCCGCTAAGTTTCATTCTCTCGATTGGAAACTCTCCATGATCGCCAATAACGCCCATGAATTTGGTTGGCAAGACGCTCATGACGCGAATTAGACCATCAGACGAGCCAGTAGCAAGAATAGACTGGCCCAAGCTAACGAGAGCGTCAATAGACTGAGGATGACCTGGTATCCGATCCACACAGTCTCCCCAGCCCTGCTTGCTATTAAATATGGAGAGGACACCCAGCTGTGTACCGACGGCGTACTTGGATGTACCTGCGAGTGGGGCAATAGAGAGCAGCTCATCCTCCTGATCCTCGCTATGCCCCACAGGCTCTGGTTTGTTATTGCGCACGTCAATAACGCTCAGTGTTCCATCAGCTGAAGAAGAGAGTAGTTTTCTATCAGCATCTTCATAGTGGAAATCTGAGATATAGTCGAAGTGGTGCGTGTATGCTCGCAGTGGCTCGGGTTTGCGCGTGTCCCATAGCTTCACTACGCCTTCGTCGTCGCCAGTAGCGAGGAGGTTTGGCATGGTCAGTTTGACCCTACTGATGGGCTCGCCGTGTGCCTTCTGCGTGTGTGCGGCTGTCTGTCCGGTGATTGCGTCTATGTGACTGAAATGCCGGTGTAAGTCGTGTCTTCTCGCTTCCACCGACACACACCCACCTCATCGACCCATCCTTAGAGACTGCGTAGAGCGTGTTCCCGTCTCCACTCACATCCAATCCACGACAGCTTTTCTTGCTCGGCCTCACTCGCAGTTTCCTCTCGTAACCTTGTTCCGTATAGCTGAACCCCTTGATTTCCCCAGTGAGGAGACCGACGTAGACGTTATCCGAGTTGGGCGAGAATACGCAGTCGTGTGGTTGATTTTCCAGTGGAATCCTCGATAATCCGCTCATCGTTGTTCTGACGCAACCACCATCACCACCAACGCAAAATGGCACCGACAAACACACGCAAGCTAAGTCTTCCCCAGCATTTCTCTGGCGCCAAGACCCAGGAAGCGCGGGCGAAGCGGACGACGAAAGCGTCGCAGAAGCTTAAAGTGCTGCCCGAGGAGCCGTCGTTGAAGCTGGGCGGGGCAGGACACGGCGAGAGGCACTCGGAGGACAACGACGACGACGATGAGGAGGATGACGAGGAGGAGGACAACTACGATGACGACGACTTGGCCACGCCTGCCCCCGAGGTCTACCAGCAGATAGCGAGGATACCTGCAGGTGCACCGCGCAAAGACGCGAGACTGCTCACCAAGAAGGAGAAAGAGAGGTTGCCGCGTACGTAGAATATGGTGGAGAGAGTTGCGCATCTTTGCTCACAATATCCCAATGCAGGCGTCACGGCTTATTGCACTGCTAGCTCATATCGTCAGCCAGAACTACTCAAACATCTCGAATCTAGACGATACACTCACGCTACCGATCCCAGAGTGTTCGATGACGTGATTTACACGCCTTACGTGCCTCACACCCACGCAAACGCAAGCACGCACTCACACTCACACACTGACGCAGAAGCCGACTTGCTCGGCGTGCCAGAACTCGTCGATCGGAAAACATCGCGTTATCAGCGCTTCCAACTCGGCGCACACACCCCAGACGTCTTCTTCTTTTCCGAGACGGGCGTCGTCGTCATGTGGGGCATGGAGGAGGCGATGGAGAGGCGAGTACTTTCTATGCTGAAACGCTTCGAGGTGGATAAACTGGCTGCTGAGGATGTCGAGATGGAGGATCTCAACTTCTACTACGCCGATTATACGCGTATTTTCCATGATGTGATTGCCTTGCTACGTGGATCATCATTTATGTGGGTCTCAAGTTGCTAAATAAACCTTTTAACAATCTGTAGGACCAAATTGGCACTGTCTCATGCACTAGCACAGAGCGTGAAAATATCACTCTTCGAGGAACTGATATCGGCGACAATTGAACAGACAAAGGATATACCACAGGACATTGCAGCGTCGGGAAAGATAGGTATGCCTAGGAAAGTGATAATGATGCAGATAGTGAGGGTGTTTTGAATATTTTCATGAGGGAATACTAAGTGAGAATACAGGGACAATTATTCATACTGCGGATGAATATCAACGTGGTTGGATCAGTTTTGGATAGTCCAGAGCTGTTCTGGACATATCCCGATCTAGAGCCGCTGTACCTTGCGTTCAGGCAGTATCTGGAGGTGAGGCAGAGGATAGATCTGTTGAATGCGCGAGTGGAAGGTGGGTGAATATATATATCAACAAGTATAACCAAAATAACGCGTGTTGTAGTTCTCCAGGATCTGCTCAGGCTGCTCAAAGAGAGCGTGTATAGCAGACACTCAGAAGGACTCGAGAGGATCGTGATATGGCTGATAGTGGTTGAGATAATACTCGGTTTGGCTACGATAATTGTAGATGTTACAATGTCTTAAGTGTAAATTTAATCTCTTTGTCTGTGACCGTCATGTGGGTGCTGCGAAGGAGAGTGCTGGTAAATAGCCATAGAAATATAAACACAGCTTCTATTTTCCACAATAAATGGGCTAGGCCGGTTGATTTCAAAGTTCCTGAGGTTACAAGCAAGGCCAATGGCAAGGACACTCGCAAGGCTACTAGTAATCCTACTAGTAATCCCACTAGCAATCCCAATACCACCTCTCCACAAACCAAAACCCAACCAATACCAGCGAACAAGAAGAAATCCGGCAGGAGTTCGCTGCTGAGTGGCGATGTAGACCCATCGGCTTGGAAGAAGACAAAGTCGAAGCAGGCAGCACACGCGCCGACCAAGTCCAAGGAGAAGAAGAACACATCCAAACCACCCAATAAAGCACCAGCACCCGCCAAACGTCAAGTATTCATCCCAGCATTCATATCCGTAGCGAACCTAAGCAGGCTATTCAACATGCGCCTCGACAAGCTACAGCGGATAATGATACATTCCGGGCTGGACAATATGCAATACGACAGGGTGCTCGTATCTGAAGACGCGTCTCTCCTCGCTATGGAGTGTGGTTTGGAACCTGTGCAGAATGAGGAGAGGGCATTCGACCTGTACCCTTCCCCACCACATTCTGAACCCGACTCTCTCCCTCTGCGTCCACCCGTCGTCACTATTATGGGTCACGTAGATCACGGCAAGACTACCCTGCTCGATAGGCTCAGATCTGCAGCTGTTGCACCC
The DNA here is from genome assembly GCF_000400465.1 of Wallemia ichthyophaga EXF-994. Classification (NCBI taxonomy): domain Eukaryota; kingdom Fungi; phylum Basidiomycota; class Wallemiomycetes; order Wallemiales; family Wallemiaceae; genus Wallemia; species Wallemia ichthyophaga. The sequence goes on along the minus strand of NW_008806280.1, from coordinate 110,579 downwards.
TCGGAAGCGGGTGGCATTACCCAGCACATAGGTGCCTTTTCCGTGGCTGTGTCGAGCTTGAGCACCAACACGAACAGCAGCGGCAGTAGTGGCAGCACCACCACACCGACAACAGACTCACCCAACAGCATCACTTTCCTCGATACACCTGGCCATGCAGCTTTTACAAACATGCGCGCACGCGGTGCGAGTGTGACGGACATAGCGGTGGTTGTGGTAGCCGCGGACGACGGAGTGATGCCGCAGACAAAGGAGGTGATTGAGTTATGCACGCGCTCCAACCTCGGTGTGATCGTAGCCATCACCAAATGCGACAAGGCAGGTGTAGATACGACAGCGATCAAGTATGATCTCCTCGCGAATGGAGTCACGCTGGAGGAGTTCGGTGGCGAGACGCCAGCCGTGTTAGTATCAGCTCGCAGTGGGCGTGGAATGGCCGAGCTGACTGATACGATTGCCGCACTGAGCGAAATGCAGGATTTGCGTTCGGAGATGACGGGCCGCGCTCACGGTGTGGTGTTGGAGAGCCGCGTCGATAAAGGGCGGGGTAATCTCGCTACTGTGCTCGTCACGCGTGGCGTACTCCAAGCAGGCGCGTGCGTTGTGGGTGGCGCGACGTGGTGTAAAGTGAGACAGATGGAGAGCGATAAGAGGGAAACTGTCAAGAGCGCTCAGGTTGGCCTTCCCGTTGTCGTCGCTGGGTGGAAGGACCTGCCTAAAGCGGGCGATGAGGTCCTCGAAGCTACCGGCGAAGATGAGGCTAAACGGGCTGTATCTAATCGTGTGGATGCTATGCACCGCCTCAAAACTATGGCCGAGCTCGAGGTTATCAACGATAAGCGCCTCGCTCATCGTGAGCTGAGAGAGAATGCTAACGAAACCACCCATGGAATTAGCCACGATGATAACGCGGAGAACGCCCAAGATACTGCACAAACACCCACTAAATACCTCAATGTCGTTGTCAAGGGTGACGTCAGCGGCACAGTGGAGGCATTCGTAGCGGCGTTGGAAGATATCGGCAACGAACACGCGCGTGTCAAAGTCGTTGCGAGTGGGGTGGGTGATATAAGTGATTCGGATATAACGCGAGCAGTGGCAGGTGAAGGTGGGTTGGAGTGTTAGCGTTATTGTTATCGCTAGCGTCATTGAAACGAGGTAGAAATGTTAACACACACATCAGCATCTATCGTAGGATTCAACGTTAAAGCCACACGCAGTATAATGAACACAGCAGCCATGTCGAATGTACAGCTGACGGTGGATGGGGTAATATACCGATTGCTAGATCAAATGAAGGTACGCGTCAGTGAACTACTCCCACCGATAACGGAAATGAGAGTACTGGGTGAGGCTAGCGTGGTGGAGTTGTTCGATATCAACGTCAAAGGTCGTACATTCAAGCGGGTGGCTGGAGTCAGAGTAGGGAATGGAAATATCACAAGACAGGGGAGTGTGAGAGTGATCAGAGGTGGTGAGACAGTGTATACGGGTAGATTGGATACTTTCAAACATCACAAGAAGGATATCAACCACGCAGGTAAAGGATTAGAGTGTGGATTGGGATTTGAAAACTTTCAGGATATGAAAGCAGGTGATGTGATACAGTCGATAGAAATGACGTCACGTCGACAGGCTATGTAAGTAAAGAATAAATATATTGCTAGAATTGTTAGAATGCGCGTATCAATCATCTTGGTCTGAGTAATGGATGAGTTTGTTTGAGGCACTGGCTAAAGCAGCACCGTTGTTTACGTTATTGTCGTTGGGATTAGAAAGTCTATTGCGTAACAGTGTATTGATAGCTAGCTGATCAGCCTTATTCAATAGAGACATCTTATTGGTCAATTGCCTCCTCATATCCCAGTTTGGTCTCTTTGGTGCGATATTGAAGATATCCAAATCCTCATTACGCAGCTCCTCATCTTTATCGAGGATAGAATCAACTAAACCAGTGACAGCGGATTCGACTGTGTCGACGGAGGTCTGGCTGTTATCGCCCTTCTTTACCTCTCTACTCGTTGGATCGTAGTTTCTGAATTTAACTATGTGCTCGCCGGTGCCGTGTGTTCTATTATTCAAGGCTTCCAGACGCTGCTTGCGTGTATGGCTGGCTGCTTCCATGGTGGTGTTGGTGCTGGTGGTTGGCAGCCAACAGCGATGATAACCGGGATACTTAAAATATTCATTCATGGCTATTAAATTGCTACAGGCTATAAATCATACAGATAAACTCGGTTGGCCGCTCTGTAATCACGATAAGCGTGTACTTCTCCTTAGAGCCAATACACAAAGGCATCCACAGGAGTTGTTTTATAGGTGCTCAATTGGCGATAGTGACAATTGCCAGTATTTCTTTTGGCTCGCTGATTTCGAGAAATGCGTTGATAGCCACTTGGACGAGGTACAGAGCACAACAAACCGCAGACACATAATTCAAGCTTGTATCATGGCAAATGATCAATACAATAAGGGCAGCTGGTCAACTAACACCAACGACGACGTTCTCGCCGAGTTTGATATCCCGAGTGGGGGAGGTAGTATTGTAGATGGTGGTCAACGCACAAACAAAAGAAAACATCAAAGCGAGTGGGATATTCCAGCCACACCCACCAAATGTCTCAATAGCCAGTCCACATCACAGCCACAGCTACAGCCACAGCCACCAAAGAAGGCAAGAAAAACACACCAATCAAGGCACTTAAGGCACTCTCCTAATCCATCAAACTCATCAGATTTCTTTGATGCTATCAATACCCCAACAAAACCCACTAAACCCGCTCAACCCACTCGCAGACGCAACAGCAGCGAAGAAATACTCGTTGACCATTTCAGCAAACAGGTTAATGAAATAGCCTCGTTGCACAATACCATTGCTAGTCTACGTGATGAGTTGGCTGAGGTAAAGGCGTTGCTCAAGAGAGAGCGCAAAGTGAAAGAAGTTGAGCAGACCGAGTTGAGTGGCATGCTCTACAAGGCTTATAAGAAGATGTAAGCGTCTAGACAAATGTATTCGAATACACGTTGGTTTCATTACAACAGCCACCACGAGCCACCTAAATACTCGAGTGATCAAGTCATGACAGGCAGACCTCACAAGCAAAGTATGAGCGAATTAAAGCTTAGACGCCTCAACGAACACAACCAGAGACTTAAAGATGATTATGCGCGTCCACGGATCAATGTCAGCGAAGCGAGTCAGGGATTAATTAGGTTTTGTAATTCCACCAAGGATTATTTGGTAAGTTATGGAGGCTGTAGTTCATGACAGTCACACTAACACACTCCCCTCAGATCCCCTCTGTCTGGGGCCCTGTCGATAAGAAAGAAGACCCATACGCACCACAAGGCGGTGGATGTTGTGTGGTTGTTTAAATGCAAACCATATATCCAATCTTATATCCAAGGTATAAATTCATTTCTATATTCATTTATTCATTTATTCATTTATTCATCATCTGGTACATGTTCATCGATATAATTGAGTAATTTAACGTTGATAGTGGTGTGTTGGTGGCCGAGTAGTTCATCCTCTGTGAAAGTAACAGCGGTGTGCATATTAACCATTTCAAGCGCACCTCGAACGCAACCTGCGAGTATGTTGCTGTAAAGGAGGCCTTTCTCGACAGCTGAATCGGGGAGGGCAACGAACTGATTAAGCGGATTATCGAGAAGAGTGAGCGAGTATTCATCGTGGGTGATATGCGACACTCCAACGCTAGCATTCAGGAAGACCTTGAACCCCACGCTAGCCACAACGTCAGCTGTCTCAGCGAAGACCCTACATTTAGCCAAACCCGGGCTATGTTTTGCGAGAAACTCCTCAATCAGACGCACACCAATTCCATATCCCATTCGATCCAGTGCGCTATTAACCGCGCCAATATCCTCGTAGTCCTCCCACAGCTGCTTCACCAGTGCCCCATAAGTCATCACGAAAAGCTCCGCATTTATCTTGTCGCCCTTCCCGCGCCACTGCTCTTCACCGAATTGCTTGAGTTTCGCCGTGTTCATTGGTGTGCGTGGTGTGTTCACCGTTCACTCCCAACACACTACACACTACACACACGATCATGTCTTTCATCGACTTTGACGCACCGCCTAACCTGACTCGCAGACCTGCACGCGAAATGTCCGAGGAGCGCGTTGTTGCGCCGGCGAGCACGCGTAAGCGCACGCATACACAGGTGGATAACGATCGAGAGGATGAAAGAGCACACGACGACCACAGCGCACACAAGCAAACAGTCGACGATATATTCGAGTCGATAGGCGACGACCTCGCCACAGCCAAGCAGCCGGCCGGGGGAGAAGACGACGACGACGGCGCGGTTCAAGGCAAACCTAGACGCGTGGTGGCCAAGATAGATGCAGAGAGGTGAGTGGGAGTGGGAGTACTGTCTGAGTGACTCACTCACCAACGAACAGACTCCTCGGCACACACGGTTTACCTGCGCTCATGCACGATAGCGCTCACTGGAAATTCGCAGGTAAGGGGCACGAATGGGCCGATTTGCGTAGGCTGCTCGCCAGATACCACCTTTGGACACATAAACTTTTCCCTAAATTGCAGTTCGGCGATGTCGTAGAACGCACGGAGAAGATTTGCCATCAGCGTCGTATGGAGGCTGCTTTAAAGGGGTGGAAGGATGCTTTGAGAAGGGGTGAAATGGGTGTCGGTGGTGTCGGTGGTGTCGGTGGTGTGGATGGTGTGGAGCTGGAGCGGGAGGGAGAGAACGATCACGACAAGGTACACGACAATGAGAATGCATCAGAGAAGCACCAACAAGATGCCCTATTTAGATCGCCATCGCCACCGCGATCACCACCGCCACCGCCACCGCGTAACAAGGCTGACACGCACGATGACATTCCAGACGACATACCGCCAGATGATGAACTGGGCGGGATGGACGCAGACAGGGATGCACTGGAGAACGAAGCATTGGCAGAGCTAGAGAGGGAGCTGGGTGGATTTTGACCTGATAACGTGATGACTTGAAAGCTTTTTATTTATGTTGTACTTTAGCCAATTTATCGAGTTTATCCAACAGAATTGCTGTGGTGCGTTGGTTGAATGCTGGACTGCATCCGCGTAAGAGGCCTTCTAAGTCTTCTGATTGATTGGTAGTGTTGGTGTTACTGCTTCTGCTGCTATCACTGCCAATACTACTACCACCGCCCCCCAGGCTATATCCAAATTGGGTTATGTGTACACGCACTTGGACACCCTCGAGTAGCTCGACTGTCGCTGTGCATGTATCGATCGGTGTGTAGGAGGATATTAGAGACTGGTTATACTGTTCACTCAATGCAAGTAACAGTTCGTTGTGCAGCGTTTCTGACATATGAATCGTTTGAGACAGAGAATAGAGTGGATTTTACCATTTGCGAGGCATTTTGAGCAGCAAGTCTACAACATACAGATAAAAACTGAGACTGAGACTGAGACTGAGACTGAGTGCCAACTCATACTGCACTGCACTCAACTCGATGAAAGATTTTCAATTGCACAAAGCACACAAACGATACACTAATGATCGATGATCGATTGTCCATTATAAATAACTTCTTCTACCCATTATTGGCCATAGTATTGCCACTTCCCTTCTCCACCTCCTCGGTATACCTTGCCCAATTCTCCGTGTCAGCGCGCTGCTGATCCTGAGCACGCTGAGCAAAGAGAGTGCCATCGAGCTCAGTGTCTAGCTGGAGCTGTTCCTTGCTAGTTGGTTGATTCTCACTCGCAGGTCCACCCCCCTGTATAACATTCCCCCGAGCCTGCTCGTCTTGGAGATACTCGTCAATGGTCATTGTAGGAAGACGGTGGCTGGGTTGAAACACGCCATCTGCCATCTGCTGTCGTGTAGTGTGTGTACCGCGCGGCATTATCGTGAATGGTCGCGTAGGTCTGCCTTCTTTGTCGAGGAGGTTGTTGGCGGGTGCATTAACTGCACTGTCCAATCTCCATGTCGAATCGTTTGCAGGGGTTTGTGTGCGTGTGCGTGTGTCGGTTGTGCTGTTGCTGTTGACGTTGCTGAGGAGGTCTAATTCAGCATGGATAGAATGGATTTGAGATTGCGATAGCGAATAGAGGTATTTAAGGAGTCTGATGAGGTATTCGCGGAGGATATCGTCGTCGTCATCGTCGTCGTCGTCACTGTCCTTGTGGTTGGTGGACTGAGCGGGAGAAGATGAATTAAAGGTGGTATGAAACAAGCCACTATCAGGCTTATCTTCTAACAACTCTTTATACTCCAAAACCTCAGATTCCAACCGTTTGTGCTGTTTAAAACGCTGAATCTTTAAATCACGCTGAGTGGAAGGATCTTTGGAGTCACCGTGTATAGTGATACCATCAAAACCAATTGAATCTAACAATTCTGTGAATTGAGTGTATAGATTGAGGCATTTCGATAGATTCGATTGTCTGAAATCCACACTGCCAAATTTAGAACTGTAGATGAATTCTGGATGAAGATAATAGACTATAAGATATCTCAACCTATTTAAACTGAGTTCGCTGTGATGCTCGTGTGTATCGGAAGTATTCGCAGTTGCAGATAGTCTAAACAAGATGGAGTTGACTTTATCCAATATATTCTCGTCTCCACTCTCCCCAGATTCATAACTTGAAATAATTTCTTTTAAAATTTCCTTTGTTGGGATTGTGCAAGTCATTGGAGAAGCGAAACCACCAACAGGATATAAAGATAAACAAAACGCAGGTCGTTAAACTCGCTGAAATGCCACGTAGACAACCACCAACGCCACTGAAGCTGATCCCAAATAACATTCCCTTACCCTCCCGTAGTTCATCCAAGTACACGCTGCCAAAGCCGTTGCCAATTGCTGTTTTGAGGGGGAGTGATAGTAATATCGACACGCTCAGCACCTTCAGCAGGACTGATTCATTGTCTTGTATCGCTTCAGCCGCTTCAAACAGACAACGAAGCAGCTCACTTACAAGTACATCGTCCACATTAAGCACAACAAGCACAAGTTCATTCGATAGCGATCACTCTGCAGGCTCACAGTGGTCCTATTGATTTACCAAATATCAAATATGGCTTATAACCCAGCTCATTGGCTCCATTGGTTTATATCTCCACTCTGGCATACACTTTCAACTCAAATGGCTGGCTCATTTGTCTTAATTGACTCACTTGGCAATACTAGCAATCTCCCACTTATTCTACTCTCATTTCCCACTTTGCACAGTCAGGACTGACAAATTTTCACATCGATATAAATAACACATGTACAACAAACGCATAAATTCCGTTGAACGATTTCAATGCACCTAGTCAAACATGGCCCATCCCCATTTACCCTAAAAAATATTCTTAATTAGAGTTGTCTCGCCCCCGCCTGACATCCGTGCGCAGTCTGGACAACTCGATCGACAAGACTTGCTCCCTACCGACGTCGACGTGGAGTGTTAGATAATCAGCCCAGATGAAGCTTACGGAAGCCAAGACGGACAGTCTTTTCCAAGACCTTGACCCTTTCAAAGCTGGGCGTCCTGGGCGTCCTGTAGTGTAAGTCAAGGCTTGAGTAGCAGGAACGGCACTGACACTCCAAAAGACAGAAAAGATCGAGATCATCCTCATCAGTCTCATCGACTTCGTCTGCTTCAACTTGCTCAACGTCCTCTTCAACCTCACAGAGCAATTCTTTTGAGTTTGACGGTTATTTGACCAAGCAGCAGTCTTTCTGCGTTCCACTCAACGACCACTCCCCACGCCTCACCAGTCCCGTAAAAACACTCCACCGTCCACCTTCACTTCTCTTCCACCTCCCTAGAAGGGCGCATAGTTAGAGGCTAGAGAGGTCAGAAGAAGCAGAATAGACAATCAAGAAGAATAGAAAGTCATGGAAAACCACAGCGCTACCAGATAGCAGCATATTCACTCATTGAACCACTTTATACGAATTCGACAACTCGACGGGATCGATCCATTGTAATATCCACATTCATTAAGCGTGTATACTTTATCAAACTAACTACTCATTCAAACACCCCTTTACTCCACTTTGCCGATAGACCAGCGAGTTCAACAGCCGAGTCTGCCCAACTAGGACCGTGATTTTCGAGGCCACCTGGCACCAAACCCGCTCTGCTTCTAGCCTGTTCCTCGTTATTGCAAGTGAGCACGCCGAATACGACGGGGGTGTTCTCATCGAGACTGACGCGCATGAGGCCGTCAGTCGCAGCTCCAGCGATGTATTCAAAGTGTTGTGTGCTGCCTTTCACGAGGACACCGATAGATACTACAGCGTCGAACTCGCCGACTTTAGTAGCTGAAGCTGTGTCTGTTGATGCGCCCGGAGCCTCTGGAGAGCTGAGTGGATCTAAACCCGAGAGCAGGTTCTGTGAATGCCCTTGCTGAACTCTACCAGCGAGAATCATCTTCTTGGTCGCAATCGGTAATTCCCAGCTACCAGCGATCTGCTGGATAATTACATTCTCAGGCTTAACTCCGAGTGAGAGAAGACGATTGCGTGTGCCTTGGACGAGTGCATCGACAACCTCCGAATTCCAGCGGGTGTGCACGATGCCGATCTTGAGATTGCTGCCGGAGAGAGAAGCGGGTGGCTGCGGCATTGAGTGGGGGGCCATTCTGATGGTTGATTGGTTATTTAGTTGATTGGTTGATGGTTGTTAGTTGTTGACTTGTTCGTCCAGCACCATCAATATCACTCCATGAAGAAGACTTACCAACACGCCATCGAATGCCTCAACAGCCTACAGAGCAATGCTGCTACTATCGCCGCTTCCACTTGCGCACGCGAGGCTCGTCGTGGACACACGCTCCGCGACATGGAGGTCTATCTACGCCGGATGGGATACACGCCAAGCGATCTCAACAGACTCAACGTCCTTCACATCACCGGCACAAAGGGCAAGGGCTCCACTGCCGCCTTTGTCTCGTCCCTCCTCCAGTCCCTCAATCCACACGCCAGCGTGGGTCTGTACACCTCCCCGCACCTCGTAGCCGTCCGCGAGCGTATACGCATCAATGGCCACCCACTCAGCGAAGAGCGTTTCGCCAAGTACTTTTTTGACGTGTGGATGGCTTTGGATGGCGTGGGCGAGGATGAGGTGAGCGACGTGGACAGCGTCAACAACACACACTCCACGTCCACTCTCCCCAAACCCGCTTACTTCCGCTTCATGACGCTCGTAGCTTTCCACACGTTCCTCGCCGAAGACGTAGACGCGACCGTCCTCGAAGTCGGTATTGGGGGGTCGCTCGACTGCACCAACATAGTCCCCGCGCCGGCAGTAGCAGCTGTGAGCAGTCTTGGTCTCGACCACACGGCTTTGCTAGGCGGGACTATTCGCGCGATAGCCCTCAATAAAGGGGGGATATACAAAGCAGGCGCCGCGGCACTCACCGTCCCTCAGCCCGAAGATGGCGAGGCCGTTCTGGCGGAGTGTGCTCAGCGCGTCAATGCCCCTTTCGGCGTAGTCGACACACGCGATGCTCCCGCTAATCACACCCTCTCACTCCCCCTCGGCCTGCCCGGTGTGCACCAGGCGCTTAATGCGCGACTGGCCGTCGATGTCGTGCGTGCTTTTGTGAATGCGGGAAAGAGCAACAAGTTCGCTAGCTGGAAAGGTGAGCTAGAGGGGCACGATTGGAGAAATGGTCTTCCGCAGGTGTTCGTCGACGGTCTCACAAAGGCTAGGTGGCCAGGAAGGTGCCAGACGGTGGTAGATCCAAGACGGCCAAGCACGACGTGGTTTCTTGATGGCAGCCATACCGCTGACAGCCTCACTGCATGCATGCAGTGGTTCGGCGGGGTTGTGAGAGCGCGGCGGGAACGGGAGCTGGAGGTGGAGCAGCCACAACAACACACTCGCACTCACCTCATCTTTAACTGCACTAAGGGCAGGTCACCGACCGAGCTGCTCGGCGTGGTCGCTGCCTACCTCACCGCAGCGGGCGCGAACATGGAAACACTCTTCACCTCGGTCATTTTCTGCACCAATCTGACCTACACGTCGGGCGAGTTTGCCAGCGATCTCACGGCTAGGAATGTAGACGTACTCACTATACAGGAATTAGAGGTTCAACATGAGCTCAAAGCGGCGTGGAACTCCCTCCTCCCCCAATTCAAAGGCTGCGTTGAAGTACTACCGTCGATCGAGGCTGCTGTGGATTATATCGATAGGAGTGAGAGCCTGAGTGTGAATAGTACCAATAATCCACACTCACACACACACATCCTCGTCTGCGGCTCACTCCATCTCGTCGGTGGCGTTATTGAGGTTGCGCGCTTGGCTGATGTTGCGCTGTGATATGTCTGACTCACTTTTTTTTTGTCTCTATAGATTAGCTAGAGTACTCTATAATTTAAATGAATTGCATTTCTCGCTGCTAAAATTTGCATTTTGTGTATATAAATCCACAAACCCACACCCCCACTCGCATCCAAACACCCAACATGGGCACCGTGTACATCTTCGCAGCGCTCTCCATCGGCTACTCGCTCAGACAATGGCATGTAATATACAAATCCTACCCAATCCACAATCCTGCGTACCAGCAGCTCTACAAATCCCTCAACTCCATCATCCTCGTCTTGTGTCTCACAATTTTCACTCTTTGGTTTAGCAAATACAAACAGAGCGGGAGTATTTTCTGAGAGTAGCAAAGAAACGTAACTGTGTACAAGAGCAACAAAAAAAAGCAGTTTTACCACCCTCACAACTCCATCTGTGCCTTTTTGGTCTGTATCTCATCCTTTAGTAAATACATTCTTGTGCCTTGACGACCTTCGAGATCGTACGTAGTCCCAAACTCTCCTGAGGCAACCAGAGCGAGGTGTTTCTCACTAGCGTCGATACCCCTCTTCCAGATATCCTTGGACGTCTTTGCGGTGGATGGTTCGACTGTCTTTTCATCCGTCTCAGCCTTCTCAGCCTTCTCACCCTCTGCATCTTCGCCCTCCCTCGCCGTGGAGAAGGACGCAGCTGAGGAATCTGGTGTACCGCTGTCCGACCTACTCTTAGCTGTCAGTCTGTCGCATTCGTTCAGCTCCAACACCGCTAACTCGTAAGCCGCAAATGCAGGCGCCCAAGTATCGTCAGTGATCTGCCCTCTGTAAGACACACACTCGTCGAGGTATCTGCGAGACAAGGCCAGCTCTCCGATAGCGCGATGGAGAATTCCGAGAAGAAGACATCTTACAGCCTTCTCGTCGAGTGTGTCCAGATCTTCCATTGTGCCTGCACCTGCACCTGCGCTGCCCTCCGCCTTGGTCATGTCGACTAGGTGAGTCTCGATCAGAGGTGCAGGTGTGAGTTGACACAAAGATTCCATGTGCTTGATAGCAGCGTGACGTGTTATCTTCCCATAGCTGTTCCAGAAACATGCCATTTCCTACCACGTGCGTCAGCTGCAAGTGAAGACCAGCCATACAAACTCCACTCACATCTGCCGGACTAATCTGGAGTATGTGTGAGTATGTGTGTGTGTATTCCTACCAACATCCCAAATTACCTTAATGGCCAAATCCCATCGCTCAGGATCGACACTAATGCCCTGTTTCGCGCATGCACCGACACGGCGCTCATGCTTACGCTTCCAGAATGCTATTTTGCGCTGTGCAAACTGTGTGGGCGATTTGGTTAGTTGATCAGTCACAATTCAAACCCCTTCTCACATCCTCCATTGGCATATTACGTCCACCGAGTTTCTTCGCGTTGAGGAGACTGGGCACCTAGAGATCATGTCAGCTCATATACCCTCTCTATCCACACCACGCAGACTTGCCTTCATAAACTCCTCGTGCGCTTTGGCGTGGTTCTCCTCTGTGTCTACCTCCTGCGCATGGGACAAATGACAGCCAGCTGCCAAGAGAGTGTATGTGGCGTGTGACCACGAATTGAGTTTCATCAGATGAAGGAAGTATTGTGCAGAATCTTGGTATCTAGTTGGTTTGTTAGCGTATCCTAGAACACAAAAGCAACCCACCTATTCTCGGCGAGCAGGAGCCAAGCGTATTCAAAAACTATAATTACCTCAGCCTGAGGGAAGCCGCCATCTTTGTTGAGCGTACTACCCAAAATTTCAAGGGCCTTGTCAGCATTTCCATTTATACGCTCCAGTTTGGCTCTGTTGAGCGTCCATAGGGTGCCGTCTGGATATCTGTGGATGTGAATATACATCTTTGTATCCCGTCGACGCTCACCTTTCTTCACAACTGATAAATCGTCTCAATAGTGACTGTAGTTCAAAATGAGACGCACCTTTTCAAAATTTTCTCGAACATGCGCATGTCATTTTCTGAATCAGCATTCCAACCAGCAAGAAGTAGTGTGGATGAGGTGTAGAAGAGGAGGGTGAGTGCAGCGAAGGATGAGTGAACATCTTTGTAGCTAGCACTCAGACTTAACGCCTTGAGGGCCTCCTTCCTATCGCTCTTGAACCCAAAAACGTTAATTAGCTTCTTCCTTAATGGAGTGAGTATACAGTGGAGCTATTACACAAATAACCTACAGCTTTGGCGGCATAAGCGAGAATACCAAACCGAACAATCCGAATCCGAAACAAGCACCAGACATGACAAATTCCTCAACTTCATCGGATGGCGGTTGAGGAGTGGTGATTTGAGCGGTATTTGTGCCACCACCAGCCCCGCCTAAGAAGCTACCAAACTTCTTTGCGAGGAAGCTTTTCTGTGGCTTTGGTGGGGCTGGTTTGTTGAGTGTTTGGGTGGATTGTTGTCTCGATAGCGAAGGAGAAGCTATTGGAGTGTCTGGCAGAGACGCAGCGCCACCAGGGAAGACTGTGAGGAACGAGTTGTTGTACAGCTTATAGGATCTGTTGAGCTGTTCTAAAATTAGTGCGGGTGGGCGTGTATGAGTAATCAACCAACTTTGTAAATGGCTTTGATCATTTCAACAGAGGATTCCGTTAAAATCTGAGTCATAGATTGCCCAATTACATTCGCAGCTACAAGTAGCTCCTGTGAGGAGCTGTTAGGTTGCTGTTTTGTACGAGTGATCAGTCACACATAAGGAGCAGCGCTAGCGAATCTAGTCTTATTGTGCTTTGCATTGCTGCACTCTCTCTTGGCAGAGTCGGCAGCTTTCTCGGCCTGGAGAAGTTGATCCTGTGCCCTTTCCATCATGCCATCCTCCATACCCAACGCAGCTTGTAAGAAGAGAATAATTCCTAATCCAGTTTTACCAAACGCATTATTGTGTTTGGATAGCTCGCGTGTCGACTCCTCAATCTTATCATTGAAAAGCAAGTTGAAGCCCTCTGTGGCTATGAAAGCGTTACTTATATTCAGAAGATATAAAACATGCATACCTTCTATTAATTCTTTGATTTCCATTCAATTTTAGCAGTGTATTTGGTTAAAAGGAGTGATCTTCATCCAAAATATCAAAGGTCAAATATTATGAACCGAAAAAGGTCTGGGAGTGATGGGAGTAGTGATGTGTGCAAGCCCAGCGACAGCCAAGCAACCAGCACAAGCAAACGCACTCGAAGAATGGACGATAATGATGTAGAGCATGACCTGGTTGAGCAGCGCTATAAGCTCATCAATAATCTCCTCTCTGGCCTAAATAATGAGCGTAATCAGAGGCACGAAGCAAGGGCTGAACCAGCACCTCAACGACAGCAGCATCAGCAGCATCAGCAGCATCCCAATAGAGAAGGTCCAAAGCTAGTCGACGCCGTTTGAGTCTTATATATCCAACAACATTAGTAACTCCAGTGTATCAATAGCATTTACATTTAACTATTAAATTCAAAATCCAGTCCTGTGTCGCCTGCGTTTAGCAGCTCAGTCCGCGTCGTATCCACTCACACAGACATCTATCTACACTCACCTTGCAAAACTCCTGCACATCCTGCACTAGCCTTGTTCGAGCTCGTCTGGTTCACTGCCAGCCGTGGCACTAGCTCCCTCTCCGTGGCATCCTCACTCCTCTTGCTATCTCTAGCCTCTGTGCTCGTCTGGCTAGTTCCGCCCATCGTCATTGTCTTGGGTATTGCGCTCGACCGGTCAATCTTGCTGCGACCTGCGAATGGCAGCGGCAGTGTCTCTGTTTTGAGTTGTTACTACGTTGGCTGCCTACAGACGAATAGCCTCACGTATGACTGCGTCGGTGCCGTATGAGTGTGTGTACATCACCGGGATATATAATTTTTCATGGCTGTCATTAGCAGCAGATATAGCGGACCCGGAAGACATGATAGATTCACTCGATGCTGAGTATTTCAGCGAGACAGTGTGTGACGATTGTGGCGTCTAGGAGTACTATCTGATTTCGTGCTCGTCTTCGCCATCGAACACAGCCTCCGAGTTCACACACACCTTCATCTGATACGCGCAACTTGGCTGGATAAGTCACGTTCTAATCGTCGTATGAGGCTAACAAAACGTCTTTGCTCCTAAATATTTGTTTCTATATAGCTTGGCGTAATTTATCAAGGCTGAATTTATCGGAGCTGACCCTGTCTCAGATAACATCAATGACATCATCGACACATATGTGCACATAAAATATACGATAAATGGTCTTTATGTTTCCAGGCAATGGTGCGCATATACAATCTACAGCCTCAACGACTTTGGATTACTAAAATGCGTTAAAATAAGCATAATTCATCACGTCGGATAGAACCATCCATCGTCAGCTTGGTAGGTAGCTGCCGTGCTAGTGCTGAGTTTTGATATCGAGCTGAAAGCCGGTGAGACGGGTGTGTTATAAGCGGGTACGGGGGCGTGAACATCTTGTGACTTGTAATTCTTATTAGTGGGCGTGCGTCTGCCATCCACATCTACACCCGCACCCCCCTTCAATCCCTCATTTTCCCTCCTAAGATGGGCCATCTCGTGCGTCGTCGCGGACATCTCCTCGTAAAGTCTCTCGATAGTGCTAGTAGCCTCCTGCAGCAAAGCCTTATCCTGCACGCCCTTCTCTTCGAGCTCGTGTACGTGTTGGCTAGCCGCATGATGCGCCTGTAGATGTTGTTCTTCTGACTCCCTGGCCCCATCAGCCACATCCTCCAGCTCCGCATTACGATTCTCAAGTAAACCACATTTAGCGGCGAGGTCCTGGTTGACAGCGAGGGAGCTTCGCGACATATCCTCGTACTCGCTGTGCAAACGAGTGTTTTCGAGATGAGAGGAATGTAAGCTACGGGCGAGCTCCTCGGCATGATTCTGAATGCGCTCGTGCTCCTCCGAAATCGCTCTCATCTTATTCTCACGCTCCCTGCTCTGCATCTCCAACTGCATCTCCAGCTCCTTCACCCTCACCTGGTAGTCGCGGTCAGCTGCGTACCATGTCTGCTTCTGGTCGAACAGATCCTCCAACTGGTGCTCAAACTGCGCGCACTTGTTCGCCATTCCGTTTAGACTCTCTATCAGACTGCCATTCGTCGCCTCGATCTTGACGAGATCGGACTCAATCTTACGGCTAGACTGGCGCGATAGATCCGCCTCTATCTTGGCTGAGTCACGCTCCTCTTCCGCTACCCGCAGCTTGTCAAGCAGTCGGTCCTTCTCGGTGCGCAGCTTGCCATGGTGCGATTGTGCTTTGGAGATGTCGTTGCGAAGCGCTGCATTATCGCTCACGTATTCACTCATACCCTTTAGCTCTCCGGGAAGAGATGAGTACGCGTTCAGCTTCTCCGTCGCAGTTTGGAGCGCACCCGTCGCCGCCGTTATCCCGTCAGGCAAATCACCGAGCTTGGCATGCAGCGAGGATGCATTTGTGAAAATCTCTGTCTGTGTTGAGTGGAATGAGTCATAAAGCTCACTGTGTCTGCTGACCATGTCACTCAGTGCAGTCTTGATCGACGTGAATATGTCTGAATTTGTGAGGTGTTCTGTGATAATATCTGCCGTCTTCTCTTTGTCTGTGACGTGAGCGTGAGCTTGAGTGAAATAAGACAAGACATCAACCCACCTGAAGCCGCCATATTAATCAACGACAGTATATCAGGTCTAACAAAATCTGATAACCTCGTAGCAATTGCGTCTTCATCAGGCTTCAGTGATGCGATTTGTGGTTTAAGAGCGGCCAAAACATCACCAGACGAGCTGTTTCGGAACAAGACCTCCATTATTAAGCCTCTGTCATGTTCAATGGCTTCTTTTAGATCGTCCCTCGTCACTACATCGCGTGCTTTGAGGTTGATAGATAGCTGCTCCAATTTGTGATACACATCCTGCAGACTCAAGTTCGTGCGCGAAGCGTTTACGCTCTCGCACTCTCTGTCAGAGTGCTTCACACCACTGACATTGACATCGTACACATCGCCCTCGACCTCTTCCTGCTTGATCGTGGATGGAATCTTCCAGTCATCCGAGGTATCACTTGGGTTAGGGCGTCCCCGCTTATAAGGCATCTCACTCTCTTTCGACTCCGTCCTATGAAGCGACCCCAGTGAGCTTTCAGGTGGCGCACTCCGGTTCAGACTCAGCTCAGACTTGAAAGTGAAGTTGCCGGGCTCAAACACCGGTGCATTAGCAGAGAGCGACGTCTTTCTATTGAGTGCGTTGAGCGGCGCAGAGAGTGTGTGTTCATCATCTTGCTCCTGCTCCTGCTCCTGCTCCTGCTCACGCTCATTCTCCTTACCCCCGAATTGTAAAGCATGATTCGACATCATGCGGCTATTGAGGCGGTGCTGTAGCAGCCGCTCTTCATCGGAAGGGTTAGAGAAGGTGTCGAGGTCCCCTCCGTCACTGTTGACGTCGAAGCCTGACCAGTTATCACCCTCGCCCGAGGTCGCGCGCGATGATGCTCTTTGACGTTTGGTCATGTGATTGGGTATAGGTTGTTTTGGTGCGTCGTATTGCGCTGGTAATGAGTACCGATCGAATTTGAAAGCTGAGTTGTACTCGTTGGTGCTGTCTTTGAAAGGAGCTGCAGGAGCTGCGGGGACAAACTCTGTAACAGTCGGTTTGAGAGCGCTTTTGGGATATGCGGATGGTATTTTGGTGTTTTCTTCTTGATCGCGCTGAAGCTGCACTTGTTCGTCAGCCTCTGTGTCCTTTCTCTGCAGCTCATACAGCTCGTAATTGAAGGCTTGTTCATCAATATCAGTGTTGGTGTTGTTATCTGCGAAAAGTGTTAGGAGTGTTTGGTGTAGTGAGACACTCGCACTCACCGTCTAAACTTTCTGCTTTGAAAATGTCTTCAACTGCTTCAGCGTCAGTGTCTTGAGCAGTGGCGGTATCCTCTGTAGCCCCGTCGTCCTTTTCATCCACTGCGTCTTGGACATCCTCATCATTATCATACTGCTGGCTATCGGACTTGATAGAAAATCCTGACATGGACTTTTTGTGATTTCTTTCCTCTTTCTCGAGCTGGGCTAGCTGAGCCTGTTCGTCTTCATAGTCAAGCTCATAGCCAAACCCTCTGCTGAGTTCTTGGAAAGAGGGTGGGGGCAATTGAGGAGCCTCATCTGGGATGATTGAGGTGTTTGGAGAGGTGTTATTGAGATGATTCTCCACCTCTAATTGGTCTTTGTTATCTTGTTGCTGAGTATTATCAGTCGACACTGTGTTATCAACTGCCTCTGTGTTATAAGCCAAGTTTTCCGCCGCGTTTTCTACCTCTTCCACTTCCTCGACTTCTTCGACATCAGCAAGTGAGGATGGGTTGGGTGAGGCGTTTGAAGCTGGAGCTGAAGTATGTGGAATACTTAAATGGCCTGTGTTTGAGAGTGGGGAGTGCTGCAAGTAGCCCGACGGAGAAGACAAAGCCGGCGATAAGCTTGTGGTGTTGAAATTGGACAAAGAGAGAGTGGAGTTGTCTGGATTGGGTGTCTTGCTATCGACAAGCGAGTCATTAAAGAACCTATCCATTTTAAAGGATAATAAGTCATTTTCAGGTGGGGTATCAAAGTTTGAGTCATATTTCTGCTCAGATAGTGTAGGCTGGGTGTGTATTCCCAGCTTGTATAGCTGATTGGTTATTCCACGCTGCTTGATAGCGTCCCAAGCGTCTTTTCCTGGAAGGAAGATATCAATAACATTATCGTCAGGAGACTGGTGTAAATGTGAAGTAGATGTGGGTATTGTGGATATAACTGGTGGCGTGGAAGTGGCAGTGCCCGTGTCCGTGGCATTGTCTGTGTCGAGAACCCTTCTTCCATCACGGCTGGGAAGCTTTACTGCAACTTTCTTAGCCTTCTTTGCTGGCTTTGGTGTGTTTAGAGACTGTGAAGGTATTGTACGATGATTCGGCTGTGGCATATTGGTGGTGGTATGGTACAAAGAGTGTTAGACTGTCTTGTCGGTATATTACAGGTTCATTATATAATTTATATTGAGTCATGGATATTCGCGTATTTTATACCCAGTGTCTTGCTTTTCACTTAAGGTATAATTCCATTCAAGCGCCTCCTTTGTCGGATAAATCTGGTAAACTGATATCGTCGATAGAAGGTAGCTTATAGATTGGATTCTTGAGGTGATTGTTCTTGTACTGCACTTGTCTCCGTTCTTGCTTACTGTCGTCTAGTTTTGCAAATGGATCGTGATTATATGTGAAAGGATCAAACGGCGAGAGGTGCGGAATGATATCTGTATTGGATATTCCCTTCTTGGTCTTCTTGTTACTCCTCTTCTTGTTGAACTTGTTGAATAATTTCATCGTAGTCCTTCTAGCCTTGTTTTTACCCGTTCAACTTAGTTTGAATCTTCATACCGAGCAGACGATTCAAATGTCCTCTGACTTGAATTACTTTAGGAGTCTCAATTGGAATTCTACCGTCTCCTTGGAACTCTCTGTTAGAAAAGATGGCCTTAGCGTGCTAGATACCGTTTACTTCACGGCGTATAGAAATTCCTACCCATTTTTCATATACCAGCAATTGAAATATGCGTTCCTGCAATCAAATCATAGCTCCAACCAGCTTAACAGTATCAACGACGACGATATTTGGTTTGAAGTCGTTGATTTGCCCGAGAGCAACACGACCGCTAATAACATCCCCGATAAGCTCAAATTGCATTGGAATATTGGTCTATCGTATGATTATTACACGTTTAATTATAATCCACTTAAAAATCACGCCCCTCCTCTCAAACTCATCCTGCACTTGTCCAATTCTGCTGATAGTGCTGCTGCTCACCTGCAATCCACCAAACTGAGCTTCATGGGTAGTTTGAAGGAATCTCAGCTGATATACTGGGGCACTGTTAAGCGCATAACTCAGTTAAAAACTAATCAAACTGAGCAGCTGTGGCACTCAATTCAGTCGAATGACATTGACGAATACTTCAAAATTGCGGACAAATTGCTCCCATTGCCCTTGTCAATCAAAGAAAAAGAGATGGATGATAATGAAACGCCAAAACCGCGCTCAATCCCGCTCAAATTCATCTTACCAGATCAGATTGTAATTCAAGACATTCTTCCGCCAAAGTTAACACTCCAGCAAGCTTTATCGACATCGTTGCCCTTACTATTCCCCTCAGACAGCTCCAAATACCCACAGCTAGCTTATCCCGTTCTTCACGGCACAGCTATCCCTCTCGAAGCTGACATTTCGTGGCTGGCGTCAACGATGGCATCTCCCGACGGCTTTCTTAGATTCTGTATCATTTTAAATTAGATTTCATGCGACAAATATACATTTCGTGTCATTCCAGCAGTAATTGGAGGAAATCTCGAGGCACACGTACCTCCTTGCGCACACACGGCCATGTCCCACCTAAACTCATTCGACCAAGATCCCTGGGCATCAGATCCGCGGGCGTCTCTATCGGAACTTCAATCCAAGCTCACTCCGACGCCGTTTCACCAAGATGTAAATCCATTCGAGTACGAGCATTCCCAGCATACACCGCATACGAAGCACGCAACGCTGCCATCACTGCCGTCGCCACTGCCAGGTCCTTCATCTCATTCTACACGCTCAACTAGCGATGATATTTCTGCCGCACAATCGCAGCGTAGCGAGAACGATCCACTCCTCGCAACTCTACTCATAGACTTCCATCACAATCTCGGCCCAATTATTGAGTTCTGCCACCCACCAAATACCGTCACTGACTCCGAATTTGCCCGTCTTCTCCCTTTCCTCGCTCTCCCTGACGGCGCACATATGACGCAAGAGGACTTTTCCTACTTTCACTTGAAGCCGCCGGAGGACGGCAAGCTCGGCAAATCCACCGTCTTCGGTATTAGTTGCAATCGGCAGCTCAAGGCGAGTGAGTTGATCGAAAGAGATAGCCATGTTACCAGGTCAATTGTCCAGAAGGCAATCGTGGTACTCACTACTAAGCCAGTTTTTGGACCAATAAGGTGGGTTGCATTGCTGGTGACTGCTCGCTTCTTACACGCTCACGCTCAACAGGGACAAGCTCGGCGTCATCACGCGTGCCTTTTTTCACCAGCGCAACTTCAGCGAACGACAGCTGCTTGTCCAATTTCACCAGTCGCTTGAACACAGCTTGCTCGATTACACTAACCAGGCTGTTCTTAACACAGGCACCAACCTACACGAGCTTGTGCTAAAGTTCAAACACAAAACACTCACCCTACTGAAACTTCTTCTCTTGCAAAAGCGTATCTTATTCTTTGGCTACCGCCCTCTGTCCAAGCACCCTGAGTATCCTGTCGAGCGGCTGTGCAACTTCCAATACTCGCTCATCTCACTCATTCCTAATCTGCTACATGCACTCGCACATGCTGCTAGTCCTGATATACCCACGACACTAGGGCGCAGAGTGAGTGGAAATACCACAACTGGCAGCATGCGTACTACAGACCGCGACAGTCTTCTCGAATACGCCGGTATGCCGCTTGACCTCTTTGGCAAAGGCTCCTTCTTCCAGCCCTACATGCCGCTGCAACAGATAGAGATGCTGATGGATGCGCGCACAAATGCTTTCCTCGCCGGCACTACGAATGCCGTGTTCACACAGCAAAAGAATCTCAAGTTAGATGTTGTTGTCGACATCGACAATGGGACCTTAGAGTGGCATTCGCCGGGTCTGGAGAAACTGGTCGCTCCGACATCGCAAGATCGCAAGTGGATGGACGAGGTAGTCGCGAGCGTTACAGCGACGCATCATCGCCAAAACATGGGTGGTGGACCCGTGTCTTTCGTCGACAGTGACGATTGGCTGAGAGCTAAATTTGAAGACTACATCTGCTCCGCTCTCGCCAGTATCAAGTATGTCGATTATGTCAAGTATGGCACCGGTAACAATAAGAAAGACAGTCTGGTTGGTATGAGTTACGAGAAAAACCCTTCACAGGCTTTTGGTGAAGGGTTTGTGAATGTAATGCGGACGAGCACTGCGTTCATTGACTGGAATATGCGCACAGATGTCGCACTATTCGACCTCATTGAGCCTCGACATCCACACATGAGCGGCAACGGTTTAGGACTGCGGCTGAGTGAGGGAGTGTCGGATATGCATGATCGGAGGAGTGCGAGTGCTGGTGCAAATGGGAGCAGCCCCACTACACCGAACGCGTCGGTTAAGAGCACTCTTGGTGGCTTTGGCGCGTATATCGCAGGTAAGGCGAGGAATTCAATGCCAGCATCGCGATCGACGTCAGTTAATGGCAGTGTGAACGATGAAGCTGAGAGCGCCTGGCAGAGTCCGTTCTCTGCTGGGAAATGAGAATGTATTTTGACGTCATGTTGTGATAGCATTGTAATAGACTACTCATTTAGCGTGTATTTACGTAATTTAGTCCGTTATCAACACACCACCATCTCAATCAACTCAATCTGCGCAGATGAACGGTAACAACCACGGCAGAAATCCAGATATTTTACGCACGAATATCGGAATCAATAGCGATAGGAACGACTATCACGCCGCGGCACCGTCCAACTTCGCACTCGGCATGTCTACACCCAACGAAACGCAAGTGCTTTCGCAGCAGTCAGAGAGGTTTTTCTCCGCCACACAGCGAGAAGAGATTGCGGAGAAGCTGGCAAAGAGACTGGCGCCGGAGTGCATCTCCCAGCGACCAGCGCCCGGCGGAAGCAGTAAGTGGGGCAGGGTGATGAACGAGGACGCACTGACGCATACACGCCGATCAGAGGTATCTTATATCGAAGGCAACCAGGCCATTTCACTCGCGAACAGCATATTCGGCCACGATGGCTGGTCCACTCAGCTCATGAGCAGCACGACTGAATTTGTACGTTGGAGAGCACGCGTACACACGAATAACACCGTAACAGCTTGAGCCTACTCCTGCCGGCAAATTCAACTGCGCTATCACAACAGTCGTGAGAGTAACAGTATTCACAACGGGCGCTTTCCATGAAGACTTCGGTTTCGGTGAAATGGTTAACTGTCCAACGCGTGGAGCAGCTATCGAGAAGAGCCGCAAGGAGTCAGTCACAGACGCTGTAAAGAGGTGCTTGCGCTACTTTGGTAACTCAACCGGTAACTGTCTGTACGATAAGGATTACTCTAAGGAGATTATCAAACATAAGGATAAGAATAGAGTGAGTGGTATGGCGTGGTTTTGGAATGTAGAACTCACATTATCATCCACCGCAGTACCGTTATGATCCAGATCAGCTCTACAGACCACCAGAATTTGACTACAGACCAAACCACGTCCGTGAGCAGGAGGAAAGGCGTCTGACGCAGCAGAGACAGCAGCAGCAAGCGCAGGAGAAGGAGAGGGAGAAGGAGAGGGAGTATCATGAGGCAAATGTAAGGAGGATGAGCGGTGTGAGCAACAGTAACAGCAATGGCAGTCTCAATACTTCTGCGCATTCATCAATACATCCCACCAAAGACGACGATCTGATTTGGGATGGGTTCGAAATGAATGACGCGAGTATGGTATCGGTAGTGGATGACAAGTCGGTCATAGATGACAACACCAATACCAATGCCAGTGCTAATGTCAACGTAGGCTCGTTGAATGACATAAATGATGGGTGAGTTTGGTGTTGGCTTTGGGCCTTTAGCTTTATTCTCAGACGTCTTCCTAGTCACAATAACAAAAGGAGCTTGCTCATGCCTCCGCCGCCTATACCTAATGGCTATCAACAGCAGCCATCGCCACCACATCAGCAGCAGGACTTACCACAACCGCAACCACATGCACAAGCACAACAAACACCATTCTCATCGCCTAAAAAAGTGAGTACCGGGGATATCGACCGTGTGGGCTAACGAAGTGGCAGAACAAAGGTGCCGAATCAAGAGCAGCAGCACTAAAAAGAGGGCGAGAGAATACAATGGTCTCGGAGAAGAGTGTGGGTTATTTAAATACCCGCGTTGCTCTCACCAAACATGACAGGAGCAGCCACCAGACGCAACGACGCTCAAGAAAAGCAAGAGCTAGCACGGCGATCAACTGATATACCACAGCTTGTATATATAGTAAAAAAGTTATTTATTGCATCGTAAATTTTGATTGGAGTGTTGCGTAATACAAAGCACAAGGACCACGACGCACCACACTTGGTTTAGAACAATCAAGTTCAAGTTGAAAATAAATAAATAATAATTACAATGGCCCCTGTACGTCCACGTACATCAAGAAGGACAGTGGCTACAATCCCCACGACGCTCCGTCACAAGCTACATCTTGTTGAGAAGTGCACCGATGAGGAGATGGCAGCGCATCTCGAAGATTTCAAAGAGTGGGTTTGGCCCAAGGGAGATCTCTATGCGTACATCGGAGTACTCAATAGATTGGATGGCACGCTCGAGAAGATTACAAATGACTTTAATTTGAAATCTGCTGGCTACGGTGTGCAGGATAAGCTCTTTGACGCATCCTCTAAGAGGCTTATCAACGCTGTCCTTAGATTTCTCAAGCTTCTCATCGATAATTGCTCCAATAGAAAGATATTTAATTCGGTGGAGCATTTAGACGCTCTCATTTTAACAAACGATGTCGAGGTGCTTTCCAACAATCTCAAACTTATTCTGTCTATTCAAGCTCACCATCGCAACGCTCTCCAGCTCAACAGCAAGGCTCTGCTATCAGTGGCGTGGAACTGGCCAAGTAGCGCCAGTCTCGCTGATTCCATTACAACCTCTATTCCTCCCCTCAATGACACAGTCTCTTTCCAATTCTTTGACACCCAGTCGAGAAGTATTCACTTGGAAAAAGTTGGTGAAAATCCACTTAGCGACCTCGACCTACACAAGGAGTGCGTTGATCAGTACAAAATACCAAAAGACGGCAACTCGAACAACTTTGATCTATATCATCGCATCAGATCCATCAAGGTTTTTGATAGCCCTTCCAGACGTCATTTCATCGAATCTAGACTCCTAGCTTTGAGTTTATATTTACAGCTCGTTAAAGAATCTCAAGCTCAACACAATCTGCTTATTTATGAACCAACACTTGTGCAGCAGCTCACCCACCTCCTTCAACTTCCATTGGACGATGAGTATATCTCAATCCAATCCACCTCTCTCATCTGCCTTGAATCTTTGGCGCACTACAAGACGCGCGTGAGTGAAGTTCTTAGTTGCTTAAATGCAGGTGTCAACCAGGGCTTGTTGTTCACCTATATTCGCAATGTCACCAATAAGTTGTCTCAATCATCACCACCATCACCACAGCTTGTGGACCTTGTGGACAGCATTTTTTCTATGATCAGCCATCTCTCGACTTCGAATTCGGGTGGCCAGATGCTGGTTGGGGCCGGGCTGATTACATTGCTTATCAATCTCTTCAAAGTCGACAGCTCAACGCTAATCACAAAGTGTCTTCAACTCCTCGATGCACTTTTGTACTCATACCGCAACGCTCTTCCCATCTTTATCAACGCCAATGGACTCACCACACTCGTTGAGAAGATCCACCACCGAGTTCTTGCGAGTGTAGAGCATAAGGCAGAGTTGGAAGCGAAGAGTGACAATGACGAGGACGTTGCAACAACATTTGGCCGTCTCCCTGTCTCTGAATCACAAGCAATGAAATCGTCGCTACGTTCTATCTACAGGCTGCTTACATCCTCAGGTACTGAGGGTGGAATACGCAATCTGATAGACACTACACTTCTGCAGGACATTCATCTTATCCTCGACAACCGCAGATTCTTCGGTGCATCGATCACCTCATTCGCTCTCAATATCATGGCTACATTCGTACACAACGAGCCTACATCCCTCTCAATCATACAGGAGGCACAGTTGCCTGCCAAGTTTTACAACAGTATCGAAGAGTATATAGAACCGCATATCGATATTCTCACTGTTATCTTCAATGTCATCTCAGCTTGCTGTTTGAATGAGAACGGCTTGAACGAATTCATGCAGAGATCTGATACGATTATTGGTAAGATATTCGAAATGTTCACCTCTGCTACCCATATCAAGGTGTTGAGCGAAAAGGAGAATGCTGTCAACATTGGATCGAGTGTCGATGAACTTATAAGACACCAACCTTCACTCAAACCTAAGGTATTGAATGCCATCAACGGTCAACTAGATAGAATTGCAGAGATCGGTGGTGCTTTCGACTGCAATGAAGTCGGCCAGTATGGTTTGAGCGAGGTGGCGAGATACAGACTGCTGACCCAGGACGAGCATTCCATGGTGGAGAATGTGCCAAACGATAAGAGAGAAGATCCTTTCGCGATGAAATGCATCGATGTCATGGCCAGAGTGAGTTCGTTAGAAGTCAGGTTTATCTCCCTAACCCAATACAGTTCCTCGAGTCCGTCTTCACAAATGGTACACACGCAAAAGAATTTTTGGATGCAGGTGGATTGGAAAGACTTGGAAGGTTCTTCGGTCTGCCTTGCTTACCTTACGACTTCTCCATTAGTCGCGCATCTGAAGCTATCGCACAGCTCGGTAGAGTGTTAATCGAGATCAAGCCTGAAGTGACGTTAATGTGGTCAATGGAGCAAGTTAGAGAGAAGCTCGAAAGCACCAGACACATTTGGTCTGAAATGCGCAACAAGTCTCTCTTCATCAAGATGAAAGATCTCAATGAATCTGACTACGAGGAAGCAAATGCTACGTTCAGGAGTTTGATTGAGTTGTACTCGAGAGTGCAGCTTATTTCTGATATGTTCGCATCCATCGGCTTCTTGAATATTAGAGTTTCGAATGGTTTCTTCCTGCCAAAGTTGAACGAGCCTAGAAATTTAGAAACGTTAAACATGATTGGCATACTCGACAGAAGTCTCACCTGGGAACACCTTTTGCTCAATGCTGAGGAGAACAAAGAAACTGAATTTGATTGGAAGGAGCTGGAGTCAGGTTCCAAGTCGTCAAATGAGAAGTATGAGAAGAATCTAAACATCATGATGAACAACTTAGACCCAACGGTCAACATAAAGAGTGGAAACAAGTCTGACGAAGAAAAGAAGGCTGAGGAAAGCACCCCTTCCAAGCTCAATTACAAATCTTTGTCACATCTCTCGATGTACATTCCTCAGACTGCTACTCCGTTCTACCAAGGTGGGTAATGGTATTATTGGAAATGTACCTTCTAACGCCACCATAGCTGTTGTCAAGATGTTCTTGTACAGACGTCAGAGTGACCAGTCGCATAAGAAGAACTCTGTAATTACATCTAAGGCTATGGCTCAGATACTCGTTGATCACCTCCAGTTCACTGGCAACGGAGATCCACGCCCAAGCTGCGCATACATGTGTCAGATCCTCAAAGCGATCAATGCGCTCTTTTTCGATGATCGCACATCACATAATCATCTCCAAACACCTCTGGTATTCGCTTTCGCTCAACTCGGTGGAGTGCAACTTCTGACCCACAGGCTCGATCAAATAAGTGACGAGCTCTCGCACCAGACTATTACCGATAACGAGATTCCAAAGTCTCCGGCTGAGATGCAACAATTCAGAATCTATCGTATTTTGGAGAACATAATGCCGCTTTTCCATACTTTTGCTGCCACCAGACCACTCCTCGAATCCAGTCAAACTGGACCGCTGCAGTTGAGGGAAGCTGACAAGAGCTCGGCAGAGTATTTCAACTCTAACGACTTCTTGGTCAGATTAAGATCGATCATTATGCCAGTTCTTGTTAAGGTATGCCAAAGTGAATGGTTATCCAAGGCACCCCTCGGTCAGCCTACAAGACTGATTGTGCAGACTTTCCTCAACATTATCAAGGCCGAGGGTGAAGCTGCTGAGCCACCAGCTGGACCGCAGGGTAGATTAGGTAATCCACCTTCCGAACGTATTGGTCATTTGCAGGATTTGGAGAGAGCTCTTTTTAACATGCGCTCATCACCTTTACACAGAATTTTGGGTGAGGAGCCTCCAACTGAAGCTGCTCAAAGTGAATCAGATGCTACGCAGCCATCTGAGGCACAAACGTCTCAACCTGAATTACCACCTCCGCCTCATCCAGCTGCTGAATCACGTTCGGACGTTGAAATCAAAGTTATGGAAGACATTGAGGGAGTGATGAAAATTGATAGATTAAACGAAACGTTACTCCAAGAAATGATGAGTATGGACTTTCCAAAATATGCTTCGGCTGTTGCGCTGATGTACAATGGTGACGACGTTGCTCAAGCTGCTGAATGGTTAGTGGCAAGACCAGACTACGTCGATATAGCTAGGGAGTTTGAACTACGTCAGAAACGCCAAAAAGACGAGGAAAAGAAGGATTACGAGACAAAGTTAGCCGAAGGTAAAATTACGCCAATGAACGATAATATAGATGCTGTAAAGAGATCCCTCGATCAAGCTCGCCAGAATCTCTACTCTACCATCCCAAGTATCTTGCTTAACCTCGCTGATGCACATTACGAGATAGTTTTCGACGTGAAAGATATGTTTAAGGATGACAAAGAAAAGTCAGCTGAGCAGATCGGTGTCAAGACTCTTCTCGACGAGGTTGAGACGCTAGATGCAAAGGATCGTCAGTGCGAAGGCAAGCTCTACGTTCGTTGGCACTTACTCTCAGTCATGATATCAGACCATCAGTTTTCTCAGAAGGATAACGTTATCAACCAGCGTGAACGTCTTTTGAACTTGACTTACAAGTCTGGACCAGCTGTGATAGACAGCCAAACACCTCCCAAGTGGCTGGCTCCATTTTTATTAGCTAGTGCTATAATGCTGGGATGTTCAGAAGTCATCAAGACTGCAGATGATCCAACCAAGGTCGGCGAAAACATTCCTGAAGTTAAGATTGAGGAGATTGTCGACACTGGCTCATTCGAAGAGCAGAAGAATGCCTTGTTTGAGATTGCCTTGACAACATTTAAACGCTCGAAGGATAAGAACTGGGAACTCAAGAAAGCTGATCTGATGGCGGTATTGCAGGTGCTTACTTTGCTCACTCGCTCAACGCGCTACTCGAAGGACCTTTTCTCTGCTGGTGGTGTGCAAGTAAGTTGTGGCCTGACATTGAACAAGCATTTACTAACTCTATTGCAGATGCTCAGCAGTATATTCGACGGTCCTCTTGACAATGCCCGCGGCTCCACACTCTTCTTGAGCTTCATTATGAGAAATTTGATCGAAGACGACTCTCTCATCAAGTCAACAATGCACAACGAGCTTTTGTCGTACTTCGCTTCCTCACCAACAAGAGGTTCAAGCTCAGGGAGCAAGGTCGTTGATGTATCGACCTTCACGAAGACCGCGTCACCTCTAGCCTTGCGCGATACGAAGGCGTTTATGGAAGTGATCAAGGAAAACTGCATGCTTGTGAGTGACTCACCAGCAGCTGGCGTCTTCCACATCAAGCTGCGTCCAGACGTCGTCCCAGAGCTCAAATCGAAGTTGGGTGATAAAAAGGATGGTGAGCATTCTGGCCAGCAGCAACGTGGCGAAGACATGCAGCTGGACGATAATTCTCAGGCACCACCCATGCCATCAGAGGTTCTCGAATCTATCCTTCAATTCCTGGTTGCTGAGCTCATGAGGGTCGGCAAGACGGCTAGGAAATTCGCTTCATTGGCTGAAAAGACGGATGAAGAGAAAAAGAAAGAAGGTGAGGAAAAGAAGAACAGCTCAAGTGAGCAACAGCAAGAAGATCCAGCACAACAGCCTCAATCCTCCACTTCAGCTGCTTCCGATCAAGAGAAGAAAGATGAAAAGAAGGAAGAAAGCACTCCTGATGGAGCCTTAGAGTACTTCTATGCGTGTTTCATCCTCCAATCTATCACCGAGATCTGCGCCAGCTATCCATCTTCCAAAGTCAATCTAGTTATGACCAATAAGAAGAAGCAGGGCGGTGGCACACCATTCAAACCAAAGGTGTCGTTCCTCAACTTTTTGATCAGCGAGCTCATTTCCATGCCATCGCTCGGCGCACCGAACCATGACAATGTCGGTCGCAAGCAAAGAGCGCTAGCTGAATGGGCAATTGCAGTCTTTGTCAGCACATGTAGTGACACTTCACCTTGGACTGACAGCAAAGAAATTCCAAACGAGGTTGTCCTCTCACGCAAGTTCGTCTTGGATGTAATTAGCAAATTGATCAAGGACAATACATCTGGTGTCACTGATGAGGATCTCAGTGTTAGATACGCTAGACTGACAGCTTTGTCTGAGATTATTGCCAGATTGATAGACGCAAGGCCTGTTAATCCTGTTACTGGAAAGTCTTCAACAGAGTCATCTGTCCACATGGCTAAAGTGATGTTGGAGAAAAACTATGTCACTACCCTTACGCACGCACTTGGTGATATAGATATCTCTTTCCCACACTCGAAGGTCACCATCGGCGCCTTGCTCTCCCCACTTGAACGTTTGACCAAAATTTCGATCAAGATGGCCAAGAATGGGGACAAGAAGGACTCCAACAGCCAGGATGAGCAAAATGAAGACGAGGATGAGGATGAAGATGAGGACGATGACGATGAGGACAACTCCAGCGATGAGGATGATATTGGTGCTGATGAGATGCGTAATGCTGACAGAGCTGGTACACCTGATTTGTACCGCAACTCTGCACTCGGTATGTACAGTGGAGAAAATTACGGCGAAGAAAACGATGGCGATGAAGACAGCGAAATGGATGGTGAGTTGGTATCCAGCGATTGGCTATTTGCTGACATTTCCATTGCAGAAGAAGACTTCGACGATATGGAAGTTGATTTCCATCATCATCATGGTTCTGGTAACCACTCGGAATCTTCGGACGATGATTCTGGATCCAGTGACGGTGACTCGGATGACATGGAAGATCATGACGAGATAGAGGAGGGAGAAGCTGACGATTGGATTGATGAGGAGGATGAAGGGTGCGTTGGTACAGATCTTCAAGCGTCATGCTAACATTGTAACAGTGAAGAAGTCGATTTTGACGAAGATGCGTATGACGAGGAGGAAGCGCTTAATCCAATCGAGGAAAACCCATCTATCTTTGACGAAGCTGATCCAGTCATTGAAGCACCAACGCCCGACGAAGAAGAGGCTGAGAGTGTTGCTGATCCTGAATTCGACGATGATGGTTTGATTGATGACGGTTTCTCAGAGACTGATGAGGACGCGGAGGAAGAAGGTCTGGCGTTCAGAGATGAGGCGGATGTTGAGCGCGCTCCCCGCATAGGCAGTCTTCTCGATGGCCGTGGTGGCATGGGAGAGACAACGGCTATCTTTGGAAGCCCTCTACTCGGCGGTGGATCATCAAGAAGACGTATGTTTGGAGGTGAGTTATTGGTGCAGCCATAATTTTTCTACTGACAAGCTTTAAGGAGGATCACAAAGCTTCCTCGGTGGTAATCGCGATCGTCTCGAGAGTGACCGCGAGCTCCCTCAACAACCACTGCTCGTTGATCAAGCACCACCTAGCTCAACGCCAGCATCTCAAGATACAGGAAACAGACGCCAGAGCTCCCAACGCTCAGGTGCCCCTAATCCACTCTTGCAGACCATTGAGAGCATGTTCGGTAGAAACGGTTTCCAGATCATTGAGCAGCTTCTTCAGCGTGAAACTGGTGGAACAGCAGGAGGGGTGCCAGCTGGAGCACGTGTGCATCTTGAATTGCACTCGCCAAATGGACCAAGCGGCTCTATTCCAATTGAGCAACTCACCAACATGCACTCAAGACGCCAACAAACTCCTCAAACTCATTCGGCGAACATCTTGAGCGCTGTCAATGGTCTAGCGGCTCTGCCTACATTTAGCAGGTGGTACGATAGTGCAAAGCTGTTTTATGGTTCAACATCCCAAGAGCGTTCATCCAAAATCACCAACCATATTATTCTGATGCTGTTGCCAGCTGCTAGAGAAGCATCAGCGAAGGCCCGTGCCGAGGAAGCTGAGAAGACGAAGGAACTCGAAGCAAAGACCAAGAAAGATGAGGAGGACAAAGCTCAGAAGGAGGCTGAAGAGAAATCTAAGAAGGAGCAAGAGGAGAAAGACGCTCGTGAAAAGCAAGCTCATGAAGAAGAAATGAGAGAAGCAGAGCGTCCTCAAGAAGTTCAGTCAGAGGCGCAAGCTGAAAGCCAACCTCAAGCCCAGCAGCAGGAAGATGTCGAAATGGCTGAAGATGCACCAGCAGAACAAGAACAAGATGCTTCTTCGAGTGCTCCGCAAGAGCGTGTTAGTATTCAGATCAATGGACGTGATGTCGATATCACAAACACTGGCATAGATCCATCGTGAGTATTTTGATTAGAGGAGTGTGTCATTCGTCTAACACCCTTAACAGCTTTATGGAGGCCTTGCCAGATGATATGCGTGAGGAGGTTCTCACGCAGCATCTTCGTGAGCAGAGAAGAGCTGCAAATTCAGCAGCTGCCCAGAATCGTACTACTGAAGGCGCCCCACCAGCTGCAGAAGGAAACGATGATTCCGAAATATCGATGGAGTTCTTGAATGCTCTTCCAGCAGAGATTCGCGCCGAGGTGCTTCAGCAAGAAGCCTTTGAGTCAATCCATCGCGGAAGACAACCAGAAGGTGGTAACGAGCGCCGTTCATCTCAGGTTGGTGCAGTTGGTGCAATGGGAGATCCAAGCCCATTCTTCAACTCCATAGAACCAAGTATGAGACAATTCATTCTGATGAACGGCGAAATGCTCGATCCTCAACATGACGGTGAAAGATCGATGGGTAGAGCGGATTTGCAACAAATACTTGGTGGTAGAAGACCATCTGGACCACGGGCACCACCAAAGAAGGCCACTGAGAAGCATCGCCAGAAGGATGCCATACAGCTTCTCGACAAGAGCGGATTGGCCATCTTGATACGTTTGCTTTTCTATCCAAACCTAATCAAGAAATCGGTCTTGTTCAAGATTCTTGCCAATGTGGGTAGATCTGTACAAGATTCCCTATCATCTAACAATTACCGCAGCTTATCGAAAACTCTCGCTCTAGAAACGACCTGTTGTTGTTGTTGCTGAACATCTTGCAAGAAGGTACGGGTGACTTGCCAGCAGTTGATCGTAGCTTGTCTCAATTGACTTTGAAAGGAACTAAGCCATCTGCCTCCACACCTCTTTCAACTCCTACCAGTAAGGTGTCTAGCAAACGCAAGCACACGCAAGAAACGCCAGCTAGTCCAATATTGCTGCAGATCCCTCCAGAGACCATTCCAAACCTGCTTGCCCAACGTTGCTTCGAGACACTCACTACTCTCGTCTCCAGCAACTCAGCCGCTTCGACATTCTTCCTCACTGAACACGATCTCTCAAGCAGCATGAGGTCGAGACCATCGAAGAAGAGCAAGGGTAAGGAAAAGCAGACAGTACCAGTTAAGTTCCCGATCGTGCTGTTGATGAGTTTGCTTGATCGCCCAACCGTTTTCAAAACGCAGATGATGATGGATACGTTTACCACTCTGTTGGCGACGGTCACAAAGCCACTGTCAACGCTTAGGAAGGATGACAAGAACGAGAAACCAGAAGCTAGTGGTACTCAGGAACAGCAGCAAGAGCAGCCTCAGCAACAGCCAGCTGACGCGAACGTTACACCTCGTCCTAAAGAGAAGGAGGGCGAGAACAAGAAGACCGAAGATGAGAAGGAGGATGAGGGACTAAAGACTGCTCCTCAGATTCCTACTCATGTTCTCAAATACGTCGTCAACATACTTACGATCGGCGAATGCACCAGCAAAACGTTCCAGCAGACACTAAGTCTGATCCAGAACTTGAGCTTTGTACCAGACGCAAAGGATGTTATTGCGGCTGAGTTAAAGGTGAAAGCGCAAGACTTTGGTCAGCAGCTCAACGGTGAACTTGTTGAGCTCGGTGATGCACTCAGAAATGCAGAAAAGAGCGACGATGTTTCTGCTGGAACGATGGAGAAGTTCCTCCCAGCTTCATCACTGCAGGCGCGTCTGCTTAGAGTGTTGAAGACTGTGGATTACATGTTCGGTCAATCTAGCGAGATGAGCGAAAATAGTGAGCAATCTGGTGAAGAAAGGCCATCTTCGCTTCGTCAAGTGCTTGGCTCTTTGATGAGAGAAGATATCAACCAGCAACCGCAAACAACTGCTGAGCCACCTGCTGCAACGCAAGAAGAGGCTAAGACAAATGAGTTGAAGGTGAACGCTATTTACGATTCATTTAACGTAGGTGTTGACTTGTGCATGAGGTGGTTAACTAACAACACATCTAGTTTGGTTCTGTGTGGCAAAAACTCTCAGAAAACCTCAAGATCATTGAAGAGAATGAGCAAATGACACATATCGCTACCGTTCTCTTACCTCTCATCGAGTCACTTATGGTGGTTTGCAAGTATGTTAATCCACAAACAGAAGCACTCAGAACAAAGCGCATGACGGGATCACCAGTATCCCCATCAGCGAATGAGAGCATCGAGGATATTTTCATAGACTTCACAGAGGAGCACAGGAAAATCATCAATATCATGGTTCGCAATAATCCAGCACTTATGAGTGGATCATTCTCACTTCTCGTACAAAACCCTCGCATTCTCGAGTTTGACAACAAGAGAAGCTTCTTTATGCAGCGCCTGAGAGCAAGGAAGCGCGGAGAGACATATCCAACTCTGCACGTCAACGTCCGTCGCTCGCACGTTTTCGCAGACTCATTCCAGTACCTGCAGAGGAAGTCTGGAGATGAGATTAAGTATGGTAAGTTGTCAGTCAAGTTCCACGGAGAAGAGGGTGTCGATGCAGGTGGAGTTGCCCGTGAATGGTTCCAAGTACTCGCCCAACAGATGTTTAATCCAAATTACGCACTATTCCAGCCATGTGATGCCGATAGATTGACGTATCAACCAAATAGAGCGTCGTACGTAAATGAGCATCATTTGGACTTCTTCAAGTTTGTTGGACGTATCATTGGTAAAGCTATCTACGATGGTAGACTGTTGGATGCGTACTTTACGAGGTCGTTCTACAAGCATATGCTGGGCAGACAGGTAGACTTTAAGGATTTGGAGAGTGTTGATTTGAGTTACTACAACTCACTCGTCTGGATGTTGGAGAATAGCTTGGAGGGTGTGCTCGAGTTGACGTTCTCGATCGAGGATGATGAGTTCGGTGTAGTGAACATCATAGATTTAATTCCAAACGGCAGGAACATACCGGTAACAGACCAGAACAAGAAGGAATATGTCAAGCTTGTAACTGAGTTCCGCCTCACGACAGCGATCGAGAGACAGATTCAGTGCTTCTTGGAAGGATTCCACGAGATAATACCGAAAGACCTGGTTAAGATATTCTCTGAGAACGAATTGGAGTTGTTAATTTCTGGTTTACCTGATATTGATGTCGATGCGTGGAAGAACCAGACAGACTACCATGGATTCACACCTTCAGATCCAGTGATCGGTTGGTTCTGGAGGGTGCTGAGGTCATTCGACTCAACACAGAAAGCATCGTTCTTGCAGTTTGCAACTGGTTCATCTCGTGTACCGCTCGAAGGATTTGGTGCACTACAGGGATCACAAGGCACACAGAGATTTAACATTCACAAGGCGTACGGTGCAGAAGATAGACTGCCTGCTGCACACACATGCTGTGAGTTTTGTTGGATTTCTACATTTACTTTACTAATCAAAGGTATAGTCAATCAACTAGATTTAGGACCATATTCGTCGTACGAGGCACTTCGCAGACAGATATTGACGGCAATCCACGAGGGCAATACAGGATTCGGGTTTGCATGAAATAAACAGGCATTCATTTAGCTTAATTATGACTAGTAATAAATTTCCATCTAATTTAATGTAAATACATTTATTTCGTTTCTCAAACTTGCGTCATGAGGGTGCAGCGATTAGATGGACAGGAGCTAGACGAGGAGGTGGTGCGAGGACTGAGTCGACCTGTGGTTGAAGCGCTGAGGGTGTTAGGGGTGAGTGTCTTTATTGGCTAGCACTCAGCTCAATGGTTTCGAGATGAACAACGCAGATGAGATAACGACGTTGATACGGAGTGTTTACATGTGGAAATATCTGCGAGCGTTCAAGAGCATATACGGAATGGATCTGCATTTGCTCAAATACACTAATTTAAACACAATTTCCAGTCTTCTCTATGTCATGACTCGTGTTATAATCCCATACGCACACCGAAAGCTGAAGGACAAGGTGGCAGTGGAGGACTGGAGCAGTCTATCTAGATACCACGTCAAGCGCCGTCTAGCGTCACTACTGGAAGTTGCAGAGAGGGTGGCCGATGCAGCAGGGCTTGCGAATTGGCTTGTCTTTGTTGCCGGTGGACGCTATGCGAATCTGAGCGAGAGAATGCTGGGATTGGGAGTGGAGGGGAGCGGGTGCGTCACCAACATCAACCTCGAATTCACGCAGCGGCAGCTAGTCTGGAGTGTAATGACTGTGCGTATCTATTCGACAAGGCAGGGTGAGGTGCAATGCTGAATTATTACAACACAGGAATTCGTTTACAGCGTTTATACAAGCAGGAGCACACTCACACCTCGTAGAACCCTGCCTGTAACGCAAGAGCACGGCGATGGTGTTAGTCGGTGTGCTGTGTGCTGTAATAACGATATCGGAGTTTCGTATGCAGCGCAATGTGGACACGTATACGATTATGCGTGTTTAGTGGGCTATTTGAGCAGCTACTTGAATTGCCCTGTTTGTAACGTTAAAATTGTTTCAATTAATCGAGTTTAAAGTTGATTCTGTTCTCAGATCAGATAGAAAATGAACAAAATCCACAATGATCCCATTCAAAGACAACTTTGAATTTACAATGGCATCTACAATCAGGCTCGATGGCTTAAAGTGATACACCTATCTATTTATGAATTTTTTACGGACGGGGAGGTGTAGGTGTTGGATATCCTGTAAAGTTATCGCTGTTTCATTTGAGAGTGCAAATGAATGTATAATTGCGCTCTGAATAGGTTATGTTCATTGTCTTAGCTGTGACAATTGACGTATACGAGGAGTTGTTCGAGGAGATGCAACTGGAGTGATTCATGGTGCGTTTCACCTAGTTTCACATTCAAAACTTGAATTATTCAATTCAACTTAATCCGTCATGAGACACGCAACTGGTTCATTGACGATTATTAATAACAATCATGTCTGAAGGAGTTGATTGGTAGTGTTAGTGTGTATCTTGAAGATTTTAGTACGAAGACTAAGATGGAATGGATAAGGTTGAGAAACTCGTGTATTCCCTCATAAAAGATGCAACTATTATTAAGTATGATGGAGGCAATTGGCTTCCAGTTCGGAATTTGAGGTGTTTAATGATGTTTGAGCAATCTCAATACGTTAATAACTAGCATAAATAAGTGGAGAAGATCAAAAACTAGTTACGCACTTTTCCATCGATTCAATTTTCAAATATATTACGCTCTATCAAGATTAATGGAGAGGAAGTTTCACTTCATCTATTCAAGCTGACGTTGCTCGGAATTTGCCAGACTGTAGGGTTTTCTAACAATACCACGTCAACGCTGATTATTTTTAAGGAAAGCATGAATTTTGCCTCATTTCGTCGTCGGATAACGTGAATATTATCGCATTTTTCACCGAAGAAGCAAAGATCGGTACAGTTGAAGGATATGTATCGGATCTGGTTGAGAAATTGGTGCGTTATTGAATAAGTTTGTTACATTTTTGCGATATAAATAGTACATAGATTGGTGTGTGAGGCTGATGAAATTTTCAATTAAGTGTTCAGCCAGCTGCTCGTAAAGTTTCAATGTTAAGTGAATTTCGCTTTGATTGTAGGAAAATTTTCGCAAAACAAGCATGTCGTGGCAGTGTAAGTGTATAGTTAAACACGATTAACACAAATTAGCATATTTAGGCCAAATTATTGCTGTATCGGGGCATGTAGCAAGATCAGCGATTGTTAGTAAGTATGAAGGTACTTTGGATTCAAGTCCGGGATTCGAGACGAATGGTGGCGTTTGATCAAGCAACGTGTACCCGTTAACGCCTTCTCAGTTCAACGAGACAGAGCAGAAAAAACCCTGAAGTCATTCCGCAACCCAGATGAAATATATCAAAACGGTTTCATGCTTAGTGGAAGCAAATTCGGAATTAGGAGGGCTGAAGAAGACAGCGTGCTAGGCAGGGACGGAGTGGGTATCCTTGTCCGTGAATGATCGATGATCGATCATTGACGAATCAATAGCGCGATGTGTGTGTGATTAAGACCTGTAACACAATTGTAGTTATAGCGGAATACGTCTAACCAATAACAACCCGGTAACAGCATCGCGATATTGGATAGTATGGTAGTCTTTTTATAGGATTGGGAAAGTAGAATGTAGTTAGTTCACGATTGAGATATTATTCGATGAATAAGGATTTTTATTGTACTACCGACAGGCTCAATGGTGTACGAAATTAACTGTCTCGTTTTTTTGGGAAATCGGTTTACGGACGTACACGTGTAGGTGAAGTTAACACAGTAAAGTTAAGGCTGACTAATTTTAGGATAGAATTGGAAGTAAAATGACGCGCTATAAAAATGTGATAGTCATAGCTGTACACGACAAAATCCAAAACTCGATTGAATCAAACATCCCAGTCAAGAGGCTAGGAGATAATTTGTTAAGATCAGGCTAATAGTTGCGTACAACGAATAAGCTTATAAATTTACATTGACATGTCCATTTTGCAGTTGCAGTTGCAGTTGCAGTGGCAGTGAGTGACGTACATGTAAAACGATGTGTGCGACAAAGAAGGGTTCAAATAGAGCAAAACAAGCAGCCATAAATACTATCGTGTGCTTACAGTAAATTTTGACTCATTTGGCCCACTTGGAGTGCGTCGTTTGGTTGAACCACCACATATACCACAGTAGAAATGTCGTGGCAGCGTGAGTGTGAAGGGGAGTGTTTATGAGCCAACTGAAGCAGCGCAGAATACGTAGATGGAAATCTTGTCGGCACGCAAAAGGTATCCAGAGCCGCGATCATGGGAGTGAACGGCGGGATATGGGCGATAAGTGCAGGTTACCAAGTGAGTAGCGATCGGGGCTGGGAGTTTAGTGTGCATGTACATTCTAACACAACCTCCAGCTCACTCCGGAAGAGCAGAGAGCGATCATTGGGTCTTTCTCCAACTCTGAAGCCACGCAGGCTTCAGGCATCAAGCTCAATGGACAGAAATTCTTCACTCTTCAGGCTGACGAGGGGAAGGTGTATGGGAAGAAGGGGGTGAGTGTGCCGTGGCAACGTCATGAACGTCATGGCCCACATTGACACAATTACAGCCTAATGGATGCGTTATCGTGCGCACTGTACAGGCGATCCTCGTCACGGAATACGACGCTCCTGTACTCCCAGGCGAAGCGACTAAGGTTGTCGAGGAGCTTGCCGATTATCTGCGATCACTCAATTTCTAGGTGTGGAGGTGGAGCGGTGGAGCTTTTGTGAGGGAGTGGATGAGCGTGTACACGCTAAATAAGAGAATATATATAGTGCATATGGAATGACATGTTGTGTTTTGTGCTGTTTAATTTCTAATCAACGTGGTCATATGTGCTCCAGGTATTTCCATCAGCCACCTGCCACTTGCCATCACTATCATTATCGCCTTGCCCGAGTTATCAATTGTGTGATTGTGATTGTCTCGGGGACGCAAGGCGAAGAAGCAAATCAGCTGAGGCGGGGTAGATACGCGACGGGCCAAGGGCGATGCGAAATGCGAAGGCGATAGGCGAAATGCGACACGCGCGACGCACAAATCGGATAGTTTCAGGCGAGAAATGCAATGTAATGCCACGTAACGAGACGGTCAGCAGACAAAATGAGTCACGCAGATTACACACATCATGCAGAGCTGCGGTGCCGGGGAGTTGAACGGGTGTGAAACTTGTCGTCAGACTCTTTTCGGCATATGCGAGGTTCATGCGAGGGCATGCGCGGGCGAGAAGATG
Organism: Wallemia ichthyophaga EXF-994; assembly: GCF_000400465.1. NCBI lineage: Eukaryota > Fungi > Basidiomycota > Wallemiomycetes > Wallemiales > Wallemiaceae > Wallemia > Wallemia ichthyophaga. The sequence continues at coordinate 71,358 of NW_008806280.1, read as the reverse complement.
CAGCCGAGAGGTGGCATGAGGTTGATACTTGGGAGGTACTTGGGTGGTAGGTAGTCCACGGTCCAATTTATTAATTTTAGAGCAGCACCGCAATGCACGTAGACAGATGCAGATGCGCGTCGAATGCTCGAGACTCGAGACTCCACAGCTGTGCAAGTAGACTAGATTAAATTGGACTAGACTGCGAAAAGTGCGTAGTGCGTCTGTCGCGCGTAGAATGGTCTATGGTATTGCGGAGTACACCGTTTATAGCGCTGCGTGTATAAATTTAATAGATATAATGTAAAAAATATAAGATTTATAATGTATTATTTACAACGCTTGTCAACTGCGGATTTATGCATAGTGTAAGATATTGGATAAGCTGATTAGTCGGAGGTTATTTATGAGACGGCCGAGAAATGGGTGTGGGGTGGCACGTGCTTTGAGTGCACTGAAATGGCCGCCTCAGCACAATTATCCCCGCTTGTCACATCACAGACCATTCTAGCACGTACCTCGAGAAATACTCCGAGATTTTCAAATTTTTCGCAGAGAAAATGTGTCGGCGAGGACAAGGAGTGAGCGGGGAGAGAAGAGGAGAAGCTAATTAAGATGCAGACACCCGAATTTACCAGATTAGAAGCAAAAATTTGAAAAATAGCCACAATAATCTCTGTCAAATTGGTGGGGAAGTTTCGACTCATCGAGACCGAGTGACTAAAGTAAGGTCAAAATCGATTCCAAAGCTCAAACTCGAACCATCAAAGCAACAAATGTTTTCAAATAATAACTTCAACACACACTGCTCCGCTAGTTATGGCTCAACCGCTGCAGTTTCTGGCTCGACTTCGGAGAGGTACAATGCTGGAAAAGAGTTTTCAAAAGATGCAGCCAACTTTGTTAGCAGTTTGTTCGAATGCCCCGAATCAAAGTCGATAGTCAGTCTCGGCGATTTCATCCACTATGCACTGTACAGGACAAGGTTACATATATCGGTGGCGTTATCAGCGTTGATCCTATTGCAGAGGTTGAAGGCGAGGTACCCCAACGCCAAAGGCAGTTCAGGACATAGGCTATGGTTAGCAGCTATCATGATCACGAACAAAATGTTCAACGACGATTCATTCACAAATCAAAGCTGGTACATAGCATCTCAACAGATATTTTCACAGAGGGAGGTCAATGCAGTGGAGAGAGAGTTGTTTGGATATCTCAGCTGCGACGTGCGTGTTACAACCCAAGAGATAGTCAAGTTCACAAAGGTATTCAATATCTGGAGGAAGAGAAGCGTGGAAGCTGAAGTATTACCTTCTTCACCAAGTATATTATCAAGCAAACTTAATAGACTCAACTATGGTAGCAGTAATACACCTGCACTATCACCAGCCACATCCTCAACAAGCTCAACACCACTACAAACACCAATCCAATCGCCTCATAGCAGCCAGAATAATCTAATTAGCCAGGCGACAAATAATTTGCACGCTAAAAAGAGCAGCAATGTATTATAAATGAATCTTCTAGACACTTGTATTATCATATAATTACCACCGTTCATTCTAATTATCACGGCTCTATTCATATGCAATAGCAATTTTATATCGTAATTATCACAGCCATTCTCATCTTGACGATGAAGTTTATGGATATTTTGTCGGCTATAATACCTGGAGTACACAAGGATATAATAAGTGAATTGCCACTAGAAATATCAATATACATACTGGTACACATAAACCTTGAGGACATTCTCAACTGCCAATTAGTTTGTAAATCGTGGAATGATGTAGCCAGTGATAATCTCATATACCGCGACTTGTTCTACAGATTTGGTTGGGAGCTTTCTGATCAAGTGAAGGATACACCGCCGCCTACACCTGCATACACACCACCTACACTCTCTCGATCGAGCTCAGTGGGTAGTTTATCTAGGTCAAGTGGATTAAGCAGATCAAATAGCGTTAACAGAAGTGCATTTGCGAGTGGAATAAACAAAAACACTCAATTCACTCCACTATCAATAACTGATTCACCAGCACACACAGTGCACACACCACACACACCACACACGCCATCCACACCACTCACTCCACTCTCTTTCAAACCAACCTCACTCGACTGGTACGAGTTGTTCAAATGCAGGATGCAATTAGAGCGCAGGTGGTTTGGTGGTGCTGATCCCAAGATTGATTTCCTCCAAGGGCACACAGACAGCGTGGGTTGAAGGCAGTAGGCAGTGTCAGCAGGTGTGAATTGACAACCACACAGGTGTACACAGTAGCGTTCGACGACGAGAAGATTCTGTCAGGTTCGCGCGACAGATCGATACGTATCTGGGACATGCAGACGCTGCGACTGCTTGCGACGTACTCTGATGCGCACGACGGTTCAGTGATAAGTCTCAAGTTCTGCAAAACGTTTGGAGTGTCCGCCGGCTCTGATGGGGTGGTACATGTATGGAAGCTGGGCAGTGGACGTACGCTAGGGCGGGCGAAAGTAGCGCGTACACTCTCACACCACACGGCGGGAGTCCTCGATGTAGACTTCAACAACCATTTCATCGCTTCGTGTAGTAAAGACTCAAGTATTTGTGTCTACTCACGTAAGAGCCTCACTTTGCTCTACCAACTCGATCACGCACACTCGTCGCCCGTCAACAGCCTCTCGATCACCAAATCTAACGTCCTCGCTAGTGCGGGGGGCGATAAGGCTATCAATGTCTGGAATCTCGATGAGGGTAGGTTGGTGAGACGGATTGAGAATACGCATAGTAGAGGTATTGCTTGTATAGATGTTGACAATGAGGTCATTGCGTCGGGTTCTTCTGATAATACCATACAGCTATCGCTTACTGATGGAACTCACCTGTGTAACCTCGTCGGTCACGCTGGGTTGGTGAGGTCGCTGCAGATCGATAGCGCACGTCGTATCATTGTTAGTGGCAGCTACGATCGCTGCGTTAAGGTGTGGAATCTTAATAAGGTCGACGGCGATATTCAATACACTAACACGGTCAATCATCACTCCTCTCTCATATTTGACCTCGCTTTTGATAGTAGGAGAATCGTCACAGCTTCACATGACAAGCGGATAATGGTGGTGGATTTCTCGGTAGGTGTTGCTAATGCGGGGTTGTTTGTGTAATATTCACGGATATTTTATAATGTATATACACTGTTTCTATAGCACATTTCACTACCGCTTAAACCGCTCAAACCGCCCACGCCGCTCACGTGCCTGTCATCGACACAATGACATGGTACATTTTCAACGTTTGTCACGGGACACGGATAGGCGTGGATGACAAAGTACGAATTGACAAAGGAGGAGAAGGAAACACATCGCAGGCAGCAGCATTCAGAGCTCGAGAAGAGACGTAGGTTGAGAGTGAATATGCGTTTCGAGGAGCTGCGACAGCTCGTCAGCAACGATACCAACAACGATAAATCTAAGCCGAGTGATTTCAAGCTGACGGTGCTGGATGATACGGTAGGTGGGGGTGGAGAATTTGTGGCATGTAAGTACTCAAATTACTGCAGATAACCCACATCAACAACCTCAAAGCGAGGATATCAAGTTTAGAGAAGCAGGTAAAAACAAGCTAATAGCAAACACTGTTTTGGAGTTTATGCGTGTACATATAAAACATGATTACATTCAAAACTCAAACTCAAACCGAATTTAAGCAGCACCTGGAACAGCACGACGTTGACGACGCTCAGGGCCTTGGTAAGAGGAGACAGCGGCGACGTTGACAGGGAGCGAGTCGAAGCCGAGAGACTTGATGAGGTCCTTGGTGTCTGGGTCGACTTCGAGAGGGTTCTCGGTGGTGTCGAGAGCAGAGACGTCTGGAACGTATTGATCCTTACGCTCACGTTCTTCCTCTTGGAGCTTGAATGAGATACCACGGACAGGACCCTTCTGGATTCTCTTCATGAGGTGGGTGGTGAATCCAGCAATTTTGTTGCGCAGTCTCTTTGAGGGAATGACAGCGACCTGTACAACGAATAAGAGGGTTATTCACAATCTATAAGCTACCTACACTGTCAGAGATCCTCTTGTTGGTGTGGAAGTCAAGCGTAAGTCTTGGGTAGTACTTCTCAATGAGAACGCGAGAAGCGCGCTTGACTGTCTTTGTACGGACGCGACCCTGGAGAGTTGTGTGTTAGTGCCAGTAATTGCGTACAGGTGATTTGGCTGGTTGAGTCGTTGTGAAGAAGAATTGTTTGAACTGGAATATGTACTAGCTTAATTACTAGCCACACCCTTGAATATTACTAGCCTCCACATTCCCTGCAAATACCAGCCAAATCTACCTATTTTCCTCTCCTCACCATCTTGGTTAACTCAAAGCTTTCGATTTTTCCTCAATTTCGATATCCGCCTCGCCCATTTTTTAAATTTTGTGAGATGCGCGAAATCTCAAAATAAGAAAATATTCGAGGCTTCTCTTAACGCTCCCAGCCCACGCTCACAAGGTTAGTAGTAATGGAAATATGCAACACACTCTAGTGGCTGGTGTGAATTACCCTTCAAACCCGACAGAACACTAGAGTGTCAATTGCATGTTGATAGTGTACCTCGTCGGGTTAAGCCACTTTACTGACTCTAGCCATCATCAGACAAAATGGTCCGTGTCTCTATCCTCAACGATGCACTCAACAACATCGTCAACGCTGAGCGTCGCGGAAAGCGTCAAGTCCTCGTCCGTCCTTCCTCAAAGGTCGTCGTCAAGTTCTTGTCTGTCATGCAAAAGCATGGTGAGTTGCTTTATTCGAAATGGTTTGGTTGGTTGTCAGGTGAATTTTTTCATCCTTCCTTTTCGACGTTATAACTGTTTGATGTTGTGGCTACTCCTCCCGCCTTCATTCTTTAAGACGTCGATATATTCACTGACACAAAGACATTCTTGCGTATCCACCCATATACGTTGGAAACGGTAACGTGTCTACATTACACTTTTTCACTCTCTTTTTCATTCGCCTAACAACCAATCAAACCATCTCCCTTCCTCATTCACCTTCTCACATCTCTCTCAGGCTACATTGGCGACTTTGAAGAAGTCGATGACCACCGTTCTGGAAAGGTCGTCGTTCAACTCAACGGTCGTTTGAACAAGTGCGGTGTTATCTCCCCAAGATTCAACGTACAACTCTCTCAAATCGAGAACTGGGTTGCTATGCTCCTTCCAGCTCGTTCATTCGGTAAGATCATTCTTACTACCTCTTCCGGCATCGTCGACCACGAGGAGGCCAGACGTAAGCACACTGGTGGTAAGATCCTCGGTTACGTTTACTAGATTCATGTAACGTTTCCATACACCTTTTCGTTGGGCTATTACTGCTGCTTTTGTGATTTTACTCTTTGATTGTCTGAATTATGAAACGTGAGCAAAACTCAAACACAACCAATCAATCTAACGTAGATGATATTAACAATGCTTTACATAAATCCTTAAAAATACAACTATCGAGACTAAATTAAACCTCCCGTCTAAACATCTAACATAATATGGAATTGCTCACCAACTAGCGATTTGGTGTAAATCATTAGTCTATCCAATCGGATCAAAATAGACTGCGATAGCGAGTAGGCGACACAATAAAGCTGGTGTGATTTTGTCAGAAAAGACTTGTTTCCCACTTCAAACCCACCCAATACTCCTCGCTTTTCAAAACATTGAAATCAACATGCGATGGTAGTCCATCCGGGACGTGCTCGCCAAGATCCAATCCTAATTTTGCTGAATATCCCCGATCTACCAACGGACAAGGTGTTATCTGAGGAAGGGGCATTCCTGTCTTGATACTCGTAGCGCACATTTCGAAACAAGCCAAGACATCGCCGACCTGTATTGTATCATTGTCAGCTAAAGATTCAAATTGTAAATCACCACCCACAAATCTATGATCGTTATATCTGCTCCGACTCATCACGCACTGCATCCACAGCGGGTCTAACTCTTTCGCAACAGCCATGAATTGCGACAGCAGCTCTACTAAATCTAGTTGCACATTAAGCAATGCTTCATACCTCGCTCTAGGCCATCTACCCCTTAAGCTGAATTCGAAAGCTGCAAAATCCTGTCTAGCTTTACTTTTCCGAAGTTTCGACTTAACCGCAAGAAGTGTTTTGGTTATTGCCTGCTCATCGATATCCCTATGATGACTGTTAAGTGCATATCCAACAATAGCACACCAGCTATTGGCTGTTGTTGTTATTGTGCGCGAGTATATATACCGCTGGTGTCTCTTGGCACTGGAGACTGGTGGAACGTATGCGAAAACGAATGCAGCTGTAACGCCAATGATTACCAAAACAAGTCTCTTCCAAGCTAGATCCCATCCCCATCCGACATTCACAAGCGATGGATTGTGTGCGTCTTGCCAGCTATAGCCCAAAACCATAGCTACAGAAACCATTAACACCATCAATCCTACATTCGTACCGGGGAAATACATGACTATGTAGAACATAATCGGGAATGCTACTGCGCACGTCGCGCCGACAGCGTATGGATTACCTGTTCCTTTTTGAGCTGCTATTGTCCTAATGAGAAAATTACACTTTGTCAACAACTGAGAAATGAACAAACAACTACCTACCATATCAGCAGACCACTGAAAATACCGACTACAGAGTACACCAGACGCGTGAACCAATTGAAGAGAGTATCACCCTTTGTACCCAATCGTCAGACATTATAACTAAGTGAAAACTCTCAAATACTCACTCGGTGTTGACTGTGTGTCAAATTGGCCATAATTGCGACCCATAATCCCCGTTCGTAATAGTAAAACCCTGCCGAGGTTTTCAGGAAGGCAGGCAGCGTAACGAGGGCAACCAGAAGCGCAGTTTTGAGCGCAAACAAAGACTGTTTGGACATAACAAACATCCACAATTTCCATAACACTGATCTTAAGGTGTCCGTTCAGTATATATCAGCTTAGCATCAAACAAACACCCACCCAAATCTTTCAAAAACATTCGAAGGTGCTAGAACGTCGGGATCTCTCGATTGAGGGTATACTTCCATTACATCTGCCATGTGCTCGGGATCGTCATCGTCTTCTTCCTCTTCGCCATGCTTTTCGGTGCTACTAGCAAACCAGCCAAAGAGATGCACTTCAGGAATCCATAGTCTAGGCTTTTTTCGCTTAGCTTCGAGATTGGACATTTTTTCGGCAAGTTCTAGGAGTGCACCTGAGAAACCGAGGAGGTAGTACTGATAATTGAAGCTCCAAAACAAAGCTCTGTAAGGTATTTTTGCGCGTGGCTGCGAGCCATCGAAGAACTGAGAGTAGTTTCTCAGTACTGCTAGTCTATCCTCAGTCTTGAATTTGGTGATAGCGCGGCGGAGATTATCGCAAATCTCCATATTCTCAATAATCGCGTTACCCTCGCCTGGAGAATCGTGCCGACGAAAAAGCCACGATCCTAGTCTAACACGATCAACCCTCTCGATTTGCTTCTGGACGTGTGCTAGAGTAACAGCCGTGGTATCGTTAAGATCTCTCGAATGTTCACTGACTATTGCAAAATGTGCCCTCACGAACTCCTGATCAGTGAATTTCATACGCTCCTCAAGCGCCATGTATCTCTGGGATTCAAAGACACCAATTGGTGCAACATGTTTCCTCTTCGACTTGTGCAGCAGTTCTGTGAGAGTACCTATACTATGCGAACCAAAGATGTGCAAAGCTGAATGATGACTGTCAACATCCCTCGAGTCACCAGTATCGTATCTCGACAGAGCGACTGAGCTCCTAGGTGTGTTTTGCTGAGATGAGAAGGGAGATGGGTTTCTCGAGGGGCTGTAAATAGATGCCGCACTCTGCGCTACATCTTCAGGCTCAGCTAGTGTTACAGCTTCTTGTAAGATGTGTTTGTTGTGAAACGCGACCAACAAAGCTTCGCTAAAAGTGATAAACCCACCACTACGCAGGTGGACATTTCGTATCAATTCCAACAACTCATGACAATCCCTGCCTCTCAACAATCCGAAGCTGTATTCACGGAAGACGTGAGCGTCCTTGCTACGCACCGCTATCATTGCTTGAACGGATTGGGAGTTGAGCGTCTTGAGATACCTTACCCTTTCTATCCAATCCTCGGACGTGACAGGAATGCCCAACAAATCAGTTTCTGCGTGAGTAAACTTTTGTAGCGGTTGGAGTACCGCCTGTAATCCAAGCAAGAATTGGTGGTTGACAGTGACAGGTAGCACGAACATAGAGCAAAGAATATTGATTGCTGACTGTAATGCTAGAGGGAGAGCGAAATACGATCCTATCTTGTAATTGGGGGAGTAAGCGGTATGACCTTGTGTCAACGATACGATCAGACAGATTGTCGAAAACACACAGGCTACTCCATAGCGTGGTGGTGATAGTTTAGATTTAAGATAGAGGAAAAATCCACTTCCGAAGGCAAGGAAGATGGCCGCTGTGACTGATGTTGATGCTTGGATGAACCGGCCTTCCACAGCTTGCTGTTGAATGTATAGCTGTAGATCAGAATTATTCATCGCGCTTGCTTCTTCAAGGACGGCTGACATTGTAGCTTCGTTCTGAGCTTCGTCTCGTCCTGCAAAACCGATCGAAAGGCCGATTATTGACCAAGCCCAGGCTGCGCACACAAAGACTAGGTTTATGATCTGACGCTCAATGTCTGGTAAAATAGCATCACGTGGAGATGCCAAGAAACCACAAACGAGGATATAGAAAGCAGCCTGGCCCATCAAGACTAAGACGGGTTGAATGAGGAAAAGGAGAAGACCAAGCCATGCAGCCAAACTTGCTCTAATGACAGGTCTGAAGTGATGCCAAGAGTGATTTGTATATAACCAGCGAATGTACTTCCATTGAATGAATTTGTGCCATTTAGGTTGTCGAGGTGATGGTGGTTGTGGCGGTTCCGCGTGTTCTGTGTCCTTTGCTTGCGTTTCAAGATCAGCGTTTACTTTCTCCGGATTTCCCATGCAAGCGTCGTCCTGATCCGGGGTATCATTGTGATTAACATCGCCTGTATCAAGGTCATCCTCGAAACGGAGACTGCGCCTGTATCTGTGATTATCATCATAATCATCCTCAGTGTCTGTATCTGCCACAGCGTTATCGTTATCAACATTATTAACGTCATTATCTCGAATTGAGAAAGTGACTGATCTGCTGCTAGGCTGTGATGAAGACCGTTTATTCGTATCCCTCAAATTTGATACTGCCTGTGGAATTGGATGGTCATCATCCATCTTCGTAGTTCTTCTCGCCGTCGTCGTTGGAAAGATAAGCTTATGACGGTTAATTTCTGAATTTAGAAATTTAATTTTTAGACGAATCTCAGGGGATTTGAGGGTTTTCCTTTAAAGGATTAAAATGTTAACCCACTCGGATGTTCTTCTTATTTCAACCAACATGGCCAACTCAAGATTCGGATACGTACGGGAGTTCGAGGAACACGACAGATTGATCCCGAGTACTTTCTCAGTTGTGAGAATAGATGGTCACAGCTTCCACAGGTGTGACAGCAATCTTGCACTCCAATTCGCTCTAAAATGCAATTAGATTCAGCGATATACATAATTTCAGGAAACCAAATGATAGCCGAGCCTTAGAATGCATGAATGACGCTGCTCAATTCGTTATGCAGCAGCTCCACGATGTAATTTTGGCTTTCGGGGAGAGTGATGAATATAGGTGGGTCAATATGCCAGTAATCCTCGCACCCAAACTCACAATCACACTCGAAAAGCTTCCTTTTGCGCCCTCAATCACATATCTATGATCGCCGTAAAGCAAAGATAGTGACTCAGGTTGTTTCTGCGTTTTCTTCAGCTTTTATGTACAATTGGAGCAGACACTTTAGTATTCCACTCGCTTATCCACCCATTTTTGACGGTAGAATTATCACTTACCCCCTCACTATACACGTTCGCGACTATTTCGCTTGGAGGCAAGTCGATAGTGGGTTTTAAAGCGCGTTTATTGACATATTCAAACTAAAAGCGCTCCCAGCACATATAAACAACCTATACAACACCTGCTTCTGGGCTATTGTCCAGCAGGGTAAGAAGACAGAGAGGGAAGCACACAATCTGTTGAAAGGCACTGTCTCATCTCAAAAGCATGACATTCTGTTCAAAGATTACGGCATAAACTACAATCAGCTGAATGAAATGTACAAGAAAGGTTCTGTCCTGGTGCGCGATCCTCCTTCACTGCCTCAAGTGCCATCGGATGGTGCCTACAAGGAAAAAAAAAGAATTGAAAAAATACGCAAGGATGGTATAGATGGCACGCGCGGAGACATACAGACATTGCACGTAGACATTATCAAAGACGTCTTCTGGAATGAAAGACCTTGGTTGCTGGCTCAACAGTAGCCACACCTTAGCATAGACATAAATTATTGTATTCTACAGACTAATAGTACATGAGCGTAAGAAGCGGTCTACAAAGTTAATGCGCGTTTTTTGTCATTATACTCCACTCTGCCATACCAAAGACCTGTAGTTGGAGGTTAATCAAGTAAGCAAACCACCTGAAACGATCATCACACACCTCCCAGCAAAGCTAAAACTATGCCCACAAAGCCCACTTGACTAACGCTCAACTCAAAAAAGAAGAAAGACAGAACAACAGTGAGTACCTGCTTGATATTCGCAGCGACTGAGATGGTAAGTGGTCCGACCTTCTTATTCGACACGAAAGATACAACATTCAATCCGAAAGCAAGGGCACCATTTAGTGCAATCACCAAGATAGTCTTGTAGACGTTATGCATCGGCCAGAGATCCTTGTATACTTCAAAGTACTCGCCTGTGTAGACGGCATAAGCGATACACTGCGCCAACGCCAATGGAGACAGCCAATGGAGTAAGTCGAGAGGATGCATTTGGAATCGCTGACCAGTTTGCATCAAGTTGGTGACGACTGTCTTGAAAGCTGCTAAGATTGTACCCGCGAATGTGAGGAACAGACCGAGTGCTGTAAAGCTAATCTCGCCATATGTCGTCAGAGCGATACCGGCGATTACTGGTAACAAAGACACTAGTTTGGGTATTGAGAATTTAGATCCGAGGATAGGCACAGCTAGTGCCATGGTGAAGAGAGGTCCTAGTGACCTTATAATCTGAGCTAACGTAAGATTAACCCCGATAAACAATCAAATGCCCACCTGGTGAACAGGTACTGTGACAAGACTGAGTGACAGATTGGACACAGCAATGTTGATGGTGTACAGCGTGGACTTTCAGCGGTTGAGATTGGGCACTATAAACTATCCCCAACTCACAAAGAAGATCAAAATCACAATTTCCGTTGTTGAGAGTTTCGCTGGCGTCTAGGTGCTGGATGAGCAGCGGGTCTAAATTGCAAACAGACACCCACGTATAGTCCATACAGCCTGGCAATCGTACACCCAATTACGTTAGATGCAGCGTGTACGGCAGTGAGCGTGTATGGATACGGTAAGTCATCGAGAACGGCTTTATTGAACAGCGTCAAAGCAAGATTGAACATCAAATACAATCCAACGTAGTACCAATACCCTGTTGGCGTCGCTGTTGCCGCTGTTGCCGCTGTCGTCGCTGTCACTGTCTTCTTATCCTCCCTCATCAGCGTAAGCGATCGAAGCAAAAAACATATGTCCATTAAAATTGTTATACAGTGTAAAATACAAGTTATCAATTATTCCTCATTGAGGATGTTGTAGACGCTGTGAGCTGTTTGTACGACTAAGATTTGGTGGTGTTTTAAGCGGTTGGATTCCAGTGACATGTGAAATGTCCAAATGAGGTGCAAGATTGTGGAGGTGAATCTTTGTTGTTGGTGGAGTCGCCTTCTCATGCTTCAGAAATTGTGTGCGGAGGAGCAACATAGATAAGAAGGCTGAGCAGGTCGTAACGACTGCTTGTCCAAGCGGCAGTGCTTGCTTTGTTACGAACATCGATATTAAAACTAAGCTCACCGTAATTAGATGAGAAACGCTAGACCAGGCAATAACATTTGATTTCTGTGTCGTTTGAGATATGTCTTCAATATACTGGACTAAACTTACGTGTAACAAAAAGGCTACTGATATCTGGTTGGCTAAGAAGAAGAGCACATTCTCCAAGAGAATCACCAAACCAATTATCGGCAGGTCGTGGAGGGGGACAATTCCTAAAATACGTAATGAGTGTCAGCGGACAGAATAGAAAGCGCAGATAACGCGCACCCTCGAAAGCCACCGAGCCAATCAAAGAGATAAGTGCAGCATAGGGAGCATAAGCATTGAGGGCAAAGATAGGATTCCTGTGATGGTCCTTGATTGTTTTATTGAGGCAGGTTAAGAATATAGCTTGCGACTGCAACGAATCGTTAGACACCCTCGCGATGATAAGGGCAATGACGTACGACAACTCTAGCAACTTGGAGGAGCACGGCAGGGGCAGATATAGATTCAGCGTTGACAGCGCCATTAACAATAAGAGTCAAGGAGCTTGCTATAGTAAGCTGTAGGGGTGTTAGAATTAATAATGCTCACGTGGTACTGCTTACAGCGGCGGTCGGTGCGTCGATGTGGATCAAATTAAAATAAGAGCATGCGGGTAGTAGCAAAAAAGGGATGGCAGCCTTTTTACGTTAGTAGAATACTATTGACAGCATCACCCCCACCTCAGATGCCCGCCCGATTCGGACCTGGACGTGGCTCAGATTGAACAAGATCCTCATAAGAAACCAGGAAACAGCCAAGAGGAGCGTAAAGAGGTACGAAACTTTGGGCACTCGAGGATATTGAGAGGCTGAGAGTGTGTCGTCGTTCTTGGCTTCCCGCCCAGCACATTTACTCGTGCGAATCGAGGTGTAAATCCTCGCAAATACTGCCAAGATAGCAAATTCAGTGAAAGTGATGAAAAATGGATACCGAAATTCGCCATTGTAGACATATGCGCTGAGAATTATGTCCAATAGCTGAGATACGGCCGTTGAAACGACGGCTGTGATCATAGTCAAGGTCTAAGATATATTACGGGCATTGGATGGATGTTTAGGGAGTGCTCATCGACCTGAGGCCTTAGTCGATCATGTAACGCTCGTACAGTCTGGTACACGTTCACTGCCCCCGACAGACCTGAACAAGCGGTGTAAAATCTATTGCACTCAAAATCCTACAATAAGCATGTGATTTGCTATAGAAGATATTTTTGTATCCTCTGACAGTTGCTCCAATTCTCTGCACCTTCGCATACCCTCGCTTCGGCTAAGCGGGTAGCACACGTAATAGGGAACTTGGTGGATAAAATCTGCTCAAAGCCTACCATGTAAAGCTATGAATACGCCCCTGCAACTCCGCGATTTCCGCCGCCACCTCGATCAGAGATTTCAGAAGTCCGGAAAATCTTCGAATTCTTCGTAGATGGAATTGGGTAAGGCTTGGGTTTGCTTGGCTGCTTGGCAACATTAGTCTTGGTATTTCTTTGTCTATTGTCAAACACTGCTACTTTTGCACATAATAATTTATCAACACAAAAATTCTTATTCGCCAAGGTCCTCGGAGTACGGCCCAGCTAAAAATGATAACCACGTGAGCGGCACTGATAAAGACAAATATATTCTCGGTTACAAGTTTTCACTGAACAATCACCACAAACAACCTTCCAAATTTAGGTTGTTCGTCATCCCCACGCATTCATACCGCCAGTTACACTCTTCTCTTCTAAATCGGCTGTTATGCTTTTCGACAAGTTCAAGAAGGACCAAATGTCTGAAGTCAAGAACCACGACGATCCTCCGCCTATCGACTTGGAGCTTGTGGGGCAGGAGCTCCCTTGGGAATGGTCAATGCCTAAGAAGTCCAAGAGTTATATCATGGCACTTCTTCTCAACTTTGTTTCTGCCTTCAATGCAACAGGTGGGTAACGCTTCACTCATGCTTATTCTTCAAAGCTAAATTTTTCTCAGGTGGGTCCATGTGCTATGTTGAGGTTATTTTACATACTCACATTCTCTATAGGTAACTCAGCAGCCAAAGCAGGTGTCACAGCAGAGTTCGGTATCAGCGGCAGCGTCTTCCTCACATCCAGTTTCACCTACAATGCTGCTTTGGGTCTCGGACCTCTTTTCCTCGCTCCTCTATCCGAGTCCTACGGTAGACGGCCAATGATTGTCGGTCTGCTTCTTCTCATCGTTATCCTCTTCCTTCCGCAAGCGCTCGCTCCTAACATCGAGTCCCTATCCATCACACGTCTTTTCCAGGGTTTGGCTGCAAGTATTGAGGGTCCTCACGTCGCAGGTATTATCACTGATCTCTTCCATCGTGATCACGGTCGTGGTGTTGCCATGGCTACATTCACGCTCATCGTCTTTACTGCAAACGCGCTCGGTCCGTTGTGTTGCAACTGGTTGGCATTCAAAACCGACTGGCCTAACATTTACTGGATGCAGATGGCGATGAACGGCGCAGTCTTCCTCTTGTGTATGTTCCTCCTCGATGAAACACGCCATGACGTCATTCTCGACAAGAAAGTTCGCAACTACAACAAGACATATGGTACAGACCTCAAGATCAAAACAGATGCCGCACATTCATTCAAAGGAGCAATGTCAAAGTCGTTGGCTAGACCTATTGTTTACCTTTTGACCGAGCCAATCGTTATGGCTTTGGCGCTGTGGGTTGGTTTCGCCTGGGGCATGGTTTTCCTTTTCACAGGTGCTACCCCACATGTATACGAAGTCAACTACGGTTTCAACCAGGGTGGGTTTTTTAGTTTGGATTACCTTAAATTCCCTGTCTAACCTGATCAACAGGCGAGTCCGGGACCGTGTTGATTTGTGGATTCATCGGTGCATTCCTTGCATGGCTTCTCAACTTTGGTCAAAATGCACTTTACAAAAGAAGCAAAGATCCAGTCACGCATATTGCACCACCTGAAGCACGTCTATACCAAGCAGCTCTCGGAGCTGTGTTATTCGGAGCGTTCGAGTTCATGTTCGGGTGGACAGCGCGTCCATGGATCACTCCATGGGTATCGATGATTGCAGTTATTGGTGTCAACTTTGGTATTTTCCCTATTTACGCTGGTGTCTACACCTACATTGGTGACGCATACGAGCAATACAGTTCATCTGCACAAGCTGCACAAGCATTACTGAGAAATCTTCTTGGTGCAACTTTTCCTTTCTTCGCAACCGCTATGTTCGATAACCTGTCTTTCCCATGGGCGTCATCGACAATCGGTTTCATTGCGCTCGCACTGTCTTCCATCCCATTCACTTTGTTGGTTTTTGGTGGCTGGCTAAGAGCTAGATCTAGGGTATGCAAGCAGATCACACGCGAACAAGAAGAGGATGAGTTTAGAAGGGAGCAGGCATTTGAGGAGCCTGGTGAAAAGCGTCATGCGTAATGTAACTCAACACGGATTGCTGATTATGTACTATACTTTTGCATTTAGATTTAGATTTACGAGGTTTTTTCAAGGTGTGGTGTGTGCAGATGTCTCAGCGTGAGGGATAGTCACCTTAGCTAGATGGCTCACGAATATGCTAATACAAAACAACAGGACAATCAAAGCGCCTAAGATATATGAATGGATGATAAAGGGTGAAAATTTGATGGAACAATTAATTACGTCAGTTAGTTTATTTATGATGTTACGTGAGAACAGAGGGCTTGTCTATTCCGCCCGCTGGTTTACTGTTTCTTCCAATCTAACACCGCAGATGCACACGACAACCAACGACCAGAACAAATTCAAAAAAACATCGCAAGTCGTAAGCAAGCCAGCAACGACAGAGCACAACATGGCCGACGACCTCATCAAGCAGGGACCACCACTGAATGAGACCAGGGCACCTCGCGATGCGATGCACTCCCTCGAACATGACCTCGCAAACAAGGGACAAGCAGCGGGACATCGCCACACGGACGCGCGCATGGAAGACGCACTCGGTCGTGATGGAAAGAAATACCACAAACACCCGCACGATATCGCCGCGGACCCACGCCTCGACAGTGACCAGCTGGGGCGACAGAACAATGTTTAAGTGTGACTGATAGCAATATCAGTAGCGCAGAAAGCGAAAGTGAAATTGAAATTGTCAAGTGTAAATTGTATAAAGTGAAATGAAATGAATGAAATTAAAATACTACTACCACCACCTAAAACAACCTATTCTCAAGTCTTTTCTCATCCTTAAGACGCACCATCTGCTGGAGCACCTCGGCGAAAGGCACAGTAGGAGTTTTAGCTTTAGAGCCAGCATCATCGCGATTGCGAACGTTGACCGACTTGCCGTCTACCTCCTCCTGACCTACGACGAAAATGAAGTTATGCTGAGCCATTTCAGCATTACGTATCTTCTTGGGCAGCGTGTTCTCTCCAGCATCCACCTCGGAAATAATTTCATTATCCCACAGCTGTTTCTGGAGGGAATGAGCGTAGTCGTCGTACTTGTGCGCAACGGGGATAATGATGGCTTGTCTTGGCGACAGCCAGAATGGCCTGTTGGAACTGTTAGAGGTAGTGAACACCATCACGCCGTCAACAACTCACCACTTGCCGCCAAAGTGTTCAGTGACAATCGCTATGAAACGCTCTAGCGAGCCGAGAATAGCCCTGTGGATAATAACCGGTCTGTCAAAGCCCTTCTCAATAGACCCATCATCGTTCTGGATAAAGTCTTCGTCGTTGCCGGTGCGGTACCGCAGCTTGAATCTCTCTGGGAGTTGGAAGTCTAGTTGGATAGTAGCACACTGGTGGTTACGTCTGAGTGCATCACTGATCGTAATATCGATCTTTGGACCGTAGAATGCTCCATCGCCAGGGTTGAGTTCCCATTTACCAGGTACAAACTTCTCAAGTGCGTTGGAGAGGTTCTTTTCGGCCTGATCCCAGTCCTCTACCTTACCGAGATACTTCTCGGGTCTAGTGGACAATTTCAACTTGAAGTCGAACCCACAAATCCCATAGACTTTCTCGAGGAAATCGAACAGATCGGAGAACTCATTCTCTATTTGATCCTTGCGACAGAATATATGCGCATCGTCTTGCTGGAATCTTCTCACCCTAGTCAACCCAGTCAACGCGCCAGACGCCTCGTTGCGGTGGAGGACACCAAAGTCCGCAACGCGGAACGGTAGTTCTTTGTAAGAACGGTCGCGCATGTCGAATAATAAACAATGACCTGGACAGTTCATAGGCTTCAATGCGAACTTCTCCTTTTCAATGTCTAATGAAAACATGTTTTCGGCATAGTTCTGCCAGTGACCGGAAGTCTCCCAAACCTTGGTGTTGAACATGTTGGGGGTGATAACTTCTTGGTATCCGCGCGCATGGTACTCCTTTTTCAAAAAGTCGAGCAGGGTGTTGTAGATTCTCGTACCATTTGGCAAGAAGAAGCAACTACCTGGAGATAGTTCATGGAAGAAGAAAAGTTCTTGTTCTTTGCCAATCTTTCTGTGGTCACGCTTTGAAGCTTCAGCTATAAAGTGCTTGTATTCAACCATCTGCTTTTTGTCAGGGAAGGCGATACCATAGACACGCTGCAACGAGTCATTCTTAGCATCACCGAGGAAGTAAGACGCAGAGTGCTTGTTGACATTGAAAGCTTTGATCTTTCCAGTGTGGGGGATGTGTGGACCTCTACACAAATCGATCATTGGACCGCATCTGTAGACGGTAGTGGAGGTGCCGTCAGGGATTTTTGAAGAGATGATGTACTGCTTGTACTTGTTGTAAGCAAACAACTCCAAGAGCTTCTCCTTAGATACCATAAGTCTTTCAAATGGCTGTTTCTCCTTGATTGCGCTATTTGCAATTTGCTCAAGTGGCTGGTAGTCCTCCTGATACACCATACGGTCTTGGATGGCCATTTCGTAGAAGAAACCGTCGTCAGTTGGAGGACCGACAGCTAAGTGACTGCCATAGTGCCTCTCACAAGCCTCACCGAGAACGTGAGCTGAGGAGTGCCAGAAAACTTGTTGACCTTCCTCTGTGTTGAAATCTAAAAATTCAACGTTGCTGTCTTGTTCGAAAGGTCTTTCTAGATCCCAGAGAGCACCGTTCACCTTAGAAATAACGGTTCTATCTGCAAGTGAGGAAGCAATAGCTTTAACGAGTTCCATTGGAGTTGTTTCATATGAAGTTCCTTGCTGCTGCTTGCCATCTGGAAGAGTAATAGTGATAGGGCCTCTTGGCTTTGAAGCTAATTCAGCGTCTGCAGCTTCTTTAAGCCTGTCCCAGATATCGAGACGCTCTTTGAGGTAAGCAGGAGGAGGGGTCATTTCAATAGGATTCTTTGAGGTATTTGAAGCCTTTTTATCCTTTTTAGATTGTTTTTGGGTGTTTGCTTGTGGCTGTGGTTGCGCTTGCACTTGTGCTTCCAAGTTATTGGATTGCTCTGGGTGATTCATTCTGCCTATAAATCTAATTGGTGGTATTGAAATTCTTCTTCTTATGCTCGCTGCTCGTAACGCTGTGCGTATAAGAATTTTGTATTTGGGTGGGTAAGAGGGAAGACAGCGTGGTTATGCCAATGAAATGCCAATTTTCAATCAATCCCATTTAATTTGAAATTTAGTTTAAATTCATTTGAAGAAAGATATTTTAGATAGACACGCTCTACAAGTACTATAAAGTGATCAAGTCTAAAGTGAAGAAGCACCAGTGATAACTTCGATAAGCTCGTTGGTGATTTGGGCTTGACGACCACGGTTGTACTTGAGGTTGAGGTTGTTGATCATTTCACCTGCGTTCTTTGAGGCGTTGTCCATTGCGTTTCTACGGGCGTTGATTTCAGAGGCGTGACCTTCAACGAGTGCAGCGTAGATAGCGTTGGCGAATGAGAATTGAGCGAGGTCTTTGGTTGCCTCCTCTTCTTGCTCATAAGACTTGAAACCTTGAGATTGACTGAGAATTTTCTCAGTGTAGGCTTTGATGGTGTTAGCGTCGTAACCAATTTGAGAAGTGTATTGGTTGTAGACGAGGTTTACTTGATCAAATTCAATGTCTGAAGTGAGGATAGTGTCTGCGATGGCAGCAGCGTCAGTGAAAGTTGGAATTTGTTTACCAATTTGGTTGAAAGAGAGTTTGACGTCGCTTGGGTTTGAACGCTGAAGTTGGTTACGTGCTCTGTCACCAAGGATAACGATTGGGTGTTCTTCACTACCTTCCTCAATAATACCACGCTTTGTGTACTTGGAAACGGAGGAGTGGATACCACCACACAAACCAGAGTCAGAGGAAACAACAATCCATAAAGACTTTGCGTTTTCAGGAGCTTGGACTTGTGATTGGTCGAATATTTCACTGTTAGTCTTGCCGTATTGAATGGCAGTGTTCATAGCCCTTTGAGCCTTTGTGAGCTTTGTAGAGGCAATCATTTTCATAGACTTTGTGATCTTTTCAATGTTCTTTACGGATTTAAGACGTTGCTCAATTTCACGGAGAGTTTCAGCGGCAGGGGAGGTGGAAGAGAAGGTTCTCGCTGCCATTGCAGGCTGAACTGAAGTTTTTAAAGCTGGTCTGATTGTCGTTGCCGCTCTAAGCATCGTGTCGTCGTCGTCGTCGGAGTACAACTTGTACCAACTTGTAAAATCGATAAAATGGAAATATGAAAATAAATTAAATTGATTTGTACTGTTATTTTGGTTAATTCTAGTAATTTGTTAATATTAATTTATTCGTTCTCCCCTCCTTAGCTCACAGCGACCAACACTGTTTTTAAGCCACCTCATGACAGACGCACACGTTCCAACCAAACAAGACCAAGATCTTTCAATTGATCCAGCTTTGAAGAAGAAGAAAAAGAAAGCTGTAAATTTTGATGATTTAGACGCTCAGGCTGGACAAGCAGACACCCCAGAAGGTGCAGAAGAATCAGATTTATTCTCTGGATTAAAAAAGAAATCTAAAAAGAAGTCTGATAAGAGTGAAAAGGGTGAGATATCTGAGAAATCTGAGCAGCCAGAGCATTCCCCAGTTCAAGAAGAAGATCAACCAGATGAATTCTCAGACTTGAAAAAGAAAAAGAAGAGCAGCAGCAAGAAGAAAGCTTTTGATTTGGATGCTTTCGATAAGGAATTAGACCAAGGAAGCTCTTCAAATGCCCAGATCCAAGGTGAGAGTGGTGAAACAGCTGGTGATACCGCTGGAAATGGTTTAGACCCACTCTCAGAATCATCAAATGACAATGGTGAACCTTGGTTGGGTACTGAAAGAGACTACACGTACAAAGAACTCCTTTCACGTACTTTTAAACTTCTTCACTCTCAAAACCCAGCCTTAGTCACCGGTGCAAAGAGATACACCATTGCACCACCTCAGGTTGTTAAAGATGGTAATAAGAAGACAGCATTTGCTAACATAGCAGATATCTGTAAAAAGATGCACAGACAACCAGAACATTTGATACAATTCCTATTTGCGGAGTTGGGTACATCTGGTTCCGTCGATGGATCACAAAGATTGGTTATTAGAGGTAGATTTCAACAGAAGCAGATTGAGAATGTGCTAAGAAGATATATCATTGAATATGTCACTTGCAAGACATGCAAATCACCAGAAACTAACCTAACAAAGGAGAATAGACTCTACTTCATGACATGTGAGTCTTGTGGATCGCGTAGATCAGTTGCAGCAATCAAATCAGGATTCCAAGCGCAAATTGGAAAGAGAAGGGCACAAGTAAAGTAGATAAAGTAGATGAAATGATTTTATGCATAATTTTTATTGTTTTCCAACAAGCTGCTTGTCGAGGATAGACCTCCGCAATGCTCTACCATATAAACCGAGTTTGTCATCGCTTGTTTTGAGGAGGTAATTGTCTAAACCACCAAATCTATCAATACTACGTAAGGCCTTTGTAGATACTTTCATCTTCACAAAGTCCTGTAGAGTATCTGAGAATAGACGCTTATTTTGAATATTTGGATACCAGCTTCTTCTGGTGTGTCGCTAGGGTGTATTAGAGGTGCTAAACCCTTTATAAACCCAAACACACCTCTGAAAATGAAACGTTATAACCACTTTGACGATTACGGCCGTCAAGAAGACCTGATTGGAAACGCCTCTCTAATGGCTGTACGTTGGTTGGAAACCTGAAAGATAATTTTGCTAATTTTTCTAATCTCATTGGGCTTCTTGGTGAAGGTAGAGAGGAGTCGTTGACTTCCACCACCACGAAAATGGACGTGAAAACGGTGAACAAGCTGAGAACTGAATTGCAGGCTTCTCAGGCGTCTGGGAAGAGTGACGTGTGTATTGGCCGTTGTTGTTGTTGTACCCTCTAATGGAATTGCAGGTGATGATAGAGATACTCAAGGCGTTGAAAGAGGAATTAACGGCTACAGAGGATATCATAAGGGTGTGTTTTGATGTATTCAATCGCCTTGTTCTCATTATATCCAATCCCAGGAAACTAAAGTTGGTTTGGCTGTGGGTAAGCTGCGCTCCCATGAAAATAGGCAGATTAGCGACTTAGCCAAGGAAATTGTTAAGAAATGGAAGAATGATGTTACCAAGAAGCCCAAGGAAGTTTCTGAGTCTAGTCCCACAGCCAATACCACCACAAACGACAAACCACGCTCAGGTAAAACTGATAACGTCGATTTCGAGAAACTTAACGACAAAACACGCGATACCTGTCTCTCTTTGCTTTACAATGCTATGGTGTTCGACTCGTCTGCACCTTCTGAGCTTATTATGGACAGAGCTCTCGCAATTGAAGTCACTGTCCTCGATGATAACAATGGTTCCACTGCAGAAGACTATAAAAAAAAGATTCGCTCACTGATGCTCAACCTCAAAGACAAGAAGAATCCTACCCTTAGAGCTGCAGTTATTTCCGGTGATACTCCTGCAGATATCTTCTGTAGAATGTCCTCAGGCGATATGGCTTCCGAGGAGCGTAAACAGCAGGATAGAGCTTTGGAGTTGAATAACTTATTCAAGGCTAGAGGCGCTGGTCCACAGCAAGCTGAGACAGATTCATTCAAATGCGGTAGATGCAAGCAGAGGAAGTGTACCTACTATCAAATGCAGACGCGATCGGCGGATGAGCCAATGACTACGTTTGTTACGTGCACGGTGTGTAACAACAGATGGAAGTTTTCTTAGAAGCACTTGTATTTATTTATTCGACATTATAGCTAAAAGACATGGCACTCGGGAGTATAAACACTCAAAACACACCTCTTCGTATTCGACTCAATCCAATAAATGACTCCAGTTACAAATCAATCAACAAACTTATTCGAATGATGAGAGCTGTTGGTGTGTAAGACATAGAAAGGGGTAAAATTTTCAACTCACAATGTCAGAGTCACCTTGGTCTTGGATGGTGAGGACACCGACGCGGAAAAGCTTACCAGCAGCGGTACCGAGGGCGACGTTTGAGCCCGAGTAGTGGTGAACAGCTGTCTTTGAAAGCATGGCAAAGTACTCGAGCTCAGACTTGCGCAAAGGTGGGCAGTTGCCTGCGATGAGGACGAGCTTGGCTGAGAGAGAGTGTTAGTGGGGAGTAAGAGAGAACCTTCTCAGCCAAATGTGATTAACAGAGGCTCCAGTTCTAGCAGCGACCTTGAGTCACGCTGTGCGATGCCAGATAATCGACTGAGTATTCTTATAATAATCAAAACTCACCCTTGCCAGATCTCAATTGCTTCAATGCAGACTTGTAGCCGAGCGTGTACTTGCCCGACTTGACAACGAGCTGAAGCTTTGAGTTGATACCTTCGGAACCTTTGTTCTTCTTGGAGAATGCTGGGTTGGCGTGGGCTGCAGAAGACATCCTGGCTGTGAGTGCAGTGTGAGTAACGCCCAACGCTATTTAAACCCTCCCTCACTCGTGATTTGAGTCGTCGGTCGCTAAGAGGGAAGTTAGGAAGACTATTAAATTTGAAGGCGAAATTTTTCTAATTTAATCGAATATAAAATATGGAGCGTATATAAAAGATGCTTGGGATATTAGATCATTCAATTCCTTACCTCTCCTCCCTCTCTCTTTCACGGCGTTAGTGATGCTGATTTGGACTGGATTCCGGGGATTTGGAGTATCTGGACTATCTCGAGTACTTAGAGCACCCAGAGTACCGAAATCAAACCAAGTACGCCACAAGAGCACTCACACCTACACTCAACGCCTGCAACACCTCAGTCAACGCACAGGCACAGACCCAATCAGCCTCAGCGCCTCATTCGCCATTCTCCACGAGCTGACAGCTATTTTTCCCGTGATTGCTATCTTTGGGGGGTTGCACTGGTTCGGCGTAGGCGAGCGTAGTCTAGAGTGGTTGTGGGGAGCAGATAGCTGCGATAACACCAATGACATAAGAAGCTGGACTCGTGCTGCTTGCGAGGAGGGTGAGCGTCGTCTCGACAGATTCAGACAGCGCTACAATCTCTGGCAAGATGAGGAGAACAAGTGGGACGGCAGTGGCAGATACACAGCACACATCTCTGAAGCCATAGCAGCATACACGATAACCAAGGTTAGTGTGTGTCGTCACAAAAGGTGAAAATTCTCACTCCCGACCTATCACAGGTACTTCTCCCAGTTAGAATACTCGCTTGCTTATACTACAGCCCAAGATTCAGTGTATTTGTATTTGAGCCAATAAAGAGGTTTTTACGTCGTTGATGTTATCTTAATGGCTGACGGTCATCTCACCACCGACAGAGGCAGCAGATTCACCGCCGACAAGACGCAATACCAGCAGGTGTGCAGGGCTCTGCGTTCGAATCCCGTCTGACCCGCTTACCCAGCTGCGCGCGCACCGAGAAGTCGAGCGACTCGAAGCCATTAGAGATGGCCAAATCCCCGATCCGAGCCAAGGGGGAATGAGTCTGAGCGATGCGATAACGCTGCGAGGAACGTGTACCACCATGTGTCCACTGTTTGAACGCGTCGAGCGCGAGTACCAGCTCAATCTGGATAAGTGGGAGGTATACGCAGAGCACCCGCGCCAGGCGAATCCCGCGCGCACCGTGAAGACATTCCACAGGCCAGCTGCCGGCGACGAAGCCAGCCTGCCGTCAGATGTACGCCCAGCGCCGGTGCTCAAGCAAACACTCGACTATCTCTTCCACACGATCCTCGCAGAAGACGCAGACCTGCACGACAGCCACCACTTCCTTCGCGACAGGACGCGCTCTATACGACAGGATTTCACTCTGCAGCACA
Source organism: Wallemia ichthyophaga EXF-994 (assembly GCF_000400465.1). NCBI lineage: Eukaryota > Fungi > Basidiomycota > Wallemiomycetes > Wallemiales > Wallemiaceae > Wallemia > Wallemia ichthyophaga. The sequence continues at coordinate 47,215 of NW_008806280.1, read as the reverse complement.
TCCGCGACCGCGTTGCCGTCGAGTGCCACGAGCGCATAGCCCGCTACCACATCCTCTGCCTGCACGAGCTATGCGAGCGCACTGGGTGGTCTGACCAGCAGGAGCTGGAGCAGCTGAGCAAGGTGTTGCTGAGCTTGACGGAGTTCTACGACGACTGGCGGGCCAGCACGGGCGAAACACTCCCGAACGAAGCAGAGTTCAGAGCCTACCACCTCCTCATTCATCTGCGCGACTCTAGCACTGCTGCTGCTGCAGAACGCCTCCCCACCTCACTCTACCTCTCGCAGCCCATTCAACTCGCACTCAAATTTCACGCTCTCGCCCGCCGCTCGAACGAGGCTGACGTACGAGGACGCCCCCATAATACGGTGTCTAGCCCTAATGGATACTCGCGCTTCTTCAAACTTATCCGCTCGAGTAGCACCCCTTTCCTTATGGCGTGCCTTCTCGAACCCTCCTTCAGCAGCGTGCGCAGAGGCGCCCTCAAGGCTATGCGCGTCGCTTACCCGAGCAAATACCGCGCTTATCCCGTCGCTGACCTCGTCAGTGTGCTCGGATGCGACGACGGTTTGCATGTCGCGCGCGAGGCGGAGAACCTCGGGCTGGATGTGGAGAGGGGCGGCGAGAATGAGAAAGATAATGATAATGGAAATGACGAAGCCCCGCCCACAGCCGTTAGAGTAAACAAACAGTCGCAGGTCAACGACTCGGGTCCGACTATCCCTCACTGCAAGTCTCGTCTCGTATCTGCCAAGAGAGGCAGGCTCAGTGCGCGGGATGTTATAGATACCCCTCTAGCCATTGATTTTGATATCGGTGTCGATGTTGTGGCTGGTGATATCCCAAAGAGCCAACCAGCGTCTTTGTCCTCGCTTAGACCATCTGCGCCAGTTTTCACAATGCCATCGACCAAAACAAATGCGAATATTGACAGTGGCGGTGGAGGCTATGGTTATGGAACTAGTGCGGGTACTGATACGGGCACTAGCAGTCACAATCACTCTAACAGCTCTCCGACCTCCCTCATGCCCCCTCCTCCCAAACCCATCGCAACAGCCTTCTCCTTCCAACCTAGACAGACTACGCAGCACACACAGGGCGCTCCGTCTTCCAACGCGTTCAGCTGGAGTGGCACTGGCACTGGTACTGAAACTGCAGGTGCGTTTGCTAATGCATTCACCCCACCCAGCACACAGGGACAAGGACAAGGTGCCCAACCTGATGTTCAACCTGATAATGACCTCGACGAGAAACACCGCCAGCAGCAGCAAGAGGAGCGGGAGAGGCAGAAGAAACAAAAAGCAGCAGAAGCGGCAGAAGCGACGGAAGCAGCTCAATTAGCACGTGCAGCACAATCGCGGAGGCGTTTATCAGAAAACCGCAAGCTACAAGGGCGTTTGCGAGCTGAAGAAGAGGAGCGCAAGAAAACGAGGGAGGAAGAGCGAGGTAGAGAACGAGAACGGCTCGAGCTCACTCACACGACATGCACAAAACTCACCGACCGCATTCTCGACGAGACGGTGGCTGCGGCTGTGCGGTCGTGCGTGCTGCGAGAGGTAGCAGCCATGTACAGGCGACGCAGGCTGATTTTGCGTTGTCTGCGTCTGTGGAAGACGGCTGCAGTGGCACGCGTCATTGCGCGCGATGTTGACCAGGAGCGTCTCAAGCAGTTTAGAATGGCTGTCGAGGGTCTTTCCTTTGGGAGGGGTGGCACGACCCCGGCTTTCACCCTGCCGGATGAAGAGGATGAGGAAGACAAACAAGATGCAGAGGAGCTTTTCGATCACGAGGATGAAGAGGTGGCTTTTCACCATTCACCTCTCCATCAACTCAGACTCAGACTGAGCGATTCAGAGATGGAGCACACGTTGCAGCAGGTGAGCGGCTTATTTATCTTGTCGATAACTCTGACAGAGAGTTCCCTTCTTCAGCACGTACAGCAGAGAAGCGAGTTGTGGAATCGAGGTGGTGCGTTGACTGTCGTGGCTGGGTTTATACACAGCAACCCACTCCTGAAACACTTTGCGAGTGTGGATGTGGGGCTGTACACCCACGACGACTCTTCCTCCTCCAGCTCATGGCTGCGCACGCGTTTCGGTGCAGATGTTGGCGACTTTAATCAAGCCAACTCGCAGCTTTCGTTGTATGCGAATAGCGAGAAGGTGGGTAGTAGCTGATTGAAGGGGTGATTAACACTCACAACCACACTCACACTCACACTCGCACTCGCACTCCAGCCACCCGCCTCTACCGCTATTGTTTTCTTTGAATGCTCGCGCGAGCTGGCGAGACAGCAGTCGGAAAAAGAGAGAGCGCGAACACTCAATAATGATAAAAGGAGGATGGAGCGTGTAGCGGGGCGTTTAGCGTACGGCACCTTTATACCCACTATCGTGGTGCTATCGTGGTGTGAGAGCGAGGCTGTCGAGGTGAGTGAAGCTACCATGATGAGTGAAACCATAGCTCACTTGGTTTTTGCAGTGCTTGAGCTCGAATTTGAACACACCCGCACTACATTTGAAATACCTCCAGATCGCCCCGCACTCGTTCGATTCCCAACTGCACACTCTCTTGGAGAGTGTGGATGTGGGGGTGCGACACTACCAAACAACCACACCTAGGCGTGTATCGGCGGTGTTCTCGCCAGTCGCGTTGGCTAGTGTACTTGCCATCCATCACATGCCCTATGCGCACCACATAGCGATCGCCTTGGTGGACTCGTCGATCGCGATACTCAACGAGGCGATACGGGCAACGAACGAGGCGGTGCAGATGCTGTGTGCGGGTGCGGATGGCGATGAGGCGCCGACGGAGACACGCACACTACCTCTGCTCAAGGAGAGTGTGGGTGTGAAATTGAATGCGAACGTGAAAGAGAGGTAAGAGCTATTCGCTTTTAACATCTGGAGAACCACCCTGACCCACACAAGCATCCCCCTCCCCACCACACTGATTGAGTGGCTCGACGACGAACGCTTCGACTTTGAGCCCGATGTGCTCCTCTTGCGCGCAGAGATAGCCGGGTGGGATGGCAGCCACGCCGATACTGTGTATGTGATGACTCGCATACTCGACATAGTCTTCTCTGGCCACCCGGCAGACGAAACGTTTGTCGTGCGCGATGGGGTATCCCTCAACCAAGAAGAGCTGGTGGAGCAGACAGATATAGTGAAGAGGACGCGTCGCGTGGTGTTGCAGCTCGAAAGAATGGCCGAGGGCGTCAGAGTTGCTCACGAACAATCCAGCAGACAGCGCAAGAGGGAGGACGAGTTGGTGAGGTCGCCGTCGCCGTCACCGTCGCCCAAGAAGAAGACAGTGAGCAGTGCCGTGCTTAAGGATCTCGTTGGCAGCGTGCGCAGTAGTTTATTTAGCAATGTATAAATAGAGAATGCATGAGTGAAAAAAAAAGACGACATATGAACGCAAAGGTATGAGTAGAGAAGTAAAGGTGAGTATAAAGATTAGTGTATTAGGATTTTCGTGTAGTAAATGCCATTGCCAGTGTGTTAAAGCGCCATTGCCAGTGCTAAAGCGCCATTGCCACTTGAAGCGAGACTCTGGTATAGTAGAGATCGTAAAGAAGCAGGAAGAGGCTGAAAAGGGAGAGCGTGGAGATGGGGAGAATGGTCCTAGTAACCAGCCGAGCAACATCGATATGACGCGCAGACTGTGTGCTGCTGAGATTGCTGATGTACCACCGGGCGATGGAGCTGGAGACGGCGGTGGTGATAGCGACGACCATCCACGCCAGCAGGGGTTTCTCAGGCGTAGAGCACAGCCACAGGGTGACTCTGATCCACGGAAACGACGCAGCCTGTATCGAGAGGAGGCGGATAATGACGGAAATGGGGTGGTAGTACTGCTTCCACCTGTGTAGCATGCTGCTGATAATCTGGAAGCTGTAAACGGCCGTAAGCACCGCCCATGGGGTTGAAGCGAGGTACTCGATGCGCGAAGGATTAGGAGCTGGGAGCGTGTGCAGCGAGAATCTAATGAGAAGGTAGAGGACGCCCGTGAGAGCGGGCAGAAGAGACGTTAGCTGGAGTAGCTGATAGATGAGTGTGAGTGAAATCGGTGTGTTTGTGCTGCTTCTGGTGGCGGTGGCTGGCTGAGGCTGCCGCTGTCTGTTTCTGTGTCTCGTGTACGCCGGCGCCGTCGCTGCCGCGGTCACAGCCGCGTATGGCGGTGGCTCGCTCTCCGTCTGCTCATCATCTGAGATAGCGGCCATGGCTGTTTATGAAGAACGGTCATGTGCTCAGCGTGGTTGTCGTGGGCAGTGGATTGGTCGGTGTGGTCGTTGGATCGGTTTTATCGAAATACGCAAATGTCGTCATCTACGATAAGGAATTGGTCAAAGTCGATCGCTGGATTCGGCATGATCCACCGTTCTTTGAGCCGGGCTTGGAGGGATTGCTGAGGGAAAGCAACGTGCACTTCACAGCCTCGCCACGCTGCTTAGACACTGCAGACATCATTATCCTCTGCATCAATTTCAGTCACTCCTCTCTCCTCGCGGATACTCTGGATATGTTCCACAACACATGCGGCTCCCCTCAGCGCAAAATAATAGTCGAAAAGTCCACATTCCCATTAAACACGTGCACGCAAATCACACACGCCCTTCTCGCCCACCCCACTCACTTCGATATCCTCTCCATCCCCGAATTCCTCAGCCAAGGGAGTGCCATTCGAGACGCCCTTTGCCCCGATAGAGTGCTTGTTGGCTGCGATGGGAGCGAGAGTGGCCTGCGGGCGCGCGACACTCTTATCGGCCTGTATGCCAACTGGGTGCCGCGCGAGAAAATTCTCACTCAGTCCATCTACTCAACGGAGCTGTCTAAATTGGCAAGCAACGCTCTCCTAGCGCAGCGAATATCGTCTATCAATTCCTTCACTGCCATTTGCGATGCTAGCGGGGCAAACATATCTCAACTCACCCACTCGCTATCCACAGACCGAAGAATTCGAGGCGAGTACCTCTCTCCCTCCCTCGCCTTCGGTGGCTCGTGTTTGGAGAAGGACCTGCGTATGCTCGTCTATCTCTGCGAATCTCTCAACCTCCACCACGTAGCTCGCTACTGGAACAGTGTGATTGAGATGAATGACTATCAGTTGCACAGATTCATACAACGCGTCAAAGAAATCGTGGTGGGTATCGAATCTGTCAAAATCACTGTGTTAGGGTGGGTGTCCAGATTTTCACTCTTTATTTTTTGCACCTCACACCCACGCCAGACTCGCTTTCAAAAAAGATACAGGCGATCTCCGACTTAGTCCTTCTATCAGAGTTATTAAGGAGCTGCTCAGACAGCTTCCCGATATACACTTCTCAGTCTACGACCCCGTTGTCACATCTTGGCAAATTATTAATGAGTTTGATGCCAGTGAAAAAGTAGAACCGTGTCAGTCGATAGATGAAGCAGCAATCAATACACATTGCATCCTCTTACTAACAAACTGGGATGAATTTTATACCCAAATCGATTGGAATGCGATTTACCAAAAAATAAACCCCCCGGGATGGGTATTAGATGGTCATTTGATTGTGGATGTGAAGCAGCTCGAGTTGATAGGCTACAAGGTGTACCAGATTGGCCACTAATTGAAGTAATCAGCTAGTTATACTACTTATCGTCATTCACAAGCCAGTCGGTTTTGGTTTTGTACCTCTTGGCTGCTTTCTGTTCCTTATACATCTTGACTTGATCCTTTGAGAGCTTAGGCTTGACACTGTCCTTACCCAACTCATCAATTTTAGCCTTTTTCGCCATATGGTCGTCGTTTCTCTGCCTCTCGAAAGCATCGAGATCAAAGAAAGCAGCTGTGAGGTGGGTAAGGGGTGGTAGATTTGATATATAGTCTACACACCTTGTTGCCGCCTGGACTTGTTGATTGCGGAGACGTGCTCGGGTGTCTGCCAACTTTTGCTGTTGAACTGACCGGTGCGAGCGTTGAACTTTGCCTGGACAAACCCAGCAGGATCAGTACTGGATGAGGGCATCAAATGGGCCAACTCGGGATCAATCGCGTCATCTTCTTCATGATAGAATTCGCGTTTGTTTGTATTGATTGAGTCATGTTGTGGATTTATATTAGAGAATGGATTTTGCCAGGTCGTTGCGCCCGTAGATTGATTGTAGTAGTAGTATTGCGATGAATTTGGCTCGTAGATGGCTGACCAGCCGTTCTTTCCGTGTAAGATTTGAGGATGGGGTTGGTGGGATTGCTGGGGATTTTCTGAGCTCCCTGCGCTCTCTGATTGTTCCAACACGGGCTCCTCCTCGTCTGGCAATGGAGGCTCTTCTTCTTCTGGCAGTGGAGGCGGTGTGCTGGATGGAACACGTAAATCACGCTCATCACGCGCCTGCTGCGATAACACTGATGCGCTCATTTTAAATTTAATTTCTTATCAATTACGATATCCTGGGTGTGCAACTTGAACCGTGTACCGTCACTGTCAAATTGATTAAATGAATTCGCCATTGCAGGAGTACAAGGGGAATGTTGGCAGTGGCTCTCCAAGGCAGCCTGGCTCTACTAATTCTAACCATATCAAGAAGCATTCAATCTGGGAGCCTTTGGATGGCGCAACCGTTGCGAACAGCACAGACGACGTAGAGAATGAGGATGTGAATATAATACCCTTACTGCCTTCACATAAGAGAATGTTCAGTTCTGTCGGCGCTGTCGGCTCAATGGGCACTTTACTTGAGGATCCGCACCCAGACACACAGTTGAATACAAAGACAAGCTCAAACAGCTTGAATTTCACTCCACCCAATCAAATTCTCACTCCCTCTCTTAACACTACTCCTTCTTCAGATAAGCCTAATCGACGCAAGCACCACCATAAGCGTTCACTATCTCATGCTTTTTTTAGCTTCAACGACCCCACCGTGACTGTGAACAGCGCTGTGTCTTCCAAGTTATCCTCCAACTTTGCCAAAACAAAGGACAGCAAACCTGCCCCACCACCCACTTTCGAAAGAAGAGCGTTTAGTTTGAGAAAATTTGCATTCACTGGTGTTGAATTACTCCTCGGCGCCTGGTTATGGCTTGCAGGACAACGAATTGAGAGTCTATCGACCACTGGAATGGGTTACTTGATTACATTCGACAGCATATCGCTCATCTCCATCAACCTGTTCGACTGGTACAGGACGGTGTCTCCTACGTACAAGAAGCCGTTCGGGATACGCAGGCTAGAAACTCTATCATTGTTTACGCAAGTCATTTATTTAGTCTTTGCCGTGACCTATCTTGCTAAGGAGTCGGTAGAACACGCGCTGATATCTTCCACTGAAGATGACTACCGAGAATACAATGAATATGACCACAAGTATGGTATTCCCTTCCCCACTCATCTAATCCTGCTCTCTGCGATACTACCATATATTGCCAACAAGTACTACCACAACCACCACTCACTAGCGCTCATCACAGGCACGCTGCTATACAACGCTCCCAAGATGTCCAGCTTTATCAACAATCCATATAGCTGCCTAATTAGTCTGTTCGGAAGTGCGATGTGGCTCACAGCCGCGCTCATACCACCCCCCCACCACCATATCTGTGACCAAGTGATAGCGGGCTGTATGGCAGTATGCATCGGATACCTGATATACCCATCTCTGATCACCCTCTCGCGAATCCTATTGCAGACGGCGCCGACGTCTACGACGATCCCGATACTGCGTGAAGCGTTGCGCGAGGTGAGTTGATTATCATTTGCGGGCGCACACTCACAAACTCGCACAGATCGAGACTCACCCACTAGTCAAGCACTTGGACCTCCCGCGCATCTTCCAGATAACACCAGGCGCTGCTAGCACGACACTGCTCGATGATGATGCGAGTTGTGTGGATCTCGCTCGCAATTCCTCGTGCTCTTCCTCTTTCTCGTCGGCTACTGGAATCTCAAATGCACACTCACTCGGCTCCTCCTTTGTCTCGCTCAAAGTGCTCGTCGGGAAGGAGACCTCCGACGTGGATATCTTCAACCTCACCCTGTCCGCGTCTCAGCTCATCCGCGCGCATTTCGCTGCCGCTGGAACGCAGTGCACTGTAGATGTGCGGAGGGAGTGCGTGTAGAGGGAATGTGTAGTGTTTGTAAAGTATGCAGATTTTCGCAAGCATGATATCATGTCAAAGTAATATTTAAATATTCCTAGTAAATATAAGAATCTTAAGTGGGTGAGTGGGTGAGTGCTTAGTGTTGAGTGTTGAGTGCTGCCAGCGCCAACAACTCGCCGCACCTTCTTCATACCACCACCACCACAGCCATGCCAGCCGCGTACCCAACCTACGTAATTGAGCACGTCGAAGAAGAAGAGCCAGAAGGCTACAAGATACCGGAATGGAGTTTAAGAGAGTATCGCAATATGGCAGCGTCTACGCATGCGGGTGAGAATGCCCGTGTGATATACACGAACCTATCGTCGACATCCTACGACAGTCTCAACCAGGCACTGGCGCCATCCCAAGGCAAAGCGGCAACCACGGAGTGCTACAAGGAGGGCATTATGGATATAATCACGCGCGAGGGCATCCCTCATGAGAAAGTCTGTCTTCTCGACCCTAAAGCTGAGCAGCCCATCCAACCACAGGATTTGGAAACCTTCTCCCATTTCCTCTTCGGTGGTATTCTCGGTGACGATCCTCCACGCGATCGTACCAAGGAACTTCGCAAATTTGGTTTCCCGGGTAGACACCTTGGTCCTCGCCAGATGTCCACCGATACAGCTCTAGGTACTACCAAGCGCGTCGTTGTGGATAATATTCCTATGGAGAAGATGGATTTCGTTGACGACCCTACTATCGTCTTTACCCCGCAGGAGTCAGTCGATATGCCCTACAGGTATCTCAACGATGGTACAGGGAAACCCCTGATGGCACCAGGGATGCTCGATCATATTCGCAAGGATCTCGACAAGGGTTTGGATTTCTAGGTGGTGACATGATAGTTTGGTAAAATATAAAGTGTAAATTGGTAAAACAACGATAAATAGATTATATTATAGCTGTATAGCTGCATAACTGCATATACAAATCCTATTCCTCACTCATCACACACCCTCTTACTTACCACCACGCTTTTTCTTGTCGTCCTTCTTGCCGGCTCTCTTTTCAGCAGCATGCATCAGCGCACGCTTGAGCGGGCCGTCTTGGAAGGTGCGCAGGTTAAAGTATTCACCGCCCAAGCTGAGCAGCCATTCCGGTTTCACAGCCGAGACGGTTCTTAGGAAGTTCTTGGTGGTAAGAGCGAACTCATTATATACGACAAATTCGGGCGACGTGTCTAAGCCGGTGGAGGGATGGAGACTGACGACCTGCTGGTCCTTAATAGTAAGGTAGGTGTTACCTTTCGCGCCTTCTCTGTGAGCTGCCTGCATGAAATACCCGCACACAACAGCCTTACGTATGTTAGTGTAATAGTGCTTATCCTCGAACGCTGTAGAGATGAGATCGAGATTGAAGCGTTCCATAGTGCGCTTCAATTGCAAGCGGACATTGTCGGCGCTTATCAACGCACGGTGTGACAAGTAGTTATTCCAAGCCCAATTTCCATCTCCATTATTCGCCTTAAAGGCGTGGAAGACGTTGAGCAAGGTGAGATGGTCGCCGTCTGGATGTGTGAACTGCGCTTTGGCGTCGTCCGCTTCTTTCCGCTGACTCTCGGGACGCAGAAAGACATTAGGAACGGAGAGCATAGCAGCGAGAGAAAGTATCTCGTTACTGCACTTGAATTCCGGACTCACTATCAACATCTTGGCAAGCTGCGGGTCGAGTGGGAACTCAGCCATGATGGCTCCTAGTGGTGTAAGATTGCCCTCGTCATCAAACGCCCCAAGGTAATTGAGTAGCTCGAGCGCTCGCATTACTGTCTCAGGTGCAGGTGGATCCATGTAGTCGAAATGAACAAGGTCGTTTATGCCTAGCTTCTTCAATTCTAGCACCGTGTTGGCGAGGTTGCACCGCAGGATCTCCGGATACGTCTGCTCTTGCAGCTGAGACACAAAATCGTTCTCCGTGTACAGCCTGAAACACTTGCCTGGTCGCGTACGCCCTGCTCTACCAGCTCTCTGTTGTGCTGAAGCTTTAGAAATAGGGGTAGGGAGTAGAGACTCCACTCTGATGCGAGGATTGTAAACTTTTTGCTTGGAGAAGCCAGGATCTACGACATAAACTATACCGTCGATGGTGAGGGATGTTTCGGCAATGTTTGTGGATACAACAACTTTGCGTCCAGGAGCACCACCTGGTTGACGTGGTTCAGGGGCGTCGTTGAAAATTCTTGTTTGTTGTTGTGGAGGGAGAGAGGAGTACAGAGGGACGACGAGGAGAGGACCGACGGCACCTTTATAGTTGCGTTCCAATTCGTCACCCTCGAGTTTGATTTTACGGCAAGCGTCTTCAATTTCTTCAGAACCAGTCAGGAAAACAAGAATATCACCAGGATCCTCAGCTTGATGGATCATGAGAACAGTTCTGATTGCAGATTCAACGTAATCAGTTTCAGGTTCTTCGGTGTAATAGGTTTCAACGGGGAAAGTTCTACCAGGGACCTTTAAAAGTGGCGCGTTGTTGAAATAGTTTTGGAATTTGAGAGCGTCAAGGGTTGCAGACATGACAACCAATTTAAGATCAGGTCTGCGAGGAACAATTTCCTTTAAAAGACCCATAAGGATATCAGTTGCGAGAGTACGTTCGTGAGCCTCATCGAGAATGATAGTTGAGTAGCGTGAGAGGGTGTTGTCATTCATAGCCTCTCTTAAGAGCATACCATCAGTCATGTACTTTAAGAAAGTTGTACCTGGAGTTGTCAAGTCCTCAAATCTAATCGAATAACCGACTTGTTCACCAAGGGAGACATCCATTTCATCAGCCACTCTCTTAGCCACACTCATAGCAGCAACACGACGTGGTTGAGTGCAGGCGATCATTTTACCTTTGGTGTGTGCAAAATCTGAGTAAGCGACGTATTGAGGGATTTGAGTGGTTTTTCCAGACCCAGTTTCACCAATCATAACCATCATTTGATTTTTATTGAAAATATCGTAGAATTCCTGCATTTGATTGAAAACTGGGAGTTGTTTCCTGCCTTGTAGAATGGATTTATATTGGCTGGTGAATTCCTGGCCATTAAATGGATTATTCGTGCCTTCCTATTGGACGGATTGTAAGATTGGTGTTTCTCTGGTCAATATCACCCACCATAACTCCATCCACTTGTTTAGCAGACACAGCTCTCGGTGTGAGTCCTTCTAATGGATTCCCTGTATCCATCTTCTGCCTCTTTATATCTCCCATTTTTAATTTTAATTTAAAGTTGGTCGTTTCTAATCAAGGTGCTTGTTGCCCCCAATCCACCACCATGTATGCCGATCGTGTTGAAAATTCAAATTCAAATTCAAATGCTCCCGGCGTCGGAAACAATCTCCTAAAATCTGCCGGTTTATTAAAGCACAAGGGTAAACGCGGTAGAGGCGTTGGTTCCACAAATGAGGATTCTTCCATGTCAGACGCTGATTCCTCATCAAGAAGATCTCAAATACGTAACAAATCTAATCCTCTCGCACGCCCATCTACTTCATCTCGCCTGAGTGGCGCTCCTTCACGTCCGAACACCCCCACACGCCCTAAGAAGGTGTCTCTCAATAACCCTCCGACAAAACCCACGTCGGACAGAAACGTTATCGACGCATTGACTCGCTTCTTAAACACTCGCTTCGATTCTAATCTCAATTTTCTAAATTTGGAGGTTTGTCGGCCGTTTTACGCGTTTTTTCACCTATCTAACTCTAATAACCAGAAAATGGGCGACGACGATATCCTTAAATCTGCAAATTTCATTCCACCCGGTTATTCCAAACAGAAATCACTCGCAGGTCCCTCCCTCTTTAAACTCATTGCTGAGCTCTTCCCTGATGTCAAGACTATCTCACTGGCCTCGAATCACTTGCGCAATTTACATTCTTACAAATCTCTCCCAGAATTCATCCCAAATCTCGAAAACTTGAGCCTCAGCGATAACGATTTCAGACACGTAGAAGACCTATACGCTTTATGCTCCTCACGCAGACTACGCAACCTCAAAGAACTCATTCTATCAAATAATCCCATTTCCCGCTTTGGTGATACGTGGAGAGCGAGAGTCATAAAGAAGTTCCCTACATTGGAACTCCTCGATATGAAACCTGTTCAACGTTCCGTAACATTTGATTTGGGTGATGGTGTCAAATTGGATCCAAAGAAACAACGCATTCAATCAGATGCAACTAAATCCCTGCCATCTCAATTCCCTGTTGCCATTCTCGGTAGTTTCGGTAGAGATAACGCTGAAGTTGGTCCATTGGTTGCCGAATTTCTTACTAGATTTTTTAGTCTCTTTGATAATGACAGAGGTGCTTTACTCCCTGCCTACACTGATACAGCCACATTCAGTATCTCCGTCAACACCAACACCCCTCCACGCGCAAGAAGGCAAAATTTATACGACGGCAAACCAAAAATAATGTGGAAGCCTTACATTGACAATAAACCAACAGCGACATCTAGAAATTGTTCCAAGATCTACAACAACGAAACGAGGAACCAGAAGTTGTCGGTTGGAAATAAGATGATAATTGAAGCTCAAAAACTACTGCCACGCACAACGCATAATATCAGCGATATCAACAATTTCGTTTTTGATTGCTGGACCATGCCTGGAGTGATACCTTCAACAGCTGTAATATTCTGTTCGGTGCATGGTGAGTTTATAGAGAATGGCAATAAGGGGTTCAGGTCATTTGACCGTACTTTTATTCTTGCTCCTTCTTCGGTATCAACGCTCGCCGCCGAGAGTGGATGGCCGTGTGCGGTGGTTTCGGACAGCCTCACACTACGCGCACTATCCAAATCTGAAGCGTGGAGGGAGGGCAGCACAATCGACACGGTGGAGGGAAGTAAAGGGATACTACTCAAGCTGCCGAAAAACCCACCAGACCACATTTCCAAAGAGCAACATGGTATTGTTTGTGAGCTGGCAGTGAGGACGCGTCTCAATTACGACTTTTCTATAGAGTGCCTTCAATCGAATAATTGGAACTTGGAGCAAGCGCTGAACAATTTCGAAGCGGTGAAAGGGTCCATACCAGAAGCAGGATTTTTGTAAAACGTAATCAATCAACGTAATAAATATGATTATAAGCACGATGAATATTTATTCCTTATTCCTTAGACCGAAATGACCAACAGCAGTAGCAGCGGCCAAGAGAACACATCTGTCGTACTCGTTACGGGTGGAACAGGATTAGTTGGGAGTGCAATAAACAAAGTGATCAATGAGGAGGCTATTGGAAGTAGATTTGGGAGACAGCCGAACGAATCCTGGGTCTTCCTCAAATCGACTGATGGCGATCTGCGGTGAGTGTGGGTTGAATGACCTGAACAGTGCTTACGGCGCACGTGATGAACACTTAGCAACTACGCAGAAGCGCGTGCGGTATTCGCTAAATACTCCCCGACGCACGTCATACACCTCGCTGCGAAAGTCGGTGGACTGTTCGCCAACATGAAATACAAGGTACGATATTGTATGGGGCGGTGTAAATCACACTTACGCACGCTCACAGTTAGACTTCCTGCGCGAGAACATGCTCATTAACGACAATGTCCTCCACTTGAGCCATGAATTTAAGGTGGGTGGCTTGCAGCACATATACAACTACAAGTCTCAACATAGCCTTCACAGGTACACAAACTTATATCTTGCCTGTCCACTTGCGTCTTCCCTGACCAAGTATCCTATCCGCTGCGCGAGGAGAGCGTGCACCTAGGACCACCACATTCATCTAACTTTGGTTATGCATATGGTAAGCGTATGATAGATGTACAGAACCACGCGTACAACGACCAGTTCGGTAATCAGTTCACATCGGCAATTCCAACGAATATCTTTGGTCCTAATGACAACTACAGCTTGGAATACGCGCACGTTATACCCGCCCTGATACACAAGTGCTACCTCGCAAACAAGGAGAAGAAGCCATTCGTGGTGATGGGTTCGGGTAAGCCGTTACGGCAGTTTATCTACTCGTTGGATCTCGCTAGGCTATTCATATGGCAGCTGCGCGAGTATCATTCTATCGAACCTGTCATTCTCTCTGTAGGGGAGAATGAGGAGGTGAGTATAAAAGAGGTGGCTGATGCTGTCGTTAAGGCTGTTGGATTCCAAGGAGAGTATGTCCTTGACACCAGCAAACCAGATGGACAGTATAGGAAGCCTGCGTCTAACGACAAGCTGATGAGGTGCATCGGTAACTTTCAATTCACCCCATTTGAAAAGGCTTTGGAGGAGAGCGTGGATTGGTTTGTTAGGAATTACGACAGCCTTAGAAAGTGAGATAAGAAAATAAAAGAAAATATAAAAACTCAATATAAATCACGCTTTTCAGATAATTTTTCAATTTCTATGCGCCGAATCGAGTGTTAGTTGAATACACCCAGAGTGAATAAAAAATGTGAGATAAATTGGTGTTAAATAGGGCAATGAGAATATTAATACGCGTTTTCCAGGGCTGATAACGAAGACCTTATTGATTACGAGGAGGAGGAAGTCGCACCACAGCAGCAGCAGGAGCAGCAACCCGCGCAGCCTACAGAAGAAGGAAAGGATAAGAAGGGCTCTTACGTTGGCATACACTCCACTGGATTCAGAGATTTCCTCTTAAAGCCTGAATTGCTGCGAGCAATCTCAGATTTGGGTTTTGAGCATCCTTCAGAAGGTTAGTTGGTCAAGTCACGCAACCACTCAACTCACAGCCACAACAACCAGTTCAACAAGAGTGTATTCCACAGGCTATTCTCGGTATGGATGTTGTATGCCAGGCAAAATCTGGTATGGGTAAGACTGCTGTCTTCGTTTTGGCGTCTTTGCAGCAATTGGAGCCAGTTGACGGTGAAGTCTCTGTCATCGTCCTCTGCCACACTAGAGAACTCGCTTATCAAATCAAAAATGAGTACGGCAGATTCTCAAAGTACGTGCCAAACGTCAGAACCTCCGTCTTCTTTGGTGGTACTCCAGTCGCAGCCGATCAAGAAATACTCAAAAACAAGGAAAAATGTCCTCATGTTATCGTTGGTACACCTGGTAGAATTAACGCTTTAGTTAGAGATGGTAGCTTGAATGGTAAGGCTATAAAACACTTTGTTCTCGATGAGTGTGATAAAATGCTCGATCAATTGGATATGAGAAGGGATGTACAGGAAATATTCAAAGCTACACCACATCACAAGCAGGTCATGATGTTTAGTGCCACCCTCTCGAAAGAAATTAGACCAGTCTGCAAAAAATTCATGCAATCTCCACTGGAAATCTACGTCGACGATGAAACTAAACTTACATTGCACGGCTTACAACAGCACTATGTGAAGTTATCTGAATCAACAAAGAATCGCAAGCTGAACGATCTCCTCGATAGCCTCGACTTCAACCAAGTCGTCATCTTTGTTAAATCAACACTCAGAGCTAACGAACTAGACAAATTACTTAGAGAGTGCAACTTCCCATCAATTTGCATACACTCTAGAATGAGCCAAGACGAGAGAATTGCGAGGTACACCAAATTCAAGCAGTTTGAGTCTAGAATCTTGGTTGCAACTGATATCTTTGGTAGAGGTATCGATGTTGAGAGAGTAAACATTGTCGTCAACTACGATACACCAACAGATGCCGACTCATACCTTCACAGAGTAGGTAGAGCAGGTAGATTCGGTACAAAGGGTCTAGCAATCACTTTCGTTTCTACTGAGGACGATGACAATGTACTCAAAGCAATCCAGTCCAGATTCGAGGTTGCAATTCCAGAGCTCCCAGAGACTCTTGAAGCCTCAACTTACATGACGTCCTAAGAGAATAAGTGAAATTTGTAATAATTTAATTTTTTATCCTAAATGAAACAAATGTTGCCTAGTTGCCTTGGCTCGTGACATCATTGCAAAATGACGTGGACGATTAAATTCTCAAACTCACGCCAGCAGCCATATTTCTTTAATTCGGAGACGAGGGAGAGCGTCTGGGAGGCACCGGGGAATCTAACTCAGGAAGAAATCAAGTCGCTGGCTGGATATGAGTTGTTGGCGGGTGGTGCGGGTGGCGCAGGTGAAGCGCCACAAAAAGTACGCGCGTCGCACCTTCTCATCAAGCACAACAAGTCAAGAAGGCCTTCGAGCTGGAAGGAGGTGAGAGTGTAGGAAGTATCAGCAGCACGCACGCTAACACCACCCACAGGCTAACATTACTCGCTCAAAGGAAGAAGCCCTCGCTCAGCTGAGAGAGCTGCAATCAACCCTCTCGCAGTACCACGCTCATGAACTCGCCGCCGTCTTCTCGAAACTCGCACACGAACACTCTGACTGCTCCTCTCACGCTAAAGGCGGTGACTTGGGTAGATTCAGCCGTGGTCAGATGCAGAAACCATTCGAAGATGCCTCGTTTAACATTGGTGTCTTACAGTTATCTGACATCATCGATACTGATTCTGGTGTCCACTTGATATTAAGATTGGAGTGATTTTGGGTGGATTGATCAAAACTCATCCTCACTCTCTATTGTTATATCCTTGATTGCATCTTCTGAAGCTTTATATAAATCTGACAGACCACTGATATTGACGAGGTAGTCACTATCGTTGATAGCCCTGCTGATCATCTCCATCCCTTGGGTGTGGTATGCATCCTGGATGACATCCGAGCAGGCCGTGCAGCGGTCGAAAGCCATGCCAGTGATTTGCACGTTATCAAACCGACCGAGCTGGCCGCGAATTTGATGAGGAGTAACGCCGAGGAGTGATTCATCGGTGTGCACATGATCACCACCAGCACGAGTACTCCCCACATGCTTCTGCTGTGGATGTTGCAGGAGTGATGTCAGCATCTCGACGGCAGTAGCAGCAGCTATAGGCGCCACACCCGGTCTGGTGACCGTGCACATCTGGTCTAGTGTCCGATCACTTAGTGAGTCTGTTGGTGCGACTATATCGTTACAGTAGTAGCAACCGAGTTTGTTGACCGGTGTGCCATGACGCATTACGAGATAGCTGTCGAATCCCAGTGCGGCGTTTATGACCGTCTGTGGTGCGTGTTAGGGTGTTTTCCAAACTACGCTCCAATTCCAACCCACCTTGTTGCGCGCCTTGCCTAACAGAGTTGGCAGCCATCTGCTCTCGCGGGAGTCAGTGAGGAGAAATATGGAGTCATGCTGATCGATGAGCGCATCAAGGCGGTGAACCTCGCTCTCCACACGCGCCTTGCTGGAGGTTGGGAAGGGGTGACCTGGCATAGGAATGCTCAACTGCACACCGCATGCCTGTACGCCTGGGTAAATCCTACGTAAGCGCTCCGCCGCACACTCCGCCTTGGGCTTCCCGCCCTCTGCGCAGTCCTCGAATTCGAACAGCGGCTGCCTGACAGGGTTGCTATAGCTGACTGTGCCGCTGTCAACCAAGGTGATGTGTCTCACACCCCACGCCATCAACCCGCGTGCGACATAACATCCAAGCGTACCCGCCCCCAGCAGCAAACAGCGCTGCCCACCGATCACGTCCAGATCGAGCGAGGGGAGTATGCGCCATTTCATCAACTTGAGATTAAGTTCTACCGCCTGGTCGGCGAGTTTGGTTGGATCGAGTGAGGCACTCAGGTCGATTGTCTGTGGAGATATCTTATGCGTGGAGCTGTTTTTCTCCCATCCCACCCCACTTACTTGCTCGTACGCGCGTGCATCGGTGGTCAGCGTGCCGTAGAGAGAATGTGTGTTTCTGCTGGCAAAGACGTCAACTTTGCGCGCACCGAAGCGTGTGCAGATGTAGTAGAGGAGATTGCGCAGTGGCCATCCGGGCGCGTGGCCTGAGGAGGGGTCGATGAAGGCGATGGTGGGAGTGTGGTTGTGAGTGTGTGACTGTGAGTGAGTGTCGCGATGGAACACCTCCCACTCATCAACAGATGCACCACTCAGCACACCGTCATCTGCCCTGCGAACAATCCAACACCACTGTCCTGCCGGCTGGACACTCTGTATTTCGCGTGCCAGAGCAGCATCGCACCCAGCCATGCTCCCCAGCCACGGTGCACCCCCATCAATCACCGCAGGGGTCGCTGCGAGGTAGTGAAAAGTGAATTTTTTCATGTCTGAGAAGGAGATGAGGAGGAAGCGGATCAAATCGTCAACGGATTTGGCCAGCTTGATGGAGTCAAGGGTGGAGTTGAAGAGAGCTGTCTTATCGCAGCGCTTGAAATCCTCGATGGTGTTCATGTTGTGGACGTGGCCGTGCGCCGCGTAGCTGAGAGGGACGCCGTCGACACCGCCAAGACCGTCGAGGAGGAGGGATGCCGGGGTATCAATGACGTCGCCGGTGTTGTTATCGATGATCGCCCTGCCTGCGTTGAAACCTGCGTGGACTGGTATCGGTGCGTCATCCAGCCGCTGGGTGTTGAGCTTGAAAGAAGAAAGTGCGTGCCAGAATTCTTTGTAGATCTGCAATCTGATTGGTGAGAATTGCTGGATTTTATTTTTATTTGTTTCCTTCATCTTCAACGTTCACTTGCAACGATCGCCGATGACGCTACGCAAGACGCTCAACGAAGCTGCGATAAGACTGCGAGTCGATGGCAAGCGACGTCATAAAAGATTCCAAGATTTCCACGTCGTCGACGTTAAGGCGGGCGCTGGCGGCAACGGCGCTGTTGCCTTCACCAAGACGCCTACGGGATTAGGGCCGCCGACGTGAGTGGTTTGGATGGTGTGGAGAGTGTCTGCTGAACGCACTCAACAGCGGTGGCTCAGGTGGTTCTGGTGGCTCTGTGACTTTCTCCCCCAACGCCAAACTGAACAGCCTCCACACGATCCCATCCAAGATCCGCGCTGCCAACGGCGCATCAGGCAGCGGGGATGGCCGTTTAGGCAAGCGTGGGGCTGATACAGTCATCGATATCCCCCCAGGCACCGTTATCCGCGAGCTGTGGCGGTGTGCGCCTCCGCCGCGCGAAGACAGGAACTGCAGCCAAGACGAAGACACACTCACGCAATTGCGTAGAGACAGGGCTTGGCTACACTATCCAGGCATGGAGGAGGCTAATTCCACCCACCCTCTCTTCCTCGACGCCGACAAAGAATTGCGTAGGAGTGAAAATCTGCAGCTGAAACGCTATAACCCACAGCACGAGCAGGAGCACGCACTCGAAGTGGATATATCCGATGATAAGTCCCCTCATCTCATCGTCTCAGGTGGTCTCGGCGGTGTCGGCAACCCCGCTTTCGTCACCCATCAACACAGGTCACCCAAGTTCGCCCGCAAAGGCCAGCCGGGTGGACATGTCAAGCTGAGTCTCGAAATGAAGCTTCTCGCTCATGTCGGACTGGTGGGACTGCCGAATGCAGGCAAGAGCAGCATCCTCGCTGCTATCACCAGCTCCAAGACCAAAGTCGCCAACTACGCCTTCACGACGCTCAAGCCTGAGATTGGTGTCGTCGGTGCTGACGGTGAGGGTGAAGGTGAGGGCGCTAAAGATGCACTCACACCCTCGCACAGATTCACTATCCTCGATAACCCCGGCCTGATTGCTGATGCGGCGCTCAACAAGGGCCTCGGACACACTTTCCTGCGCAGTGTCGAGCGCGCTCTCGTGCTCGTGTTTGTTGTCGATCTTTCCTCACTTCACCCCCTCACACACTTGCACACCCTGATACACGAACTGAACGAGTACAAAAGCGGTCTGGCCAGGGCTGGGACGGTGATTGTCGCAAACAAGGCTGATTTACTGGGTGGTGATGAGCAGCAGAATGCACAAGCCAAACACCGTCTCTCGCAGTTTACAGATGGTGTGCAGTGTTTAATCGAGGGCGGCACTCTCGATCCGTCTACTACCATCATACCTATTTCAGCGAAACATGAGGTTAATTTGGATAAGCTCAAACGGACACTTGGCGAGAGAGTGAGACGGAGGCAAGTGGAGGAGGTGAGTTAGAGTGACAACAGTGACAAAGCGACACTCAAAGTATAGATATTCCCAATAGCAAAATAACTAGATTAGATACTTATACAAGCTGGTTGTGTTCCGCGAGACACTGGTTTACAACATGATGATCAAACTTGCGTGCAGTGTTGAGTTTGTTCAGCTCAGCCCATCTGACAAGTTGATGTGGCCAGTCGGTTATAATCCCATCAACGCCCCAGCCATACATCTCGTCTACGACATTGAGTGTATCCACCGTCCATGGCTTGACGAGCATATCCAAGTCGTGTGCCACATGAACGACCTCCTCTGTGAGGAATGGGTGATACTCCGGTGAGGACAGCGTCGATGAGCTGTTGGTGGTTATTTCCGCAGGTGATATCATATCTGAGTCTATTTCCCTTGCTATCAAAGCAGCTGCAGTGGCAGGGGGAAGTCCGTTGTAATCTTCTATACCTGTAATATCCCCATCACCCAGCCACGCTGAATTGTTTGTTGCTGTTGTTACGTCATACAGTGCGCTAGTCTTGAGATGTGGTCTGAGATGCTTCGATATCTGCAAAGCCCGCCAATCGAAGCTTTGGTGGGTGATGCGCGTGCCTAGATGGTGCTTATCGATGCTATCCAAGAGCACCTCAACAAAAGTAAGGGGATCTCTTGTGGAGTTGGTTCGTGCAGCGTTGATCTTTGTTTCAACGTTAAATTGAATGTCGCCCGACTTATCAAAACACGCAACAAACTCAAACAGTTCGTCTAGAGTAGACAGTTTAGTGCCAGGGTAAGTCTCCTGTATTGGAAAGTCGCTCTGACGCAGACTACCGCAATCGAGTGTCTTGATCTGTGCGAGAGTGAGATTCGCAATGTGTTTCCCTACGTATGGCCACATGGAATCTTCCTCAACGACAGGCGCTGTATCGAGACATTTCGACGGCATCACATACTCGTCATGCCACACCACCCCATATCCATCCTTTGTCACTCCGAAATCTAGCTCGAGCGTGTTGGCTCCGCTGATGGCGCCATATGCGAAGCTGGGAAGTGTGTTCTCCACTGTACTCCCACGTCCTCCGCGATGCGCTTGTATATCTAGAGGTGGGCGCACAGGACTCGCGGTTAGCGCGACCATGAGTGCGCTGACTGCGAATAGCGTGTGTCGTAATGGATTCTTTTGCTGCATTCTTGTGCGTTGCGTTGGTTGTCGTGTGTATCAATACGTGCGCAAGTGGTTTAGCGAGTCAGACGCACGTGCTGCAGCCTGCTGAACGTGGGTTTTGTGACGTATGCAAAGTGTTTATTGCATAGGCTGTGTGGATATGGTTTATAATACCTGGTACATGGCACCCAACATTCCTCATGCATTCTGCACCTAACTCGAATGAAATACATGCATAAATAAACAGCTACTCCCTCTTTAACATGACAAAAGCGGCCATAAGCGCAATACCAGCGTATTTAATATTAGGATGGTCATTCTGGGATGTGTGTGTTAGTGTTAGTGTCACTGCCATCACCTCAAACAAAGCACATACCATCAATATCGTGATATAGCCCGCATAAGGAATATAACCTATAACCTTGCCCACAATCTGATCTCTTCTGAGCCATTTGGGTCCGCGATACAACACGATATCGTCTCCGGGGTTATTATCGCCTTTGGTGAGAATTTTCTCTGTCTCAAGCCCCACATCCAAATGATGATCGATGACTCTGTGCACGATTGGTATGTCAGTGTTTGGTAGCTTGTAGACGGTAATTTCTCCAATATCGATGGGCTGCTGCACGGGTGGATGGTATAAGAAGAGGATATCGCCACGCGCGAAGGCAGGTTCCATGGATTCGCTGGAGGAGAGGAGTGAGAGGTTGTATCACGCTGCTAGATACGCCGCCTACGATAAGACTACAACGATCGGTGACTCGGTGTTCATCACCACGCCTAATCCTTTGTAAACGGCGAGTGCGGTACATATCACACTGGCAAAGGATAAGGCCTGCAACAAGCAATGCCTGAAACCGAGTCTCTTAAGTGTTTTTATTTCCTCGGTGAACATTGACGATGGTGGTTGTGATAAAACCTAGGAATGTCGCTGTCGATGGCGGGGGAGTTATGCGGGTGCTGGAAGGCTTGAACAGCGGCGCTAGCGGTGCTGAGTATATTCATCCCCGTTTGGTGCCTTCAGGTGGGTCGATTGTTGGTGTACACGTCTCCTCTGATATACGCAAGATCTTCTCTTCGATGAGAATACAAGGCTCGTGGAGTACACTCTCAAAGCACCCGTATATCGCAATGGAGGGTTTGTTAGCGGGTGTTATGCTAACATTACCACCCAAAAAACCCCACACAAAGACGATAAAAAAGCGTATAAAAATCATAAGGAAGAAAGACGCGTCTTGTTGAATAGCTCTTTCAGCCATTCGAGGCAGTTGCTCAATCACAGAGCCATTCCACCCCACAGCGCTGAAAATACACGCGTTTACGCTAACAACAGCGTCGATTACTCAGCTTCTCTAGTAGAAGATAGCCAATTGGATGAGATAAACAGCGGGTTGTCGAGGCAGCGGATATACGCAGAGGATTCATTTGAGCTGGATGAGAACAGCTATGTAGAGGATAGTGACGCGGAGGAGAGGAATAGCAGCGATAATGATGTACCCTATAGCAACACAATCACCTCGATTATAAATAAGTATTCCTGAGTTGAAATCACATGATCCACCTACACCATCATCTAGAATGTCGTCCTCTGCGCTAGATCAGCCACCAACATCTGCAGCGCCATTGAAAAAGTTTAAATTGGTGTTTCTAGTGCGTGGATTGAGTCCTGGCACCTCACAAAGCTCATACTCAAAACAGGGTGAACAATCGGTTGGGAAAACATCACTGATAACAAGATTCATGTATGATACATTCGATAACACATACCAAGCAACAATAGGAATAGACTTCTTATCCAAGACAATGTACTTGGATGACAGGACTGTTAGATTGCAGTTGTGGGATACAGCAGGACAAGTGGGGTTGGCTGAGTAGCGCACACAAGTCTAACAAGTCTAATAATCTATAGGAAAGATTCAGATCACTTATACCTTCATATATTAGGGATTCCTCAGTGGCAGTTGTTGTATACGACGTGACGAGTGGGTGGCTATAGCTAACCATCCTGTACTCACTAATACCCCTCAGACCAGAACAGCTACGATAACACATCCAAGTGGATCGAAGAAGTTAGAGCTGAAAGGGGCGATGACGTTATCATAGTTTTAGTCGGCAACAAAGTGGACTTGAGTGACGGCGATAGAGTTGATTCAGATAAGGCAAAAGCTTATTGCGATGAGAATGGCTTGATGTTCATTGAGACGTCGGCTAAGTCGGGGCAGAACGTCAAGCAGCTGTTCAAGAGGATAGCCATGGCATTGCCGGCGAATGAGGAGGACAAGAAGCAAGCCGCCAATGTCAAGATAAACGTGGAGAATGAGGAAACTGACAAGAACCAATCTAGCTGCGCTTGTTGAAGCTGGATGAAGATTTTCTTGTAGGAAAATGAAATGAATTAGGAAGGTGTGTGGGGGGAGTGAACTGAGAGTGTTAAGGGACTAATTGGGGTTTATAAATTCATGTAAGCTAAACCAAATAACCAAAAAGCTTTTTATATTTTATTTAATTTTTCTTACCGGAATTTCAGTATCGAATCGGGTTTACTGAAATCGGTGAAGAGTGACCAGAGATAGAATGATGAATTATAAGCCAGTACAGTTATTCCACCCAAGTAGCTATCAGGCAACTCAGCATGCTGTGGGCCAGGACGATAGCGATAGCAAGCCCTCGCAGCAGCAGCTACAGACGCAATTGCTCCAATATCAGCCATTCGAGGTTAAGCACAGGAAGAGGACGTCGAAGCATCAGTTTAATGTACGTGATAGCTGGCTCTGTGGCTGTGAAATTCTCTGCTAAAATAACCCCCAGGTCCTCGAGGAAACTTACCAGACGAATCCAAAGCCAGCAGCCTTAATTAGGAAATCCTTGGCAGAGCAACTTGAAATGACTCCAAGGGGCGTTCAGATCTGGTTTCAGAATAGAAGGGCAAAGGCCAAAGCCCAGGCCAAGAAGCAGGTCAATGACGATTTCGAGGTACAACCACAGCCACAGCAGCAACAGGCACAGGCACACAGTGACAGTGATTCTACACCTGCACCAACGCTAACGCCCGCACCAACCAACAATTCCCTTCAAATTGACCCTCAGCCAAGTCAAAATCTTCTCTATCCATCGCCCCTTCCAAGTCCTGCATCCTCAAGCTTAATACCGCCATCTACAAGTCTATCGCCAACAAGCCTGATATCTAATCCATTCTTTGATACTCACTTTAACTTGGATCCACTCAGTAACCCTAACAATACGCAGTTTAGAAGGGGATCTGCTCCCATAACACAACCTGTACAGCCAACCCACGCGCCTACAAACGGCTTAGGTTTGTCTATCCCTCAGTCTCACTCCCTCGGCTATTCCCTCTCCGCTCTTACAAATCCCGGCAACATCGGCCCCGTCAGGCGAGCATCACTTCCAAATTTCCAAACACGTCGCTCAAATCAGTCACTACGTCAATCTGCATCCAAGTCTAAACTCCCAACTTGCACAGAAGAATCTCCAAACTCGCCATTCCCCCTTTCACCTACAGAAGCACCTCTTTCTACGCATGGATTAGTACTCCACACTGCAGACGCTCAACTTAACTCGAGCGACCCTTCCAGTCCAACGACCAACACGACTCCATCACAAATGGAAAATCAGCAACAGCACAATATTTTTCAATCATCTTCTTCAAATTCTCTCTCCCATGCTCTAGCGACTTCAGACACTTTCTGGAGAGAATCTTCTTCCTACTTTGACGATCAATCTGATGCCGATCGTCGACAATCTGTTATGTCGAGTAACTTCGATAACAGCAGCTTGTTCGATAACTGCAGGAGGGACTCTGAGGTATCTACAAGCGCAACAACGACTTATGGTGGTATGGTACCGTATGATATGTATAGCGGCTACAATGATCAAGTTAGAAGATCATCATGCGCATCCGATTTCATCCACACTTTCGAAGATTTCGGTGTCAGTGGAGGCGCTCAAAATGGTAACGATTTTAGCAACAGCAATGACTTTAGTGTCGGTGTTGGAAGTGGTTCACATGGTAATAACTTAGTCAACGCTCATACTCATCCCCATACGCACGACTTTGGCCATAGCGCTATCACTGACTTTGTTGATTACACACTCGATCCTAAAGAGGCAAATGAGGTAGACAGCTACGTTCATTGCTAGGTGCACGGATTGAATTGATGAGGCCAACACACTCTCACCCTCAACAACAAGGATCAAAATGACTCATCGCGATTTTCTTACACATTTCTAGTCATTCTAAAGATATACAGAATCCAACGTTATAGCGAAAGCCTTCTCCGTATCTTTTATTTCCCTATTCTCGTCTTTCTTTCCTTCATTCTTGGTAGACAGATAATCTGTACATTATTTTGGATAACAAAACACAAGACTCGATACATCAAACACGATACTCTACTACAGCTCAACATAATCACACCAAAGAATCAAAGCTTTAGGGATTCTTATACTACCATTCTTGTCTTCTATGTTTAATCTCTTTTGTTTAATAGCCTTTGTTTTTGACTTGTTTACATAGTTGTATAAAATCATTTATCTTATCTTTTAAAACGATATTTCTCGGCTGCTGTGACACATGTACAATACATTCGCATTTTTAATGCCCGTTTGTTTTTCCCATTGGCCGTTCGGCGTCCCGCAGTCGCATCGGTTATAAATTGCAGAGAGCGGCTGAGGTTAAATTGTAAGCGTGAAGTGTGACTGTGCTTTATTATTAATTTATTACGCCGTTTTTGTATTCACAAGTTGAGATTTATGAATGATGATTCAGTTGTGATTCAGTTGCGAACGGTGATTGAACCTTGTGGTAATCATTTTCATTGCTAAAGCTGTCTAATATCAGTATATCTAAGCGCTTTCGCATCATTATTGCATTCTCGTTATTTCTGCAAAAATCGATGTAAATTGAGACATTTCCTATATGCATGTCTTTGGCATTGACAATAGCATTTGATTCTTTTCATTTTCAAATGGATTTTATTACAATTGTCAAAACCTTACGACAGCTCGCTATTCACCGTGTTGAGATCTTTATTAAGCGCCTTGACGCTGTAGTACTCAGGCATTGCAGGTGTGCCGCCCTCATCTGTAGCGATGAGTACATAAGCCATACCACCAATATTGTGCATGTTAACATGGCAGTGCAACAGTGCGCTATTGTTTAGTTAAAAATATTGATCACATCCTACACCCGAACTCACGCTGTAGGTTGCACGCTCTCGTATCTAAAGATGAGATAGCTGCCCTCATCAATTGTACTTTCTGGAATCAGCACAGTGTCTCTATAAGGTGGATCGAGCCAGTTAACTTGCACTCCATTATCCTCAGCTTCAACTACATCCCAGTAACTGAAATTACCTGTTCCAGCCGCGAGGACGTGATAATGTTCGAAATGCTTGTGGATAGGGTGCGCAGGTTGTCTATCGCCATAATCTGCACCATTTGTGATTATTACATCAACCACACTGCCATTCGGATACGACGCTATAGACTCATCACCGATGTATTGCTCGAAATCATACAGTACCGGTGGCTTATTGAGCTCGTTGCTGGCGGCATAGTACTCCACAGTGCCCCACTCGCTCATGGACCATTTGAGGAAGTTGGCGTTACTGAGTGAGTAATGCAACGTCACATCCGCCGCTTCCCCGCGCTTGGGGATAAGTGGGGGAGCAAACTGTTTCAATGAGATGAGTGAATCATTCAGAACTCGTATATCACCCGATACAGGCTGACCAGCGTAGTTGATAAATGGTTCCGACAGTGGTATGGACGGCATCCCTGGATCATTTTCCGAAGCCGGGTCACTGTATTCCACCCTATCATCATCATCAGCCAATCCATACCTTATGATGGCGAATTGACCGATTACCTGTGCAACTGGGTTAGTAGTTGCTGATGGTGCTGTTATCACACTCACCTGCGGCTCGTTGTAGGCTGAGATGCGCAGCGTGTACTCGCCTGGCGTGTGCAGACGGAAAGCCACTCCTATACGCTCCCCGATCCCTATCGAGAATGCTTCTCCTTTGACTGGTTTCGCGTAGTTACCATCAGCGGCGAAGAAATTCAGTTCGTGCTCATCTATCGATACGAGATAATTCCAGTGTCCACTCGCACTGAGGAAATGAATTACTCCCCATCCACTCTCATAATCGAATTCAAACGTCTGGAGAGGTACATCGGTAGGTGTGCATGTGTACCAGAGATCCTTATCGAATGTAACATTCTCATAGCCTGGCTGCGAGCCTCTGTCTATACAACCTTTCGCTGTCGTTGTGTTGCTATCTGTCCATTCGGAGAGATGTTCCGATGTGGGGCAGTTCACCCTGCCCTGGCCATTGATGAGCAGACTGTTGGCACATAACAGCTCACTTTGCCACTCTTCTGCTTTCTCGAGCTGCTCCCAAATCGTCAACTGCGTGTAGTCTGTGATGGTAATGATGGTTGGATTTTGGTCGTGGCGCTCCAATGCCCTAACGCCGTCTTGGTCGTCGGAGATGATTGAGAATGGATTCTTGCGCTGTTTGGGCCTGATGTAGAGTGGAATCACTTGGCCATCTTGATAGATGCCCGAAAAATGAGAATGAAGCCAGTAAAGACCATATTGTGCTGCTCTCCATCTATAAATAAAGCTTTCACCTGGCTTGATGACATTTTGAGAGACCTTTGAGGGATTTGTTAACTGAAACATCTTTATTTTATGCACCAGACTTACACCTGGAACACCGTCATTATAAACACTGCCAATCTGCTCGATACCATGAGCATGCAACGTGGTACTTGTGTTGAGTTCCTTGCTGTTATTGTTTAGCTCAATTTCCACCTCCTCATCCTCTTCTAAGAAGATAGCTTCACCGCCATTGAATGCGCGTCCGTTGACTGCATACACGTAGCGCTCGTCGTCGCCATCGAGGGAAGCTAACTCATCTGTTATGTTGAGAGTAATGTATCGCGTATTACCACCCCTTCCATCTCCTTCTGGTCGCATAGGCTGTTGTATCGGCCCCTGTAAATCATGCTGCAACTTCCAGCCTAGTGATTGTGTTTTGGTTATCGTTAACAGACTGAGTAGCGTAGCAAATATAGTGTACAAATGTTTCATTTTTGCCTACCGTGGCTTGACTTTCATTTGTCAGACATCAAAACGCGCGGTTTTCTTCCTCATTTTAGCACGCCATTCCTCGGCTCGCGTGAATTTGACAGACATATATAGGGAATGTGTGCAAAACTTATCATAAAAGCCTTCCTAGCATCCCCATATCGCTTACAAAGGCATTTTATTATTTCATTCTTTCGCATTCAAATGGAGGAAAATTTTAGGTCCTAAGACTTGACACGTTATTCCTCCATCGATATATCATGGCTACTTTGATCTTTGGCTAGCTTGTCAGCTTGGGCGTGTGTTTTCTTTTTATTCTTGTGTGGAGGTTCGAATAAGATGGCGTCATCTTGTGTAGAATGCGCGTCAGTATCTTCACCTTTCTGCTTTCTCTGCTGAAGATCCAAAGCTTTCTGCATTGTAAGTTTCGAAGGCACGATTTCTTTCAAGAATTCTAATTCTTCGCTCTTATCAACCGCGTTGGCTGGAGGGGAGTGAGAGATGAGCTGAAGTGAGAGAATGCCACCAACCTAGATCTCTGTATTGAATCGTGTTGCGCTTATCCAGCGTTGCTTGTATGTATCCAGCATCTGTGAGATATTTGATGAAGTATTCCTTGTTTTGTTAGGGTGAAACGCCATCAAGTAAACCACCCACAGTAGCCACAGCTATCAAATAGGTAGCTTCTTTCGCGCAATTCTCCATTTCCTTGCTTTAAAAGAAATCAACTGGGCCGGCAGCAAGCAGAGCACACCCACTCAGCCTTTATAATCTTTTGGACACGCGCTATTGGGAGGTGCGTTGTGCCCTTATCCCTGGAGAACTCTTTCTTTGATGGCTTATCTGACATATTACCCTTGAATGTTCTCAGCCAAAAGGGGATGAAAAACGCAACGACAACGACACAAATCGAGGATTACACGGTCAATTACAAGCTCACCACTTTAGAAAGATGTTTGATGATTTGGTGCAACGCTTCTCTACCTGGCGATGCAATTTCTGTTAATCTGGGCAAAGATTGGGCAGTAGCGACGCCAGCGAATCAACACATTCCTTGCGTATCCACAAATGTCCTTAGATGGAGTAATCTTAACGATATGGCTGCGTCGATAAGCAGGCGATTAGGTGGGTCGGCTTGTTTGTAAAGCCCCCCCCCCCCACTCAAACCACTCAAAGCCACGAAATACAAAGTACAAGTCTACGTCAGTCTTGATCTCACAAGCAGCCTTATACCTTCATCACAGAACAGAGATCCAAATTCTGACGTCGTTATGTTGGAATTAGAAAAGCGGTTAGTACAATTCATGGGGGGAGTATTGTGAATGTAGGTCTTAAAAACCGTGTTTATATCTTCTGCTTCTTGTTGGTGGTAGATTTCTATCGTGTTTTAATGTGCTATCAATGTGATAGTAATCACCCACCTCAACTGGTCCAAACTTTGCTTCTCTCTTCTTCTTCAATTCCTCATCTTCTTGACTTAACTTTGGCTCATTCTTGGTCTTTGGCTGGGTACTTACGCCAAACCTGGCAGCTCTGGCGTCCTTTTTAGCTTGTTCCTGGAGCTGTAAAGGTGTGAGTGGAAGAGGTAGACGATACAAGAGAGCAACGAACATTCAATTGCTCCTTTTCGAATTGCTGGGTGCTTTGCCCGAACCTCTCAGCGCGTGCCTTCTTTCTATCCAATTGAGCATCTGAATCGTTTGAATTATCCGGATTGTGTGGTTGTGTAGGATTGTTTTCAACATTATTCTCAGGCTGCTGAGGCTGCTCAGGCTGTTGAGGATGTTCAGGCTGCTCAGACTGGTGATCCCCTTTACTCTGCTCAACGTTGTCCTCCATAGGCTGAGTAGATTGATTTTGAAGGATTCTCTGTATAAGTTCCTCCTTCTTACCAGAGACAGACAGATTAGATTTCTGCAAGATGTCCTGGATAATTCCTAGTATCAGTTACTAGTGTCTTCCTATTAAAATCCAATCCCACTTTAAGATCACCAACTTTAAGTGATTTCCTATTAATTTTAATAAATTGCTTGAAATTCCAAAGCAATTCTTACAATTTGTTTTCCATTCCAATAATCGCAGTTGGCAGTAGTGGTCGTTATAGATTAAGGTGCTTCTCTTAACTCCAAGCAGCCATGCAAGATCCACAAACCAGGAACTCATCTTCATTATCACCTGCGTCTTCTTCTAACGGGATAGATTTAGATTGGCTTTATTTACAACCCAATTCGACTTCACTTAACAATTCACAAGCTAGACGTTTACTCATTAGCAGGCACTCTACTTTTGATTTCTGTGATGGTTATAGACCTTATGAAGGCGCTGTAGTTGTATTGACTGGTGATCCAGATTCCATTTCCCCTTCTCAGCTCTGCGCTTGTACGAGAACATTGGGTGATCACACGAATCCTGATCAGGATGTTGAGGAGGAAATTAGAAGAGCTAAAGTTGCACTCAGGATCGATGAGTTACTCAGAGACATTAACAAGTTGGATAACTTTGATTATTCTGATCAAGACATTGATAGCTTAAAGAAACAACTTATACCACTATCACTAGACAATGACCAAGATAATCAACAACTCAATGATCATAATGAACCACCTCTAAAGAAACCAAAACTAGAATCCCTCGATGAAGACGTCATTCCTTCTGACGTACACCAACACCTCCAAGACAAAGTAGAAGAAGACAACCGCAAGCAACACCAAGAACACCTTCAACATGAAAAACAAGCCCATATGAATGTCGATGCCCTCACTGTAGGCGTTTCAGTTGACTCTGACGATTTCAACAAAGACAGTCAGCAACCCAAAAAACAACGTCCGGCTGTAATTGAAGAAAAGCAGAAACTAATTCAATTCAAAGTTGTCAAGAATGATCCCACTCTCTCTCCAGACGAACAATCACAAAATCTCATTATACTCGCAGGTCTCAAAGCTATTTTTCAGAAACAGCTACCAAAAATGCCAAGAGAGTATATCGCCAGACTCGTCTACGATCGTAATCATAGATCTATGGCTATTGTAAAGGAAGGTCTTCAGGTCAGAGGTGGTATTACTTGGAGACCATTTGAAAGTAGGGCTTTCTCTGAAATCGTCTTCTGCGCAATCACTGGTAGTGAGCAAGTCAAGGTGGGTCAAAATTATGGTCGTTATATAATGATTAACCCTCTGACAATACTCTTAAGGGTTACGGATCACACCTCATGAACCATCTTAAAGATTACATCAAAGCCACCTCATCTAGTAAACATTTCCTCACCTATGCAGACAATTACGCTGTTGGGTACTTTAAAAAACAGGGTTTTACAAAGGAGATCACACTGCCGCGTGAGATATGGACTGGTTATATCAAAGATTATGAGGGTGGTACGATGATGCAGGTGTGTTGAGTGTATGTTGGATATCCTAATTGGCTAACTTTGTGACATATCCAAGTGCTCTATGTTGCCCAAAATTAATTATTTAGATGTGCACGATATACTATCTCGACAGAAAGATGTGAGACGAGCATTAGCAGCATAGATTCGACTCACACCTCCCAAGATGGCTTTGGAAAAAATACGCGAATACTCGAAGTCACACATAGTGCACCAAGGATTGACGCATTTCAAAGATGCTCCCGAGGGATACAAGATAGATTATCGCGAGGTACCAGGGTTGAGTGGGTGAATCAATATTGCACTTTACACCTTCTAATTACGCTTAAAACAGTCGAGAGTGGTTGGAATCCTGAACTAGACGCACTATGTCAACGTCCATCACGGAACCCTGACTTTGCAATCATGCACCACTTACTCTCTGACCTACAAAATCACGCTTCGTCTTGGGCATTCCTCAGTCCCGTAAACAAAGACGAAGTAGCTGATTACTATGAGGTAATCAAAGAGCCAATGGATCTCAGCACAATGGAGCAGCGTCTGGATGATAATCTGTATGAGAATCTCGACCATTTCTTAGCTGATGCTGGTAAAATATTCAACAACTGCAAAGCATACAATGGCGAGGGGAGCAGCTACACCAAGAATGCGATTCGGTTAGAGAAATTTCTGAAAGAACGACTACAGGCGTGGAAGTCTGATTAATTGAGTTGTACAGTTGTATTATTATGCATTGATTAGTATCATAACTTGATTGATATGCGATAAATAAAATGGCTGATTGAATGTCTCACTTTGTATCCACACCCAACACTTTCATGATTGATCTACCAACATGCATAGCATCAGTTGGTTGTTGAGCGATTTCACTAACTTTGGCCGCATACTCTGACGAGAAGATACCTTCACGTTCGTATTCCTTGATGAGCGACAAAATGATGCCACTGGACCATTCAGGATGGCCTTGTAGACTATGATTGTGTTAGAATGATCAGCAGTTGCCAAGTTTTAACCAGCAAAACAGCGCACATACCCAATAATCTGCACCTGACCGTGTTTGCCACCTGGTACTACATCTGGGGCGTTTGTGAACCCTCTAGCCTTACCATCGTCGTAATACTTGGCTAAAGCTTGAATGCGCGTGATTTCGGAGCTAGCGAGCAACTCAAACTGACTGGGCATCTCTGCAACGCAATCCTGATGAATTTGCTGCAATCTGATGACATCCTTTCTGTTCTCATCTTTTTCATCTGGATTGAGGAGCTCCTTTCCACCTTCCGTGAGCTTCAACTCTGTGGAACCTACTTCCCAGCCTTTAGTATTGGCGATTATCTTGCTAGGACCGAAAGCGCGGGCGAGAATTTGCATGCCCTGAAAGCGAGTGGGTGTGTAAGGGGAGAGTTATTTCCAAGAATTCGGTTAGACGTACGAAACAGATACCTATTTGGCGAATATGGGGATATTCATCGTGCAACATGATCAAGAAGCCACAAAGACGGAGAACCCACACTATCTAGTTGTTAGATTGCTGATACATCAGCCAACAGTCTAACTCACTCTTATCATCAATGCTACTATCGGCAAATGAACCAGAAATGATGATTGCGTCGTAAGTGTGAATGTCTTTAGGATACTGCCTCTCTATTACGTCGTATTTCGATATTTGTAGGTCAATATCGCTAGAAGAGCTTTGGCAGAGTGGTTTAATAAGTTGTGACAATACTTCTTCGTACTCTCCATGATGCTTTATCGCTTCGTAAGGTAGTGTATCTGCCTTCAGGAAACAAATCTTGAGAGTTCTTTGTGGCATTCTCAGTGGCTTCTTGGCAGTGTGGTGTTAAGGGGGAAGATTATGATGACGTTGGCGTAATTTTATAAAGTTTGAGTGCAGAATTTTGTATAAAGCATATCGTTAGATTTTGAACAACATATAACTGTAGCTGCTATGCAAAAAAAAATAAAAAGCGTGTGTGTCGTAGGAAAGCGAGTGCGAGTTGCTCAGAGAATGAGCGCGGTAAATGCAGCTAATGTTATCTCGGCTGAACAGATAAGATAAGAAACTCCAACAAACTACGATTAGCTTAAGACATTGCTATTGTTGCACCCCTAGCCAATGAAATCTCGGTTATTCAACCATCCGCACTAGCGTACCTAGAATTGCAGATGTTCCGATGTGCCTTGGCAGAGCGCGGAAATCAAAGAAAGACGGCAAGGGAAATCAAATAACCCAGGTAGAATCCAACTTTACCCTTGAAAAATCTACTGTGAACCAATGCAGCTAGTGGGGAAGAGCAATAGAAATAACGATAGAGACAGCTTGGATTTTTCAAGTCTGATGCTTTAAATACATTTCAAGCAATTGGATACATTTTTAGCCGTCGAGCGCACGCCCAGATACTGCGGCTGATAATACGTGGTTACACCAGCACGACGATGATCAGCAGAAAGGGAATTCTGATTCTAACGCTTGTATTCTCTCTGTTCAGCCTTCTCATGCTGCTGACGAGACACTCGCAAATCCACGCACCGGATCTCTCCCACCTTCGCTCTACATTCACGCACCGGCCAGATATCTACAACTATCCAATCACCCTCCCAGATCTCCCAGATCAGCTCAGCTCAAGGCTTGCGGACATTCTTGACCAGCCTGCGCTCAACCATTCCGAAGCTTATCACATCAATTCCGCTATTTGCTTGCCAAAGACGCATGAAGCAGTCGGCGATACGCAGCAGCTCAGAGAGGAATTAGGCAATTGGGAGCAAATAACACCAAAGGAGATAATAAAGATTAGAAGTGAAATTATTCATCACTTAGAGTCTCTCGGAGAAGACGCTGTCTTCAATTTCGATAAGGCCGGTTTGAGACACAATGAAACCACGAAAGGTCTCGTGATCACAGCCGGTAACAAAGACACACATGAACGAGCTATCACGTCCCTCAAAATGCTCAGAAGCATGAACTTTACTTGGCCGGCTGAAATATTTCAGTATCGTGATGAGCATTTGTCTTCCGAGTTAAATCAGACGTATGCCTCCCTCAACGCTACTGTCAGATATGTACAGGGTGTATCGAAAGACTTGATGAGCGACGACCAACACAACTATCAAATTAAAGCGCATGCTATTAGAGACTCGTCGTTCAGAGAGGTGCTTTACATGGACAGCGATAACATTCCTATCCGAAACCCTGACTTCCTATTCGATGACCCCATGTATGCAGACCCATCATCTCCAAGAGTCACATTCTGGCCTGATTTCCAGAAGGACCATCCAGCCAATCCTATCTGGAGGATTCTAGGTATTTCTTGTCAGTCTGATGAGTGGAGAATTGATTCAGGTGGGTTGGAATGTAAGCCTGCTGCGCGCTGCTAACACTAGACAGGTCAAATTATGTTTGACAAGGCTGGTAACGATGGAATGAACCTAGCTGCTCTACACATAGCAGCATTGATGGCTGATAACCACAAGTATTGGTTCAAGTTGGCGGGTGGTGACAAAGATACGTTCAGATATGCGTTCCACTTACTCAGAATCCCATACGTGCATGCTCCAAACTGGGTAGCAGCAGGAGGAGCACCAACACCCATCTCACGCGACAGTAGTATCAGATTTTGTGGTCACAGTAAGATACAATTCGATCTCAACACCTTAGAACCAAAACCTGTGTTCGCACATGCTCAACTTCTCAAGGGTGCTAACGTGGATCATACGACAGCAAGTCAGGTCTTTGCCAGTGTCAAGAAGTCGAACAAGGCATTAGCATTAAAACCACTTTCTGGTTCGCCTGTTGAGATTTACGATGGTCCTAGAGGTGGGTGGAGAGTGTTTGTGAGATGCACTTTTAATAATAATCACAGGTAAATGCTTCAATCTCCTCGGCAGCGTAAAAAACAGTTACGAAATTTGGATGGAGGATCTAATGAGAATCGGCCCTGATCCGGCTTACCATGGATGGAGAACTGCCAAGTGGGAACGTGAATGGAGACAGAATGGTGGATATGTAGGCGGCTGGTGATAAAGGAGTTCATCAGGGCTCATCTTTCAATATATCCAAGGTGATTTGATTCACTTGAGCCTCGTGGCTCATTAATCGGACGTCTTTTAATTCATTATATTTAGCTACACACTTCTCAACACTCATTAAATACAAATCAACACAGTCGCTTTTACTTGCATTTTCACAGATATTTCTTTTCTCATAGGATAACATAATTGAGGTAGGTGTGAGTGTTGGAGGGAAGTTTCTTGCTCACAAGACTCGAGCAGACCGAATAGCTTTTGATCTCTTTATAAGACATGTATTTATATTTCGTTATCTAAAATGAATCTTCATTCGTCGTGTAGTGTTACATTTAGTGTTTCAAGTAAATCTAAACAATGAATTCCGAAAGCAAAGCATGACAAATACAATAAGTTAATAACGCACTAAATCTACTTTTTTGATCTCTTTGTCGTGTTGATAGCTCGACGAGTGTTGACGAGGTCTTTGTTACCACCACCAGTACCTTTGTTGAGCTTGGTTGCACCTGACGAGACCTTATCCAATATATCACGATTAGATTTGTGTTCTTCGGTTGTGTTGGTGACTGGATTGAACTTTCTCTTCTGACCTTTGAGAGCGGGCTCACCAGACATCTTCTTATCGAATTTACCCATTGAACCTGTGCTGACTCTGGATCTATGCAGACTCTTCTCCAATTCCTGCTTATGTTGTGCTCTCTCCGCACGCTTCGCAGCCGCCTCTGCCTTTTGTTTTTCTTGAACCGACTTTGTAATACCCTCATTCTTGAGCTGCTGCTTGACATTCTTGAGTGAACGATCCCTTCTAGCGTGCTTGATGGCGGATGCAGGGTTGTGGTCTTCGTCTGAGAATTCGTTAGTGGTAGAAAATCACCCAAAAAACCAACTCACCTTGACCATCTTTAAGCTCATGCAACCATTGATTCTCTTCCTTTTTGTTAATGCCCCCGTATCCCCATCTTGGAACCCATTTCTGCTCGTCCTCGTCGAATACCATTCTATCCTTCTTCTTGTGGGTGATACCCTTCTCGTTCGCGAATTTCTGCCACTTGGTCAATGGCTTAGGCTTAGGCAGTGGCTTCTCTCTTGGTACTGCGTACACTGACTCGTCTGGGAGTTTGGCGAGTGGGCCATCTAAAGTTTTCGTGATAGGTTGCTGGAACAAGTTGTTTACGAGTAATTGTACGCCGTCTCTAGTGAGTGACTTGACGTACTCTTCTCTATCCACTTTCAACTCATCGGCGTTAAGTGCGTTGGTGTCGAATGCAGCGAGCAGGTTGAGATCTATCGTTATCGGTACCTCTCTGTCCACCTGCGTTGGCTTGTATCGTTTGCTGTGTTCTGCTAATATCTGGCTGGCGTCGATAGGTGCGGACATGAGCGTGCAAGACAAGGAGAGGGAGGAAGGAGTGTGTAAGCTGGGTGAATGTGCCTGGTGTTTATTGCAAGTTAGCTAGCCAACAATCAAAGCGCACTAGATATACTCGCTTTATTCTCCTAGCTCCTAATTCCACGCTCTCGACTCGCAAGCAAACTGATAAATTTGATAACACACACAATACACGGAGCACACGCAGCAAAATTAACATTATATCCATCGCAAAACACACAAAAACATCTATGACCAAACGTCTGTAAGTATCTATATTGGCGTGAGTATGCTGCTTTGATCCTTGTGATCCAGCTACCCACCCGGTTTCTCTCCTTAAGTAGGCGTATCTCTTGCGCACCTTCCACCTCAGCCGTACCTTGTTTAGCCTCGCCGAGGATGCGCTGGAGTGTCTCCTCCACTTGTCTGGCCATATTGCTAGCCTCGCCGCAGATGTACTGAGTGAGAGAATTGTTTAGCCGGGCAACTTTCAAAGAAACCAGAAACTCACAATATATGCGCGCTTATTTAGTATCGCATCCGCCAACTCCTCCCTAGCTTCCCAGACATGATCTTGGACATAAACCTTCTTCTCGCTTTCCCTACTCACCGCAGTGCGCATGACGAACGAATCGCCAAGCTCTTTTCCATACTCCGGCCACTCCTCTTTGTAAAGGAAATCCTCATCACTCCTCCTACATCCGTAGAAGAGGTAGAATTTGCCCCACTCATTGAGCGCATCAGCTCCATTCTTCTCCTTGTAGCGACGCGATAGGTGCACCCTCTCCTGCACAAATCCCCTGAATGGCGCAATACCAGTGCCTGGTCCTACTGCTATGATGGGTATTTTCGGTGAATTTGGTAATCTAAAGTTTGATCTGCGCACGTGAATTGGCGCTTTGAAGTGGCCATCACGAGCATATGCACCTCTCGGACCCTGTATCGCGTATTGAGGTGGTGCTATTATTTGTGCATCTACTGGTGCACTATATGAAATACTATCATTGTTGACTGATTGCTTTATATTGAGGACGTAGTTGGTGGCTAAACCATAAACATTCTTGTTGGCATTACCCGCGCTCTTATATTGTAAAACTACAGCTGTGATGTGGATAGCGTTCGGGTTAAGTTTAGGTGAGGAGGAAATGGAATAGTAGCGAGGCGAGAGACGCGGCATGGATGAGATGATATCTTCGAATGGAATTGACCATGTCTCAGTTGAAGCGTGTTCGAGAGCCTCGTGTAATCTCATAGAGTGGTCAGATACTACCTCCTTGTATTTCTCTTTGCTACTACCCAGCTCCGAAAGTACACACTTTGCTTGATCCGTTGGAGCGTGTTTTGCAAACAAAGCAAGCGTCTGACGCGATACCGTTGCTGAGATGTCCAAATAGTGTCTGAAGGCCGTCTCGTAGTTTGTCGGTTGTGGGAATGGGACTTTAGCGAGAGCAGGGTCTAGGGATTCGATCTGAATAACAGTCTGACGTTTATCTGAAAGGCCAAGAATTTTGAGCGTCTCTTCTACATACACTTCGGCATTGACAGGCCACAAACCGACATGATCACCGTGTTGGTACTTAAGGCTGCTATCTTGGATAGAGAACTCTGTATGTATACAGCTACGTTCTGTACCAATTTTGAAAAGATCATTTGACTTGATAATGGGAGCTGCATAAGGATTCTTGGCGTCGTGTATACCTTTTGTGCCGTGTAAAGCTCTAGCTGAGAGTTCACCGAGGTAGACCTTTTCATCTGGGATTTGAGAAATTTCGGTTACTCTAAAGTCAGCCTCTTCTGCAGCGGTGCCTTCTTCTATGTTAAGGCTCTTTGCGAGTGCATCGAAAGCAGGATCTTTCCAAGCGAGATAATCCTCTTCCATGCTCTTGTTATCATCACCCTCGCCCCTCTCACCGATACGGATAGCGCCGAGTTTGTTGAGTTTGTTGTCCAATTTACGTGCAGCGCCGTTAAATTCAGTGTAAGTTTTGTTTCCGAGGCCAAAGAGAAGATATTTGAGGTTAGGAATGGAATCAGCGCCGTCTTCAAACTCTGGAGAATCCAAGAAATCCATGAAAGCGACAGCGTTATCTGTGGGTTCACCTTCACCGTAAGTGGCCATAACGAAAACAGCAGCCCAGTCTTGATGGAAGTGAGGCAAACACTCGTATTCGTAGTCATCGAGGTCTGCGATGAGTACACCAAGGCCATATCTGTGCTTCAACTCTTTGGCTATTTTGAGGGCGTACTCTTCAGCAGTGCCAGTCTGTGAACCGTAGAAGATTATAACACGCTTTCTCGTCGACTGCATCTTATCGATAATATTACGAGTGGCAGTGTTGGCTGCCGGGACAGGTACACGAGCTTCCTGCTTACTGATCATCTTATCTTTAAGCAGATAAGCTGCCAAGATGATCGCCACGGCTGCAGCGATAATTTGGATCATTTATGAGCTGACAGTAAAAGACGAAAATGGTTTCCCGCCTTCCTCAAGGGAGATACGCGGTGATTGATAAAAATGAATTTGATAAATTTAAAGGGAATTAGAAATACAAATGGACTATATGGGGTTGGCAGATTAACTAGATTTAATTCTTCACTCGCTGCAGCCGCTGAGTCGCTCACATCGGCTGCAACCAAATCACAAGCAGCGAGTCAGTGGATTTTGTTTGAACTTGAGTACAACCCACTAACCCCAATTAGCTGCTGAATCTAATTTGAAAA
Organism: Wallemia ichthyophaga EXF-994; assembly: GCF_000400465.1. Taxonomy (NCBI): domain Eukaryota; kingdom Fungi; phylum Basidiomycota; class Wallemiomycetes; order Wallemiales; family Wallemiaceae; genus Wallemia; species Wallemia ichthyophaga. The sequence goes on along the minus strand of NW_008806280.1, from coordinate 7,461 downwards.
GATTTTGGAAGAATGCATCAGTTAAGTGCGTAGAAGGAAGACAGATTGTACACCTCGATCAACGTAAATTGAGAACACCTGCTGGAAATGTATTGGATCTTCCACAGAACAAGGCAGCTTTAGCCCTTCTCATTGCTCATGAATGGCAGTCTCAGGATAAGCTGATAAAGCCACACGCACTTCCAATAACCTCACTCGCTTCAAGGGCTTTAGATTCATTTAAATGTGAAAATGAAATGGAAAATACGTGCAATGACCTCATTAAATACTTTGAAACTGACGCAGTGTCTTTCTTCCAAGATGAACCTGTTCAATTGGTTCAATTACAAGAGAAACACTGGAGACCTTTGATTGAATGGGCTAGTAAGCGTTATAACACCCCTATAAAGGTATTTGAGAATGTTATTGTTTGCAAGCAGCCACAAGAATCACGTCAACGTCTTCTCAATGAGATTAAACAGTTTGATCAATTCACTTTGGCAGGTAGGCATTGACTTATTACATTTAATAATATTCACTCATTAAATTTACAGCATTTGAGAGAATAGTTATGCACACAAAGTCATTCTTAATTGGATTGGCCGTCATTGATCGTCATTTGAGCATCGATCAGGCTTCACAAGCAGCACACGTCGAAGTTAAATCCCAAATCGCTCGCTGGGGTGAAGTTGAAGATTGTAAGTTTTATCACACCAAAATAACCGCGTACAACGCGTAAAATACGCGTCTAACCACGCCAAACAGCTCACGACGTTGATCACCAAGATATACGCAAACAAATAGGATCAGCAGCTTGTTCATTGATAGAAAGTAGACATTAGATTTGTATTTTGTTGAAAAAATAACATTAATTTCAAACGATAAAAAGCGCTTCTCTTGCGTTACGACAGCGATTACCCAACACGATTAATCGAGTTTGTGGATTGCTGAGGATATCAAAATCTACATTCCCCTTCAACAGCCAATCCAATAAATTTAAATTCCACTTAAGAAACTTTTACATGCCACCAAAGCAGACAAAACTCAGCTTCAACAAGAAAGCTCCGAGTGAATCTGAGCAAGACGATTTCGAGATTTCTGATGGCAGCGATGTTGATATGCCACCGCCAAAGAAATCCAGTTCGACAAAATCAAAATCAAAGTCAAAGGCTCCTCAGAATGACGACGACGACGCAAGTGATAATGACGATGATGATGGCGTTCACAGCATCCAACCACGAGGAGGCTCCACCAAGCAGAAATCTGCCTCAGAGACTTACCAGAAGGTGTGTTGGACATACACCCTCCCTTTTCCCTTCTCATCCCGCACTCAAGCTCTCACAACTTGAACACGTTCTTAAAAGACCTGATATGTATGTGGTAACAGCGTTGGTGCAATTTCCACTCTCTAAACCCCCCCTCAGGTACATCGGTAGCTGTATGTCCCACGAAGATCACCACTGGGTCTTTGACGATGAAAATAAAAATCTCATCGAGAAAGACATCTCAATAGTACCCGGTTTATACAAAATTATGGATGAAATTCTCGTCAATGCTGCAGATAACAAGACACGTGACCCAAGAATGGATCTACTTAAAGTTGAAATCGACAGGGAAGATAACAAAATTATGATTCAAAACAACGGTAAAGGTATTCCTGTTGAAATCCACTCAAAAGAGAAAATATTCATACCTGAGCTTATCTTTGGTTCGCTTCTGACTTCATCAAATTATGATGACGACGACAAGAAACTAACCGGCGGTCGTAACGGTTTCGGTGCAAAGCTCACAAACATCTACTCCACGGAGTTCACCGTTGAGACAGCAGACAGTGAAAGTGGAAAGAAAGTACGTTTTACATCTCATTCCAAGCTCTCATCTAATCCACAAACCTAGTTCAAGCAAACTTTCCGCAAAAATATGAGCGACAGGGAGTCCCCTAAAATCACAAGCAACAGCAGAGGTGAGGAATACACCAGAATCACCTTCAAACCAGATCTCGCTCGCTTCGGTATGGACAAAATCTCTGATGACATGTGCGCTCTCATGACAAAGAGAGTCTACGATATGGCCGGTTGTCTTCCAGGTGTCAAGGTTTACTTAAACGGTACCCGCCTGCCTATCCGCAACTTTAAGCAGTACGTTGAAATGTATGTCGCATCCTCCCAAGGTAATGAGGGTGAAGCCTCCACAAAAAAGCCAACTATCATTCATGAGCGCGTCAATGATCGCTGGGAGGTGGCATTCGCACTTAGTGATGGTGTTTTCCGGGAGGTCTCATTTGTCAATTCTATCGCTACAACTAAAGGTGGTACTCACGTCGATCACGTCACCAATCAAATCGCAAGCAAGCTCGCCGACATTGTCAAAAAGAAAAACAAGGGCTCTAACGTCACTGCTGGTAAGATGAAGAATCAGATGTGGATTTTTGTCAATTCTATGATTGAAAATCCTGCTTTCGACTCTCAAACTAAAGAGACGCTCACTCTTAAAGCCACACAATTCGGTTCAAAGTGTCCACTCTCTGAGGAGTTTCATAAGAAAGTATCAAAGTCTGGTATCGTTGAGAGTATACTTGACTGGGCAAAATTCGACGCTGATCGTCAATTGGCAAAGGGCGATACCAAGACTAAGAAATCAAAAATCTCCATCAAAGATTACGAAGAAGCCAACAAGGCGGGTGGAAGAGAAGGTCATAAGTGCACTTTAATTCTCACAGAAGGTCTGTCTGCCAAGACACTCGCAATGTCTGGCTCTCAGGTCGTCGGTAGAGACTATTACGGTGTTTTTCCACTCCGTGGTAAGCTCCTCAACGTCAGAGATGCCTCCCACTCTAGCATCATGAATAACGCAGAGCTGACGGCCATCAAGAGCATCATTGGTTTGGCTCACAAGAAAGAGTACTCTTCCATTACGGAGCTGCGTTACGGTAGTATCATGATTATGACTGATCAAGACCACGACGGTTCCCATATAAAGGGCCTGCTCATCAACTACTTTGATACTTTCTATCCATCACTCTTAAAAATCCCTAACTTCCTTGTCGAGTTTATCACTCCAATCATCAAAGTGTTCAAGCGGAACCAAGAAGTGAGCTTTTTCACCGTCCCCGAGTTTGAAAATTGGAAGGCCCAAAACGATGATGGTCGTGGTTGGAGACTGAAGTATTACAAGGGTTTGGGTACCTCGTCCGACGAGGAGGCTCGCCAGTACTTCAAAGCACTCGAACGTCACCGTATTCCTTTTACCTCCACTCAAGACGGTGATCGTGAGCTCATTGATATGGCTTTCAACAAGAAGCGTACGGAGGACCGTAAGGAGTGGCTAAGAGGGTACACTGTGGGTGTTTGTACTGTCTTCTTCATGCCACACTAATGCAACCTACAGCCTGGTACTTACCTGGACCATGACATCGATGAGATCACTTATAAAGACTTTGTCAACAAAGAACTTATTCTCTTCTCGATGGCAGACAATGCACGTTCTATACCTTCAATGGTTGATGGTTTCAAGCCTGGTCAGCGAAAGGTTCTTTATGGTACAATCAAAAGAAACTTGAAAAGCGAAATCAAGGTCGCTCAGCTGGGTATGTCTGTTGCTGAAAATACTTCATACCACCACGGTGAGCAGTCTCTCATTCAAACTATTGTCGGTATGGCACAGAGCTACGTTGGTTCGAACAACCTCAACATCCTCTCACCAAATGGTCAATTCGGTTCGCGTAGAGAGGGCGGTAAGGATTCGGCTGCTGCACGTTATATTTTCACTGCAATTCCACGCATCACGCGTACTGTTTTCCACCCCAACGACGACCCTATCCTCACTTACCTCAAAGAAGATGATGAGTGGATCGAGCCGGAGTGGTACGTGCCCATAATTCCAATGGTCCTTGTTAACGGCGCCGACGGTATCGGTACGGGATGGTCGACCACCATTCCCAACTACAACCCAGCAGACCTCGTTGCCAACATCCGCCGCAAGCTCAACAATCAGGAGATGCAACCTATGATTCCATGGTATCGCGGCTTCACAGGTAACATTGAGCAGATGCCAAACACAACGGACAGATTCAAAAACCAAGGTATCATTGAGCACATTGACGATTTCAAGGTTCGTATCACTGAGCTTCCTGTGCGAGTATGGACGGTTCCCTATAAGGAGGAGAAGCTGAAGCTGTGGGCTCAAGGAAATGAGAAGACAGCACCTCTGATCAAGGACTACGAGGAGCACGACACGACGACGACTGTCGAATTTATCGTCACGCTCGACCAGAAACAGATGAAGACTGCGCTTGAGAAGGGCCTGCATGAGTACTTTAAGCTCAACGGCTCGATAGCGACCTCGAACATTGTCTGTTTCACGTCCGAGGGCAAGATAAGGAAGTATGCCAACCCTGAAGAGATACTCGAGGAGTTCTTCTACATCCGCCTCAAGTACTATCAGCTGAGAAAGGACTACCAGATGCACGAGCTCGGTGTGGCATTCGATCGACTCTCCAACCAAGCTCGCTTCATCAAGATGATTGTCGAGCGTGAACTCATCGTTTCTAACCGCAAACGGAAGGATGTTGTTGCAGAGCTCCGCGCCAAGAAGTTTACGCCCTTCCCTAAACAAAGGGAGAAGAAGAGACCTGGTGAGGTTGAGATTATCGGCCAGGAAGAGGAGGAAGAGGAGAACGAGGGCGGAGCGAGCGACTTTGATTACTTGCTCAGCATGCAGATTTCTAGCTTGACAATGGAGAGAGTGAGTGGGTTTTTTGTGTGACGTGCTCTATTAATGCGCTACCAGATGGAGCAACTCCTCAAACAACGCGATGCCAAGGAGACTGAGCTCAACGATCTGGCAAAGATGATGCCCCAGCATCTTTGGGATAACGATCTTGATCGCTTCATGGAAGAGTGGAATGATCTGATCGAGAAGGATGCAGAGGCTGCTGATAGAGTCGCAAACAAGACGAAGAACAAAGGTGCGACAGCAAGGCGTGTACAGAAAGCTATCAAGAAGAAGCGTGGCGATAGTGATGACGAAGATGACGACTTTTCAGCTGCTGCTCCAAAACGCAAGAAGGCCAGTCCAAAGAAAAAGACGCAGCCAAAGAAGGAGAAGGAGGTTGACGATGACATTGAGGTCACGAGCAAGTCGACTAGCAAGCCCACTAAGAAGACACCAGCTAAGAAGCACAAGATCGAAAGTGACGAGTGAGTTGTGATTGGTGGAGGGAGGTGAGGTATTTCAACTAATAATCATACACAGTGAATCACCACCTGCTAAGCGCCAAGCGTCTGTCAAGGGTGAGGACTCTGCAAGTCCAGAAAGGAAGACGACCAAGAGGACGACCAAGACCAAGGCAGCAGCAAAAGGACCATCGAAGGCTCCCGCTAAGAAGCAGCAGGGTGCTAGTGAGGAGTGAGTTTCATATTCACAACCCACTTCTCTAACACTACACCTAGATCAGAAGACGAGAAGCCAGCTAGCAAGAGTAAGAAGAGCTCTGCTGCCTCTGAGGACGACTTTGGCGTTGGAGGGGATGACCAACCAGCCTCAGTCGCGCCACGCGCTAAGTCTGGACGCTCTCAAACACAAAAGGCAGTGCCCACTTATATTGATTTCTCTGACGACGAAGACTTCTAAGTTACGTGTAGATAAGAACAAAGAAGGCCCTACCAGTTGTTGTAAATATTGTTATTATTTAACGCGTTTTAGTACCACCAAGTTGAAATAGAAAGTGCATAGCCGCAATGCTCTATTTACAAGTGTGGTTTTGTTTATTGGAAATTACCCTTGCGGAACTGTACTGAGAAAGTGCTGCAGTAAGACTTTTCCTGGTTCGGAGCCTAATTATATCTCATTCCAATCTGAATCTTATCGCAATACCACCATGACAGAAACCGCGGACAATCGACAGGATGTACTGCTCGTTGGTTTTGGAGCTGTTGGTGCTCTATACGGATGGCTGCTTGAACAGTCTAAAGGCGTTCGAGTCACCGCAGTCGCCAGATCAAACTACAAAACAGTCCAAGAACAGGGCGTGCAGATTGAGTCGGCCAAATTCGGCAAGCACTCATGGCAACCTTATAGAGTGCTCCACGACGTACATCAAGCGGCAGATAGGGACTACAAATTCATTCTATGCACATATAAACACCTCCCTGATGTTACCCCGACACAGGATATCTTGGGACCTTGCTTACATCGCTCAAACTGCTTTGTGCTGCTACAAAACGGAATAGGGATCGAAGAACCTCTCCAAGAGCTTGTCCCCCATGCGACAATAATCAGTGCTGCGATCTGGGTTGGCGCAAACCTAAAGGAATCTCGCAGAGTCGTGCACAATGATCTTGTGAGTATGATGGGCACACTCTCACTTCTGCTTACAGTATCAGGAACTGCTCGTCGTTGGTAGATTTAAGGGAGAGAAGCGTGGACCTAATCATCAAATGGTAACCTCAAAGATGCCAGAAGCGGATGCAGACAGGCTGCTTGAAGACCTAGTCAAGTTATTGCATGCCGGTAATTCGAATACCTTACCTGTTTCGGATATCCAACCAGTGAGATGGAAAAAGAACTTGTGGAATGCAACCTTCAGTAGTTTAGCTACATTAGCAGGCGAGCCAATGTCTGTTCTTATGCGTGATGAGAATGTAAATAATGTTATCCCGATCGCGAGGAGAACAATGCTTGAGATTCTCTTCGTTGCCCGCAGTATGGACATTAATGAAGACAGTAAGTAGGTCAATGTTACTTCTCTACCGTCTCATATTGCACAGAATTACCTGCTACTGCTGTCGACGAGCAGTTGTCACTAACTTTGAGCCAATTTGGAGGTATCCAACACGCGAACGAGCAACGGATAGGAGAAAGTGAAGAGGCAGCAGCCGGAAGAGCCGCTTTCAAGCCCTCTATGCTCGTAGACCACGACAATAATCGTCCAATGGAGTTGCAGGTGAGTGTGCCTTACGGCTAGAAAGAGTCATATTGATTTAAATATAGTGCATCGTGGGCTCTATAGTTCAGCGTGCACGAGAATTCTCCGTGGAGACCCCCAGGATTGATATGGCGTACTCCATTCTCTCCGTAAAGCAACGCAAGTTTGTTGAGCTCGCCGGGGCAGCTCAACATAAACCTACAGCTCGTATGTCGGCTGAGCTTGCTCAACGCTTTGCTCGCAGCGATTCGCCAGTGGTACCCTCGGGTACTCCTCTTGACCTGCCATCAACACCAACCAAGATTTAAGCATGTTTGATTGGGTGTTACAGGGATTGCAATCGAGTGCTTTCGGGATTCAGAGTGTTACTATCGATGTAGGAAATCAGTGAGAAGCAATTCATTCCGCTGTGCTATATAGATCTAATCTTATATGAATGGCCTGTCAGGTTTAGTTTGTTGTGATCTTTGAAACTTCGCCTTATCGTTTTTTTTTGTCTCAGGTTAGCAAGCATTTGATTATAGTCAATACAATTTGTTTTAGGTTAGGTGAACAAG